>NC_141073.1:19550547-20150547 GCF_041138505.1 Cibotium barometz
ATCGTGAGCCACAAATTTTGGAAGTGTCTTGTTGTCTAAAGAAAATCCTATCAATTTTGGAAGAAGAAGACATATATTGCAAACTAAAATAAGTATGTCCTAGTTTGTCCCTCCAATACCATAACTGCCAACTATCCATAAGACCTAGATCTCATCTTAAGTTCTCCCATTTACCTTTTTCCTTTCCTATCAAAACATTACTTCCACCACATCTATCCATAACTTTTTCTACCATGTTAAAATCTCCCAAAATAATACACGAAACTTGAATATTTAAGTTGGCAATCTAGTTCCACATATTACTCCTGATTTTGTGGTTTGAGCCCAATAGATATTAATAAGCCAGATTCTTTCTCCTCTCACTAGGATTTCTACCACCATAATCCTACCATTAGGATGGTTGGCAATTATACTAGGGTTAAGATCACTCTTAACTAAGGTCATCACTCTACTATAACCCAAATTAAAACCCCCGTACATAATCACCCAATCTCTGAATCTATCCTTTCTAGAAATTTTGCCAAAAATATTGTGTTCTTGAAGCATCGAATTGGATTTTTGGCATGATCAATTATACAAGATTTTGGCTAACATAGAGAGACTCATTTATGCTATCTGAACATTGTGAACTTGTACAACCTAACCAATAATTTTAAATTCAAGTTTCCATCATAGAATCTTATGTATGTATAATAAACACTCCTTGTGTTTTTCTTACTAGGTTGCATTTTAACTAGGCATACATTAGTCTCGTGTTATAGTATTATATTTGTCATTGTTTACCATTTATAAGGTATACACACACTCTAGTGTGTTAAAAGCGGCTATACAATTAATTAATATAAGTTTGAAACTTTATTGTTATAGTATTATATTTGTCATTGTTTACCATTTATAAGGTATACACACACTCTAGTGTGCTAAAAGTGGCTACAATTAATTAATATAAGTTTGAAACTTTATTGTATTAAGGTTTCAACCTTACCAATGCAATACAACAAAAAGAGAGGGTAGTAGCGCTTATAGCATGGCTTTTATAAAAGATACTAGAAAAGTGTCGAGATGTCACTAGAACAACCCTCCTCCCCCCCCTTAGCAATGGGGCCAAAATGACGGCTTTTTCCATACACATTGCTTAAATGATAATGATCCATCTTGGATTATGACCCTTGTATCACCCTTACCCACTTTTTTCACTTCTCATGCGGCCCGTTCTGGAAATAATCGCATTTGCTCTGTTCTTTTTCTTGTCTACTAGCATGTTATTCTCTAGGACGTAGAATTCATGCATGACCTCTGTAGTTTCCTCATAGTACTCTCCACTAAGTTCTACTTCACGTACCACATCAACATGTTTTGACCCGTCTCCTCAATCAACACTTGGTTGATTTTAGCCTGTGGTGGTTGTGGGGGTAGAACTAGTGGTAGCAAAGGTAAAGCGTCTAGTACCCGAAACATCCCCCTAGGTAAGTAGTGGAAGAGTTGGGTTGTCCTATAGTAGCAGTGATCTGTCCAAGTGGCACAGGTAGAGCCAATGGAGCTCTAAGTGCTGGTAGCTGTGCAACATTTTGGAATCTTGGATATCTGCACATTGAAGTGTCATGATTTCCTAATTTTACACAGTGTGCACAATAGAGTAATAGCCTTGCTCTTAATTGTGGACATTCGGTGGTAGTGTGATTCAATCTGCACATAGAGCACCACACCAATTCTTACGGGGGGGTAAATATGGTTATGCCCATGCCCAGATGTTTCTCTTCCCTCCTTTACTTTCAATTCTTACGGGGGGTTATGCCCATGCCCAGATGTTTCTCTTCCCTCCTTTACTTTCAATTTCTCTAGTATAGCATTACTAAGCTCATCATCCACAGTCATGTTTCCGACTTGCTTAATGCTCCGAGTTTCAATTTCTTAGTGACTAGAGACACGAGAACTCGTAGTTGCTGAAGATGTTCTGACATCTTTCGATTGCGATAATTCTAGCATATTATCTTCATATTCAATTGCCAGTTTGCAACATGCATCAAGAGTAGTTGGTCGGGCTAGTGCCAGATAATCATGCATCTTGTGGTCTCTAACCCCTCTCCAAAAGCAAGACAATAACTCATCATCAATTAACCTCTCCTGTAGTTTTCACCTTGAATTTAAGTGTTTAAGTCGAGGCACATAGTCTCTTATCGACTCAACTTCCTTTTGTTTGATATTATGCAACTGTGCCACAGGGCTCCATCTATTACCACTTCTGGCAGAGTTGGGCACAAACACATTCTTGAGTTGTGTGAAGTTAACCTTATCCTCGAGCAGCTTGAGGGTTCGGAAACACTGATGCACTTTCCCTTCCAGGGTCAGTGAGAAGGCATGAATCATTGTCACATCACTGGCAGGCCTGTAGGTTTCACATGTGGATTCCAAAATCTCTACATGTTGGATAGATGTTGGATAGGATCTCCGTCCCCAGAGAATTTTTGGATGAGTTTGGAAATGATATGTGGCTTCATCTAGGAGGGTCGGGAGTTCTTTGACCATTCCTCGGCCCATGTCTACCACCATATTTAGCAAATCTATCCTTGTGGTGGCTGCATCATTGAGGTCAATGGTTGGATCCATCCTTGGTCTTTGTGGGATTGCTCCCCCCTTCCTAGACCTCATCCTCTTCCTGTATTGGCTCTTCTAGGTATCTCTGATCCATCGGATGGTCATGCCACTATACCTTGGAGTGGCTCATCATTAGTTTCCTTTGTATGCCTTTGGAGAATTAAAAGTTCCATGTCTTGTAGGAACATAGGATGATTGATCATATGCTCAATATCTTTTTTGGTGTAGAGATGGTTGTCCAATTTGCCCGCCACTCTTGCTAGGTTATCCTCTTCTTCTATGGTTGCAAACCCTTCCTCAGCTCTGGGCTTCTCATTTATGGGTTCTAAGTTTGGAATTTCTCCCTCACTTCTTCCCATGACCAATTGCGGCTCCTCACCCCGTGATCGGAGTAGGTTTAAGTTTCCCATATCCTTTTGCTTAGCTCTCGCCCTTCGAGTATCAAGCTCTTTTTTCCTTAAGCTCAACTATCATAGCTATCGTTCCACCTCGTTCCTTTTGAGATCTAACTCTACTTCCTCTGAGGTGGGAAAGAATACTTGACCTATCTTAGCTGCACTTTCCATGTCCTATCTCATTCGGGGGGTGCCGGTGTTCGACAATATTGAATTTGATGTTTGGATGGGCACTTATTATCTTGGAGTGAGTCCAGTACTAGTTGACAGACCCATGCCCGCATATTACACTTCCTCGTCACCATGACTAGTTTGAAGACCAAAAAATCCCTGGGCAATATTAATGAAACCATTGGACCTGGATGGGAAGGGTGGTTTCTCCTCTTCCCCAAACCCATAGTACCTTAGCCCTTCTTCCATAGATTCTTCATAGTATCATTAGGTGTAAGATTATCTTTGATGAGCTTTCCAGATCTTAAGTGCATGTATGCAGGATTTGATAACCTATTTTGATGACCCAATTTAATTTTGATCCGATTCTGTCAATCTGTTTCTGAGGCTGTGAGATTGTAGAGAATAGTTCACGGCGTGAAGTGTCAAAAAATAGTTCACGTCTTGAACGTTTTTCTGCACTTTCACGTGTTCAAAATTTTTTGGGCAGAACCCCTTGTCCTTGTTGTAGACTTCCCTTCTTTACCGACCTTCGTAGGCCTTAGCCTGATTGTGCGTTGGATTGGACTAAATCGTGAGTTTCATGTCGTGAATAAAAAAGGGTTCATGCCGTGAAGGTCTTCTAAATTTCTCACGTCGTGAACAAATTGGTTCATGCCGTTGAAGAGTTCTGAAGAAAAAGTTCACGGCGTGAATGAATTTTTGAACTTTCACGATTCTAAATCTTGTCAGACCTCGTGGCGTCAGAGGTGTCAGGATAAAGTTATCTATTTCTGGCAAGGCAATCTTGTGATTTGTGGCATTGATTGTGGTGCTGATGTCGGGAGCAATTCACAGCGTGAAGTTACAAAAAATGGTTCACGGCGTGAATGTTTTTTTGCAGCTTCACGTGGAAACTTCCCGCATCGTCTATTATGATTTTGGGTGTAAAATACGTATCCAACGGTTCCCAAAATGATTGTGCCACGTCTAAGGAGTGGAATACAAGTTCAGGGCATAGTCAATGGATCCTTATTTTTTTGATTTTGTGAACTTTTGGAAAATAAGAAAACATAACACCAACCTGTTCATTCACGTTGATGCTTCCAATGATACAAATATCAAAGTTAACTAGAAAAAATAGTGAAGCTCTATTCTAAGACCACTCCACCACACACATACACAACAACCACAACCAATTTCACACGATTTCTTACTTCCACACAAATCTCATACATTCATTTTCTACACAATGCACTACCAGAATGCAAGGGCAATCATGAATAATATGCAATGGGAGCTGAAACTCCAATAGGAAGGAAGAAACAAAGGTGTTTCCCCGGTAGCAGAGCCAAAAATGTTATGGGCTACCACACCTCCAAAAATGTTATGGGCTACCACACCTCCAAGAGGGAACTCAATGCATTCACCTAAAGGATCAGCAACAGATCACAACTGTCGTAGGACACTTACCAATGCTTCGAACTTGAGTCCCTTGAGGCCTCTAAACTCACTTGTTAAGCTCCAAACCTCTAAGGTCCACCTCCACGCTGTCACCATAGAGTCGCTCGCACCGTCGCATAAGGCAATCACTCTCTCTCACTCTCCCACACAAGAATGAATCATACAAGCATAGAAGAGGAACAATGCTAGAATGCTCTCTCTCTCAATCTCTCTCAAGACACAAAGAAGATCTCTCTATAGCACAAAAGGGGATTGTGTCTTTTCATGATGAGAAAATGCCTTATATACATTTGGCCTTTATTCACACTTGGGCACCCAAAACTTACTTAACTAGGCCTTGGGTGACCAATATCTCATAATGTACAGCTTTTATAGTGCCGTTTCATGACCCTTATTAATGTTCTGAATTGGAGAATCATGTTTTTGTTAATCCAAAATGGGATTAACATCCACCTTTTGATTCAATCATCACCTCCATAGCACCTTGACACCTCTTTCTAGCTCCCAAAGCGGGATGTGCTCACTCTCTAATCTTTATGATGTAACCGATCGCATCAATGCCTTGCTCGCTTTTCTCGCCCTAGATGACCCACCAACTGCTTCCCCTTTTCATCACGCTCACCCTGATGATGATGTTAGCCTGACAAGAGGCCCTACGTGGACGTAATGTAGACAAATGGTGAGTAGCAATGACTTTTGAATTGGATTCCATATGCACAAACTTGACATGGTCATTGGTACCACTTCCTGCTGGGCGTAAACCAATTTTGTGCAGGTGGATAATTCGACGTAAATTTCATCTGATGGTACCGTTGCCAAATATAAGACCCGTCTTGTTGCATGTGGTTTCTCCCAATTTCAAGGTCTGGACTACAAGGAGACGTTTTCTCCGATTCTTCACATGGCTTCGTTTAGGGTTATTATGGCACTTGCTACTGCACCTGATCTAGAGGTGCATCATCTCGATGTCCAAATTGTGTTTTCAAATGGCGATCTCACGGAAGAAATATATATGACGCAACCGTCGTTTCATCTTTCGATGGATCATCCTAATTACGTTTGCAAGTTACAGCATTCCCTTTATGCTCTAAAACAGACCCCGCGTCTTTGGTATCATCGTTTTCATAAGTTAATGGTCTCTCATGGATACACAAGACTGTCCACATAATCAAATATCCATGCTTGCCATAGATAGCCTAGGGTACTAATTGTTACTCTATATGTTGATGATATACCAATAGTAGCTTCCGACCTCTCTCTCATTCAAGAAGCCAAAGACGAATTATCTTCTGCATGTCATACCGACTTAGGACCTCTTACCTATTTTCTAGGAGTCCAAGTCCAATGGGATAAAATTAAAGGCACCAATACTCTTACATAATCAAAATATGTTAACAAAATTCTAATTAAATATGGCATGGAAACATGTAAGCCTATATCCACCCCATTACCCACCTCTTGTAAACTTTATTTAGCTGCTTGCCCAACTACTAAAGCTGATATAGACTATATGACACAATTCCCTTATAGTCATGTTTTAGGTAGTATCCACTATTAAGTCACTAGTACTAGGCTTGATTTGTGTTTTGCTACTGGTTCCTTCTCTAGATTCATGCATAATCCCGAACTTGCTCATTGGAAGGCACTTAAAAAGTTATTAAGGTATTTACAATTTTCAAAGAACTTTGGGTTAAAATATTCCCGCACACCATCTTTGAGTCAACTCACCTCGTTACTCAGATGGTCTGGGGGGGGAATATTGATACTAGAAGATCTACTACTGGTTTTATTTTCTTGTCACAAGTGCAGCCGTTATATGGCACGCTAAGAAGCAAACATTTGTAACACTTTCTTTGGTTGAAGCTGAATACGTTGGAGTAGCACTTGTGACCAATGCCCACATGCTGGCAAAGTTTGGTCAGCATCGGAGCATGTTCGGATTAGCAATTAGCGCTTGCCCAGTGCGGATTTTCAAGTCTCTTATTGCTTGAGAGGCCATGGAAAATCCCTCTCTTCCCCATCCATTGTACCCAAACGTGCTCCGATGCTTACCAAACTTTAGGAGAATGTGGGGGGGGGGAGACCCACCCCCACATGCTCGCAAAGTTTGGTCACCAATCAGAGAATTATTGGATTAGAAATTAGCGCCCAGTGTGGATTTTTCAAGTCTCGTAGTGCTCGAGAGGCCATGGAAAAGCCCTCTCCTCCCCATGCCATCACACCCAAACATGCTCTGATGGTGACCAGACTTTTCCAGCATGTGAGGGGGACCCACCCCCACATACTCACAAAGTTTAGTCAGCATATCGGAGCATGTTTGGATTAGCAATTAGCACCCAGTGCGGATTTTCCAAGTCTCTTAGTGCTCGAGACGCCATGGAAATTCTCGCTCTTTCCCATGCCATCGTACCCAAACATACTCTGATATGCTGACCAAACTTTGAGAGCATGTGGGGGGACCCACCCCCAAGCATGTTTAGCATCAGAGCATGTTTAGATTAGCAATTAGTGCCCAGTGCAAATTTTTCAAGTCTCTTAGTGCTTGAGAGACCATGGAAAATCCTGCTCTTCCTCATGCTATTGTATGCAAACATATTGAGATGCTGACCAAACTTTGCGAGCATGTGGGGGGATGCACCCCCACATGCTTGAAAAGTTTGGTCAGCATCAGAGCATGTTTTGGTTAGCCATTAGCATCAAGTGTGGATTTATAAAGTCTCTTAGTGCTTGAGAGGCCATGGAAAATCCCTCTCTTCCCCATGCCATCATACCCAAACATGCTCTGATGCTGACCAGTCTTGGCAAGGATCCCCCGCATATGTTCCAAAGTTTGGTAAGCATTGCAGCTAGTTCGGATTTGCAATTAGCACCCAGTGCAGAGTTTGGTCAGCATCGGAGCATGTTTTGGTTAGCAATTAGCATCCACTGTGGATTTTTAAAGTCTCTTAGTGCTTGAGAGGCCATGGAAAATCCCTCTCTTCCCCATGCCATCATACCCAAACATGCTCTGATGCTGATCAGTCTTTGCGAGGGTCTCCCGCATATGTTCCAAAGTTTGGTAAGCATCGGAGCTAGTTGCAATTAGCGCCCAGTGCTGTAGAGTTTTCAATTCTCTTAGTGCTCGAGAGGCCATGGAAAATCTCTCTTCCCCATGCCATCATACCCAAACATGCTCGGATGGTGACTAGACTTTGCGAGCATGTGGGGGGGGACCCACTCCTACATGCTCACAAAGTTTTGTGAGCATCAGAGCTTGTTTGGATTAGCAAACAATTAGTGCCCAGTGTGGATTCTTCAAGTCTCTAAGTGCTCAAGAGGCCATTGAAAATCCTGCTCATCCCCATGCCATTGTACCCAAACGTGCTCCGATGGTGACTAAACGTTGCGAGCATGTGGGGGGATCCACCCCCACATGCTCGCAAAGTTTAGTAAGTAATGGAGCATGTTTGGATTAGCAATTATCATATAGTGTAGATTCTTCAAGTCTTTTAGTGCTTGAGAGGCCAAGGAAACTCCCGCTCTTCCCCACGCCATCGTACCCAAACTCCCACTCTTCCCCACGCCATCGTACCCAAACATGCTCCAATGCTAACCAAACTTTGTGAGCATGTGGGGGGGGGACCAACCTTCACATGCTCGCAAAATTTGGTTAGCTGCATCAGAGCATGTTTGGATTAGTAATTAGCACCCAGTGTGGTTTTTTCAAGTCTCTTAGTGCTTGAGAGGGCATGGAAAATCCTTCTCTTCCCCCACTGCCATCATACCCAAACATGCTCCGATGTTTGATGAAACTTTGCGAGCATGTGGGGGGACCCACCCCCACATGTTCTTGCAAAGTTTGGTCACCATCGGAGTGTGTTTGGGTTAGCAACAATTAGCACCCAGTGTGGATTTTTCAAGTCTCTTAGTGCTTGAGATGCCATGGAAAATCCCACTCATCCCCATGCCATCGTACCCACATGCTCTGATGGCCTGGGGAAGAGCGATGGCATGTCTCGGTATGATGGCATGGGGAAGAGCGATGGCATGTTTAGGTATGATGGCATGGGGAAGAGCAGGATTTTCCATGGTCTCTTGCACACTAAGTGTTAAACAAACAATATGGTAGCCAAACTATTAAAAAAAAACCATAAACCATTAACATCACCAAATTGCAATGATTCTCAATAAAGACATAACTCATAAGATATAAACATCAACTAAGTACATCAGAATGTGAGCTAACCCATCTAATCTAGGTTTAGCCACTAACTCAATAAATCAATGCATAATGTAAATGAGTTACCCCAGCTAGTATGAGGTTAGTCATCACTGTCAATAAATCTGAGTACAATGTAAGTGAGCTAACCCAACTAGCCTGAGTTTAGTCACTATATCAAGGTAAAGATCTAGTTAACAACACCCTCTCTAGCTCTCAAATACTCTAGGATGCTCTCATGGTCATCCACTCAAGCCGATAAAATGGGCAAGATCTCTGTTAGCTCTGTACTCGATCAAGAGTGATCCTAGTAGTAAGCACTAGATGAGAGTACTGAAATGTCTCTAACTCCCACTGCCACTGTTAGAACTCAAGACTCCTCTAACGAAGTCCAATCTACTGGTAGAACTAGCTTTCCACAATCATGCTATGGGCATCAAAAGAACACCCATGATCATCCAATGTATTTGATAAAGAGTGAGGCTAGTAGAAAGCAATAGATGAGAGTATTGAAATTTCTCTAACTCCCACTACAATGACTGGAACTCAAGACTCCCCCGACAAAGTCCAATCTACTGGTAGAACCCTTATGCCACAATCATGCTATGGGCATCAAAATGAAACCCATGATCGTCCACTATATCCTGGTCAAGGATACACTTTGGCCTAGTGTGTGCAACTTTTTATAAGATAGTAGTCTACTCGCTTGCTATTGCCCTCACTGGCAATAATGATAAATATATCAACCTCCTATAGCAAATTTGTCAGGTCATCATAGTTGTCCATAAACACAGGACCTATGTGCTCATCGAACAACACTAGATGTGAAGGATGCTCGAGGGAGATGAATGTCTGTATCCATGCATCTTCCCATCCTCTCGAGGCACAATCTGACCAATCGCCATACAGGCATGCTCCACAGAAGCATGCAAACTATCATGTGTAAATTGCGGGGTTGCCATGCATGTGCTCTTGTTGGAATATAAGCGCAAGGTGATAGGTACTGTCATGGGGGCCTCTACGGTCAATCATGCCACCATCCACATACCAAAAAAATATCCTGACAATCCGAGCATCATGTTTGGGATAGGATGTTATTGCACTCCCACACAAATGTTGGGAGCACCACTCAACCATGTGGTGGCACGTATCTCTGAACCGCTCAGCATCCTGCCACAGTTGATGATGTCTCCTCAGATCACGTTTCACAGACACACTCGCACCATGATGCTCTTCCTTCTCGTGACCTAAGAATGATGAAATCACCGGGATACTAGACTGCACATGCCACCTATAAACCCATAAAATAAGTCTTAGTTATTTTTTCTTTAAGATGTTCTAGTGAATTTAGTTTAATTTATGAATCCAAGATAACTATAAGTACTACCTATAGAGCCAATAGAATTGTCATGTCGACTTGAACTGTGAACATAACTATCCAACCAAACCCGTGTGACCCCACAATTGCTTAAAAAATCGTTCATGGAGATGAAAACGGTGTTGCACAAAATGTGCATCATGTGAACATCATCCCTGATATAGAAATGTGCATAATGTGAACAATCATCACACTGATATAGAAATGATACTCTTGAATAATATCATGGGCCTCGGGGGTACTTATCCTCCCATCTGCATGTGCCTCTGCATGTCGATAGCTTATGTGGACCATAATAACAACCTGGTGAGGTAAGGAAGAGAGACAATTAGGACACAAAAAATCAATTATGTAATATAGCTCAAACACAAAACAAATATTATGAAATATAACAATTACATACTTCGAGAACTAATACTCAAATTGTATCTCTTGAAAAAGTTTGAAGGTGCTGGAAAATCAACCACAAAGATGACCACACCAATAGGAAACTCTGCTAGGCATGCTCAAACGATCCTACCACTTGGCACAATGACTATGCCATATATAGGGGTAAATCTGCTCCCAAAAATGTGGCTGTGAAGTGACAACGTGGTGTATGTTTGTCCACAAGATGCAACTTCCTAGACTGCCCACCACCACTCTGGAGCTAGTGTGTCACATACTCGTAATGTCGCCATGGCACTATCTCTTGGTCACTTGCATCAAGATCTCTTGGTCACTTGCATCAAGATCTACCATCTATAGATGTGTAAGTCAACCACATGATGTGCAGTTTCTCTCCACAAAGGCATCATATTGAAATGGGTATCCGCCGTGCCTGCACATAAAAGAGAGTGGATAAAATCACGAGGACTACGAGGCAACTCTCTATGCTCACTAAGAGTGGATAAAATCACGAGGACTACGAGGCAACTCTCTATGCCCACTAAGAGAACAAAACGCATCATAAAAAAGTTGGAACTCAACATGGTAGCGAGAACATGTGTCACGCTCTCGTGAGTACCTCACAATCCAAGTCTTACACCCCTCAAATGACCTTTGCCAAATTTTAAGGTCTGGATATGATGCCACAAACTAAGAATACAACTTTGTTTGGATCATTTCAAGAAAGCAAGCACTGTGCTCAATGAACACTCCTCTTGTGACTCTCTTACACAAAGCTTTTAAATTCTTGAAAACTGGTGAGGCACGATAATTTTCCACCCCAAAACTTTCTATCAAGGATCTAATGGTTTCATCCAGTAGGTGATCATGCCTAGCTATAGGACCACTACTTGCCCACAAAGCACCAGCCTCATTGGCATCTAAACTTTGCCGTCTAATAGACCCAACTCTAAGTGCATGTGGGGCTATGGAAAGGATACGAGATGTGGCACTCTAAGTGCATGTGGGGCTATGGAAAGGATACGAGATGTGGCACTCACCTTGCCCTTCATTTGGTAGCTACTTTTGGTTGCCACAATAGCCCGTCGAGAAGCCAGAGCATCTGCAAAATTCCTCTTCTTGTTAACTGTATAGGAATGACAAACACTTTGTAGCACCGTCATGGTAGCTCCCCGCTCTCTTTAACCTCTAATGTCAGAAAGTGCCCTACAGTTGGCCATGTTTGACAAATTGATCAAAGCATCAAGCACGCATGCATGTAATAAAGGCGTGAGGTCTTTGAAATAGGATTGGAAGATTGCATGGGCAAGATGATGCACCCCCGCCGACTTTGATAGTTATTTCCTATCCACACTATGGGTGTACAAAGGAGGGGGGGTGGGTTTTTGTGGAAGAGAAGGGGGCTTAGGAAGGGCTAGTTCATGTGGATTATCTAAACTAAGGGATAGTGGGGGGAAAAGAGGGCAGAGGGAGAGGAAGTGGAAGAGGAGGGGCAAGGCTTGGATCATCACCCAACGGAAGGTGTTACTCGTTTACATGCTCTCCACTCTTTCTTGCTCTCAACGGCTACCCATTTCCTCTCCTTCTCTCAAACTTTTTGGTGGACGGGGGAAGTCTAGTCCTATCACGTTTTCTAACTCTTATGACTTTAAGAACCCATTATCAAGGAGGCTTAGAGAGAAAACATTATGAAGGTTCAATGATGGGATAGTACTAGAGATTGTTTATATAGGAAAAATAGGTTATCCACTTCAAATCTCATTGGATTTGATGGGAGAGTACTTGAGATGTGTGTTTATATAGGAAACATAGGTTATCCACTTCTAATCTCATTAGTACTATCCCACACACATCTCTATTACTATCCCATCATTGAGCCTTCATAATGTTTTCTCTCTTAGCTTCCTTGACAATGGGTTCTTAAAGTCGTAGGAGTAAAAAACGTGAGAGGACTAGACTTTAATTGAGGTATGGGTTATTCAATTGAGGTGAAGTTTGAAGGGATTTAATCCATCATTGAATCTACAAACATCAAACCATTCTCTACATAGTTAACAAAAACTTAACTTTGTTAATTGGGTGATTAAGACTAACAGAGGGTGAATTAGACCATTGGTGATTTAGATCACACATTGTGAAGTTGCTATAGCCTTTTTTTTAAATCATAACTCAAAACCAATAAATGGTGAGTTCATCAAGACACCAAAGATTCCAATCTGTTAGACCAACCAAAGCATTATGCATATTTCTAATATAGGTCTAGATGATAATGTTTTCTATGTTTTGTCTTTTTTTCCTAGCCAAAAAAACATGCTAAAAAATCTTCATGCCTTGAAACCATCGGCACTATGAGTAGATACATCTTGATTATAACTATTTGTAATATCTTCTATGACCTAGATGATGGACTTAAGATTAAAGATTTTACCAAGTGGCAGAGCCGACACGTGTGTGGCAAGTGGAGTAGTGGCTTGGTTCTAGCTTTCACTTCACTCGTGCGGATTGCATGCAACCCGTACGTCAACGAGTGTTCAACGAGATAGGGATTGCATGGAAGGGTAACCTAGTCTATGGCATCAAGGTGTTGAGGAGGGTCCGAGAGCGGATGGGGGGATTGGGAGCCCGATTCCAAGGAGGAGATGAAGCGACGCAGAGAGTAGGCAAGAGGTCGAGTATACTAGGAAGAAGGCTATGCACGATTGGCTAAACAATAGATTGTGTACTCAATTGAAAGAGAATGTATGTTTAAAGATTAATCAAGAGCTTGTCAAAAATCAAGTGGGGCTCTTCTCCATGTGCAGCATCTTCGTTTTTGGTCCTGGGTAGACCCCCGTCTAAGGTAGAGCTGGGGAGGTGGCTACAGGAAAAGTGTCTTGCATGAAAATGTTGTTTCAAAGGTTTTATATTTAGGTAAAGGCTTCTTCAATGTCCTTTTTATCAAAGGACAGTTTGTGACCAAGTTATTTTCCAAAGGACCTCTCTTCTTGGGCAAACGCTTAGTGCATGTGTTTCCCTTTGACCCCCTATTTGATGTTAACAAGAATATTTAGAATGCCAGTCCTGTTTGGGTTAAAGTAGTCACCCCCCCCTTGGCTGCGACCGGCTCTACGGGAGATTGCTCATTATCTTGGCCCGGTGTTGTATCTTCTAAACGAGGATGTAGTTGGTAGTAGACAAGCAAATAGTGTCTGCATTTCTTGGAACACTTCCAAAGAAATGCCAAAATCTATAGATGTGGACTTGGGTGACTGGGGTATTATGGAGTTGGGCCTGAAATTTGGAGCTTTTCCAGGAGCGTGTTATTTTAAATATGGAGGGTTTGGTCATATAGCAAAAAAATATCCTAAACAGCTGAGAAGGGAAAGCAAGTGATGGAGGCTGGTGAGGGTGGTCCAAAGGGTGAATGGGTTAGGGTAAAAGGTAAATCCAGTGTAAGGCAAGCTAAGATGGAAGCCAGGAAGAAACAATATAATCAGGAGGGTGAGGGAAAAAACTCCAATTCCCAAGGTAGTGTGAGCCCTGCTCTATACGCAAACCCATTCAATCCATTCAAAGAAAGTGATAGCCTCTTGTCGTCTGAACAAAGGTTTGAGTTTATAGTAGATGAGGCCTAGAAAGGGATTTAGAAAGAGCAGGTTGTGATAAGGGACGAGGAGTAAGTTGACATGGTCCCGAAAACTGTGCCTTTTTCAAGAAAAAATACTCTCACTTCTCTGGGTGCATGTGGAATGTAAAAGGGATAAAAGATTAAAAAAAGAATGCTTCATTTTGGGGGCTAGTGAAACTATGGGGCTACTTGGTTTTGGCCATACAAGAACACAATATTTTTGGCAAAATTTCTAGAAAGGATAGATTCAGAGATTGGGTGATTATGTACGGGGGTGTTAATTTGGGTTATAGTAGAGTGATGACCTTAGTTGAGAGTGATCTTAACCCTAGTATAATTGCCAACCATCCTAATGGTAGGATTATGGTGGTAGAAATCCTAGTGAGAGGAGAAAGAATCTGGCTTATTAATATCTATTGGGCTCAAACCACAAAATCAGGAGTAATATGTGGAACTAGATTGCCAACTTAAATATTCAAGTTCCGTGTATTATTTTGGGAGATTTTAACATGGTAGAAAAAGTTGTGGATAAATGTGGTGGAAGTAATGTTTTGATAGGAAAGGAAAAAGGTAAATGGGAGAACTTAAGAAGAGATCTAGGTCTTATGGATAGTTGGCAGTTATGGTAATGGAGGGACAAATTGGGACATACTTATTTTAGTCTGCAATATATATCTTCTTCTTCCAAAATTGATAGGATTTTCTTTAGACAACAAGACACTTGGGTCCCACATACTCTGAGAGCCTCTATTGACTACAACTTTGATCTATCTGATCATATGCCTTTGAAATGGTGTTGGGATGTGAGTGATGGGGTTGAGATTGATCTTTCTCATTACCCCACAAGGAAACTAAGAGTCAGTAACCTCCTCCTTAAGAATGCTCTCTTTGTGGAGTATACTAAAGAAGATATTAGAAAGTTGAAAAGGAGAGGGGGGGTAGATGGTGCATGGGGGCAATTTGCCCACTGAAATGTAAGGGATTATTAGAGATGTGGATAAATTGAGGGTAGAGGAAAGGAGATGTAAAAGAAGGATCTGGGCCTTACAATTGGAGAAACTATAGATCAAAAGACAAACAAGTGGACAGAATGCAAGGGAAACCAACTTATATTTTAAATTCCAAGCTGGCATTAAGAATGAAAATGACATATGTGGTAGAGAGGAGGAAAAGTGGTCCAAATGGAAGTTTTTTAACAACAAAAGGAAACCTAAAAGTAGTCTGTTTAAACTCTCCAAACCTAAAAGTAGTCTATTTAAACTCTCCAAAGGAAGGAACAATAGAGAGGTGTTGGGGAATATTATTGATGAACATGAACTTCCTTTGAATGATACAAATACTTTGGCCAGGAAATGGGTAAAGTTCTTGGGGTCTACTCTTAGTATGAAGGAAAATTGCTCTTTGAGGAGATTTCAAGAAGCTGAAGATAGATTATTGGGGCTAATCAGTTAGAATGTAGATCTTGACAAAGCTAAATGGTTGGAAAGGGATGTGGATGTTGTGTTGCCTTGTTGAAATTGGGGAGAGAAAAAGCTCTATAATGGGATGGGCTATCCACATAATTATTTATTGCTTTTTGGCCTTCCTTAAAGGATATAGTGGGGGAAGTTTGTACGAAAGATTTCAACACTGGCAACATGGATAGGGCTTTTAAAGAAGGGTTGCTAAAGCTAATTCCAAAGAAAACTTCTTGTAATAGGTTTGGTCACTAGATACCCATCACTTCTTGTAATAGGTTTGGTCACTAGATACCCATCACTTTGTTAACTGTGATTTATAAAATCTTAGCTAAAGCGATTGCCCTTAGAATTACCCCAGTAATGCAAGACATTGTGTCCAAAAAACAATATGGCTTATTAAGGGTAGGTCAATTTATGACATCTTTGCTGCCTTATTAGGAAGATATGTGGCTATCAAAACCCAACAAAAATTCATTATGCTACAACTTGACGTAGAGGAAGCCTATGATAGGGTGCACTAGTCCTTTGTTGCAAGAATTACAAAAAATCTTGGATTTGGGATTAAAATGGCAACCTTATCTATACTCTATCTTGGGGAGGATATTCTAATGTGATGTTGAATGGAAGAGTTATGGGAGGGTTTGAGATCAATAGGTCTGTGAGACAAGGTTGTCCACTGGCCGCCCTCCTGTTTACCATTGCCTCTCACCTTGCCTCTCACCCACTGGTGGTGTCACTAGAGAATGCTTGTAAAATACGGACTATCACTAGTCTAAAACCAAGATACAATGATCTGTTGGTTATATAGTGTTTTGCTGATGATTCACTACTCTTTTTAAGAACTGAGAACAACAATGTTAGAGTGGCTGTGGATATCATGCATGAATTTGCTGTTGCTTTTGGCCAGGGATTTAATATTCACATGATCACAAGATTTTTTGTGATAATAACACATGTGAATAAGTTATTCACATGTTCTCATGTTACCGTTCACAAAATAACAGGTCACTTGCCATTTGGGAACCCTTTAAAAGCTTGGCTACACATGGGAATAAGCTATTCACATGTTCTCATGTTACCATCTTCACATAATAGCAGGTTAGTGGCCACCTAAGAAGATTTTTTATGCCTGACAAAGATAATTTTTTTAGGCCCTTATGAAAGCTTTGTGAATATAACATGTGATCACAAGATTTTTTGTGTTATTAACATATGTTATTAACATGTTCACATGTTTTCGTTTACGGTGAAATCCCTGCTTTTGGCTCTAGGTGCAATATACAAAAATCCAAAACCATCAGTTTGACAAAAGACAATGACTCTGGCATGCAGAGGTGGGGATGCGAGGTCGTGCAAAAGGGACAATTGTTAGACTGCTAGGAATCCCCTTTGGGATTGGGGTTACTAATAAATAGATGACTGATTGGCCTATAAATAGATTCCTACAAAAATTAAGGAAATGGGAGGGCATTAGAGTTCCATTCCATAACAGGACTGAATGTAGTGTTGAATGCCTACATAATGTTCTTATGCCCAGTGATGGACTTTGGTAAGTTCCATTGGAAAAAAATAATAGGGCATGTCAGAGATTTCTTATGGAGGAATGGTAGAGTAATGAAAAGAGTACCAGCCTAGTTGGCGTGGGATAAGTTGTCTCTTCCAAAAAAAGAGGGGGCTATTGGTATCCTACATGTGCCTACTCATTGCATTGAAAGGAGTGCCTTGATGTTACCTAAGTGCTTTCTTCAAAGTGACCCTTGGACCTTAATGATAAGGGAGCTTGTTGATGCTTCTCAGGTTTATGCAAAAGACAAATGGTTGGATTTTGTATGGAAAGATAAATTGTTCTCTTTTTCTCCTCTCAAAGTCATCAACTCAGCATTTTGTAAGATGCTATGCAAAAGATGGAAAGATTGCCTGGGCCTCATGACTTGGGATGGGGTGTGCAAAGTGATTGGGAATTCAATACTCAGTCTGGGGATATGGTGGACACAGAAATTTATCCCCCCCTTGGGTCTTCTTGACATTTCTTCATCTAAGAAGTTAAATAATAAAGGGCTAAGGCATTTGAATGATTGTTCGGATTGGGATGCATTGGGGTGGAAAGACTTGGGATCATATAACTTGGGAATTTCATCTATTAGGAAGACATAGAGATTTGTTGATCAAGGTGTTTGATTTGATCCAAAGGGGGTGGTACTCCACTATAGCTGATGAAGCTTCTTGGATTAAACATTGGACTTGGAATAATGGTGTTAAGATAGGTAATGGCAAAACCAAAGAACTTTATTCTATGATGAGATGTGGGGATGCCAATGTGGATTATTGCAAAAAGATCTGGAGAGCGAGTTGGAGCTCTGCCTCTTGGAGAAATAAATGGAAGAAGCTTTGGGAAAGTTAGGTTCCAAAGACGTTTCAGGTTTTTATGTGGAAGGTTGGCATGTGGGCTCTCCCTATTAGTTCTAAACTACAAAAAAAAAAACTCTTGTGGATCTTGCCCTAGATGCAGATCCTCTTTAAAGGATGCCAAACATGCATTTTGGGAATCCCCAACCATCAGACGGACTTGGACAAGGGTTTCTAAATGGGTGGAGAAGGGGCTGGGTATTCAAGCTTATTGGGGGGATTGGATTTTGGGCAAATGGTTATTCAATGATGCATGTAGAGTCACTGTTTAACATTATCAGAGCCTGTGTTCTATGGGAAATATGGTGCACTAGGAATGACATTATCTTTCAAAAGGTTTCACTTGCTGGTCTAGAATCTTCAAATATAATGCATAAATGTGTTTGTATGTGTTGGTATGTGTGTAATGTGAACAAGATGAGATGTGCCGAGTTGGATCTGTTTTTACTGAATCTACAAAGGAACATCACTTGATTTGTGCCCTGGTTTGGATGTTGCTTCAAACATACTAGGATAGGGCTCCTAACCTTTGGTTTACTGCGTGCAGGTAAGATGTGATGAAGGTTTGAAAAGAAGATTACCCAAACATGGACCTAGAACCAAAAGATGGTATCTCAAGGAAAAATAGGTGGACCATAAATTTGTTGCTTTTATAGAGAACCTATTGGGGACTATACCCACATTTAAGATATGGTCAAAGAGAGGGGGAAAGTTTGAAAAACAGTCCCCTCCTAGAGGCTGCACTACAGAAGCTATGATGGAAGCTTGTATCATGCTTGGTTATCAAATCTCTTGGGAGCACTCCAATTTCTTGTTGAAAGAGGAGAGATGGGATTTATTGTGTAAACTCTTAAGTGAAGTGTAGGGGACTGTAGGAGAAACCCACATCCTTTTTTTCATAAAGTGTAATTGGGTCTTTTCAGTTAATATATAATACTTATTATTGATCCTCCCCAAAAAAAAGATTAAATATTTTACCACAATGTAAGTATATTTGCTCACAATAATGAAAGTATTGCAACCTTCTTTTTCCCAGCCTTGACCTTCCTTGTTTGCTAGAATCCCATTTTTCCTTTACTCTAATAAAACACACATAAGCCATAATCCCGTAAGATTTAAATATTATGAAAGAAAAGGAGATCAAGGGAGACTCATTTATAAGGAGTCTAGGGACATGTATCCCTCGTTTATGTTTATGATATGGGAGAGTTATCCATAGAGGCTTGCTAAGGAAGGCTTGATAATAATATTAAAAAGTGATTAAGAGTTATGTACAATTAGGACTTATAGTTATGTTATATACTTTGCCCATGCTCACACACACTTATTGCCTTGGTCCCCACATTGGACTATGCCCATGGCTAATTTGATTTGGTCCATAACCCTTTATATGCCTTATCACTTCATTATACAAACCATCCCCACCCATAGGTTTCATCCTCAAAACCTTGTAGCATTTAGACATTCCATATGGGTTGGATATTCATGTGCTCAACACAATATCCACACATCATAGGAGTGAGTGACATGTCACATCAGTATAGGAGAGCATCCTCATGCAATTCATGGCTGTAAATGGTCTCTGATTGGTTGGCTGAAAATTGCATCTCATTCCTTCAAAATAGCCCCAAACTTGCTCCCCATGATAGTACCTTAAGTACCAACACCTCGACCAACACTCCCAAATGCAAGTATGATAAAGTGGTATGAAGCTCTTTAATAGTGATTTACATAAATTCTAGAAAGCAACACCACTATTATTACTCCTCATTTTGCCCCAACAAGTGTACCCAAAAGTTTCTTATATCCTTCCAAGACCGAGGTAGGTTGCCCTTTGAAGGCTCTTCATTGGGAAAACCTCTGCATTTGATGAGGTATTCCACCAAAGAAAGGTTGTGTAATACCATTTCTCTAGTCCCCAACACTTTTTCTAGAACATATACTACCATACCTTCCTTATTCTCGTGGGAGATAACTCATCTTGCACTTCCACTATTGGCCTCACATATGCCTTTATTTGAGAGACATGGAACACATCATGTATGCCTTTAATTGAGAGACATGGAACACATCATGTATGCCTTTAATTGAGAGACATGGAACACATCATGTATGTGTGTAGTTGCTTGGTAGCATTATTCACGCGGAAGATAACTCTACCATACCTTCCTTATTCATGGAGGAGATAACTCATCTTGTACTTCAACTATTGGTCCCACATATGCCTTTAATTGAGAGACATGGAACACATCGTGTATGTGTGTAGTTACCTGCTAGTAGCATTATCGTGTAAGCATACTTTCCCAATTCGTTTCTCAATCTTGTATGAACCATATTAGCTATGTGCCAATTTGGTATTTGTATTGCCCTTAAGAGATGCATATCTTGACTTTGGTATCCGTAAAAACACCCAATCACCCACATTGAAGTCTGCAAATCTCTTATTGGCATCTGCATATTGCTTCATATTTCTTTGAGCATTCTTAAAATTATCCTTGCATTGTTGTAGGAGATTTTTCATTCTCTCAACCTTCTTTTGTGCATTTTTATTTGTAATCTCTTCTTTGTTAATCACCATTAGCGCATTCACCTTATATCTGTAATAAGTGGCCTCCTACATGATTTGTGCTATTATAAGTCAATTCCACCAAAGGTAACCAATCATCCCCTATATGTTGTCATGAAAAAGTGCCTCAAGTATGTCTCCACCCATTTACTGAATTTCTGCATTTGCCCATCCGTTTCTTTTGATAGGCAATGCTAGGAGTCAATTTGGTCTCCATGATCTCAAATAGTATTCTCCAAAAGAACCCATGAACTTGGCATCACAATCACTTACAAATTTTCGAGGCATACCATGCAATTTGGACACAAAATCCACAAATTGTCTTCCAACCCCAACGATGCCGTGCTAGTGACCTTGGTAGGAATGAAGTGTGTCATTTTTGTCAAAATATCCACTATACTACTACATACAAGCTATCTCAACCCTTCTTTGTGAAAAAAATTCCGAAAAACAAAATTCACAGATATATGTTTCCGATTTCCCTTGGGAATAGGTAAGGGGGCTTAAGCAAACCTCTCGGGGTATATGATAAATATTTATTAAATTGACATGGTAAACACTTTTTTTTGACATATGCATGCACATCTCTCCACATTCTCTTCCAAAAGAAATTCTTTCTTATGTTGTCAAAGGTTTTGTAGAGAACCATAGGGGTTGCATGCATTTCCTCCATCCTTTGGCCTTGTATATGATGAACTAGGTACAAGATAGACCTTGTCCCTATAGTACAAGAGACCCATTTTGAGCTCATAATGAGGCACATCTTCAAAGGTACCTTGCTATAATTTATGCCTCATTTAAGGCACTTCCTCATCCAAGAGATATTCCTCTTGAATGTGTATGACCCAATCTTTGTGTGCCTCCGAGATTGCATTCAAGGGATAAGTCCACATCTGTAAAAGAGCATCGGCCAATTCATTGCCCTTCCCCTTTATGTAAGTGATTTTAAAATCATAGTTTTGCAAAGTGGTCATCCATCTTCTTTGCTTTGGAGATAGATTCGGTTGAGATAGGAAATATTTGAGTACCCTATTATCGCTCCTCACATACAAATTACTCCCATAGAGATAATGGTGCCACTTCTTGATTGCATGCTAGATGAAATCATTTGTTGATAAAAGACATGCAATTACATCTCCTTGTCATTCAATATGTGGATCTCATATGCAATCACCATGATACAACACCAATGCCTCTTCCACATGCATCCACCCTTATGGTGAATGGCTTTTAAAATTCGGGACACACCACAGTAGGGGCTGATCTAAGAATCCTCTTGAACTCTTTAAAGCTGTTATTTGTAATTGCTTCCCAAAATATTGCTTACCTCTGAAGCTTTTCCGTGAAAGTTACGGCTATGTATGTATATCTTTCAATGAATCTCCTATAGTATGATGCAAGTCCCAAGAACCCTTTCAATTGAGTTGTATTAGTCAGAATAGGCCACTTTTTCACACACTCCACCTTCTTGGGATCAACTCGTTGATGTTGTCTTTGCCAAAAATGTGACCAAGGTACTCCGCCTCATAGATATGAACATACATTTTCTTTCCTTAGCATAAAATTGGTTAGCATGCAAGGCATCCAAAATAATAGGCACATGCTTCAAGTGCACATGCAAGTCCCAGGAACCGTCTTAGTTGAGTTGTATTGGTCAGAATAGGCCACTTTTTCACACAATCCATCTTCTTGGGATCCACTCTTATGCCGTCTTTGCTAATAATGTGACCAAGAAACTCCACCTCACTAGCCATAAACTTACATTTTCTTTCTTTGGCATATAATTGGTTGGCATGCAAGGCATCTAAAACCATGTGCACATGCTTCAAGTGCTCATCTTAACCTATACACCAAAATGTCATTGAAGAAAACCAACATAAACTTGTAGAGAGAGGGTTGAAGTACTTTGTTCATTAATGCTTGATAAGTGGTGGGTGCATTGCATATCCCAAAAGGCATAACCATGTAGTGATAAAGACCTCTCTTTATTCTAAATGTCATCTTATACTTATCATCACTCTTCATTCTTACTTGATGGCATCCAAACCTCAAGTTGATCTTGGTGAAGATATGCTAACCCTTTAACTCATCCCAAAGGTCATCAATACAAGGTATGGGATACCTAGGACCACATGGCAAATGGTAGTAGTGAACTACCATCTCCCTCCTTGGAAGTTAATTAAGAAGGGTTATGTGTTGCTAGCTCTTCTTGTGCCCGGCAAGCACAAGGTCAAGTGTATCTTGAACCTTTGATCAAGAAGCTTGAGACACTATGGCATGGCATCCAAGTGCATGACCAGTCCTCCTGACCCCTTACACAACATAGCACAGAGGTAAGGGCAATTTTACTGTGGGCAATGCATGACTTTTCAGGAGATGGATAGTGGTCCGGTATGTTTTTCTATGCTCAATCACCTTCCACTACAAGAGAGAAGCAAGCATTAGTGACATTTATTTGTGAGTTTTTATGTTACGCCAGTGCCGTTGGATAAATGCTGGTATAAGTGCCGCTAAGTGGAGTTGTATAAACAACGCTATAACTATCGATATAAACCCCGCTTAGGGCGCTGTAAAAAAATAGAATGTTTAAATTGTGTGGAAATAAAAACTTAAAATAAATTAAAGTCCAAAAATCTTAACAAACATCTAAATCTTTTTGAAATAAAACAACAAAATCACCAAATAGAATGTTTAAATTATGTGGAAATAAAAACTTAAAATAAATTAAAGTCCAAAAATCTTAACAAACATCTAAATCTTTTTGAAATAAAACAACAAAATCACCAAATCGTTACAAACTGATTAATCGTTTACAAACCGATTAATGTGTACATATATTCTGATGAAATATATTTAATTAATACCATCCTCCAATCCATCTTGAAATAAATCCATACATGCCAATTGTTCTATCTCTAAATCCATAATTTCAATGGCTACAAAGTCCTATTCCACTACGTGAAGAGGTATTATCTTGACAGATAGGCTCATTGATTTCATTTGATGAAACCAAAGGTATTGGATATTCATTTGTATTGCATTCCTTAAATTTTGAATGGTTTTCTTCCATTTCTTGGTCCTCTTGGTGGTCATATTTATTGTTAGTTGCATACGCTTGATATCCTCTAGGTCATCCCTTATTGCAATGGTGTCTTTTTTACCAATTAGATGGTTTCAAATCATTGATGCCACATTCTAAAAAACGTGCATTGGATCCAAAAGATGATTTATTCTTAACTCTTTCCAATATGGTAGATGATAAAATATTGAGTGCCTTTTCATGCCCGCGCGGGCGCTATGAATGGGAGTAAAGAGCTTATGCATAAAGCTTTATAGTATAGAGCTTATGCATCCTTTAATCTTATGCATATAGTCTTATGCATAGAGCTCTATGTATGTAGAGCTTAATGCATTAAGCTTTAAGCATGTGCATAAAGCTTAAAGCATAGAATAGATATGCTTTTTTTTCTCATAAATGTGTTATTAATACTTTTTTTCATGTTATATTTTGTAGGTCTTGCATTGTTGTCCCCTCCTTTGGCTTGACATTATTGAGGCAAGCTCTCTTATTCATGTAATCTTTAATGCAAGCTCATGCTTATTGCACCCTTGGGTGTTAGGTTTAGGGTTTAGCTTAGTGCATAAGGCTTATAGCCTTATGGATAGAGCTTATTCAAGCTTTATCCATAGAGCTTATGGCTTATGCATGGAGCTTTAAGAAATCTTTATGCATAAGGCTTATTCATAGAGCTTTAAGCAATATTTATGCATAAGGCTTATACATAGAGCTTAAGGCATTCTTATGTTATTTAAACTTAGATAATTATTATATTATCTAAGCTTTAAGCATTCTTGTGTTAGACTAGTGAAAAAGGTTTACATCTTATCTACTATTACAATGACTCAAGGATCCCGAGCATCACTCTATATCTTTAGGTTAACTCTAATGCTCTTATTCTTCTCATTTATTTGGATTTCAGCATTGGGTGGCGGGGTTTCAATTTTTATATCCACCATTAAAATTTATTTGGATTGCAAGCTTTAGGCATATGCCTAAGCCTTATGCATAGAGCTTATGCAAGCCTTATGCAAGATTTATGCATGACTTATTCAAGCTTTATGCATAAGGCTTATGTATAGAGATTTATGCATAAGCCTTATCGTAGAGCTTATGCAAGCCTTATGTATAAGCCTTATGCAGAGAGCATATGCATAGAGCTTAAGCTCTATGAATAAGCCTTATGAAAGCTTTACTATGCATAGAGCTTATGCAAGCTTTATGCATAAGGCCTATGCAAGCTTTACCCATAAGGCTTATGCATATAGCTTATACATAGAGATTTAAGCCTTATGCACAAAGCTTTATGCATAGAGCTTTTGCAAGCCTTATGCATAGAGCTTATGCATAAGCCTTATGCAAGCTATATGCATAAGGCTTATCCATGAAGCTTTATGCATAAGGCTTATGCATATAGCTTGAAGCATATGCCTTATGCATAGAGCTGTTGCATAAGCCTTATCCATAAGCTCTATGCATAGAGATTTCAGCATATGGAAAGAGATTATGCATAAGCCTTATGCATAGAGTTTATGGCTTATACATAGAACTTTATGAATAGACCTTTTACATAAGAGCTTATGCATAGAGCTAATACATGCCTAGATGTCTATTCATGCATAAGGTATACACATAATAGATTTGTTTTTTATATCCTCATTGTTCTATAAACATGATAGCCTCAGTATAGACATTCCTAGATGTCTATGTAAGCATAATTAGGTATACACATAATAGATTTGTTTTTTATGTCCTCCTTGTTCTATAAACATGATAGCCTCAGTAGACATGTGGGAGGAGGATCTAGACTCTAGAAGCCTAGTGGGTCATTATTCTACGTCCATCATTGATGATCCAGATATGGAGTGACTCTCATAGTTGGCCGCAAGTCTATTGCATCGGCATGGGAGAGACAATGTGTGGAACATTTTTGCTCCACCCTCGATTCCTTCCATAGTTAACCCTAGACCTATGGGGGGTACTTCGATGGATGGTTCTACTTTTGTGTTACATAGTCCTATATCCTTATCCACTCCCATTGGAGGATCAAGTCCATTTCACGGTGTTTCATCCCACTCTCGTTTCTTCTATGGTGGCACCTAGTCCACGACCTTGTACCACATCCTCGTCAGATAGGAGCTCTGACTCTTCTCATCATTATCATCCTAGTGGGGGTGGTTGTGGAAGTTGTTTTGGGGGTAGTAATAGATCTGCTTTAATTTCCCATCAAAGGATGTGTAGGCACATTAGGTGGTTGATCCAAATGCCTACAACCCTACTATAATTCCTTATCATGTGGAAAGATATATGGCAGTATCATTGCAGATAGCAAGGGAAATCATGTCATAGCATGCATGTGTCATCCAGTAAATCTTGAGTTCAGAAATATTTGGGGCATTGATTGGAGAAATCAAGATACTGCAAAAAAGAAATACAGTCTAAGTGTATTGAAGATATAATTTCTTGTGTAACCCAGCTTATAGTTTAATGATCTTAAGATTCTGGATCATATGCGAGGACATGTAAGTCATAGGAAATCATTGATTCCTAAGGCCATCAAGCATGGTGGCCTCAAGCCACCAAGAGAACCAGATACAGACTGGAAGGTGAAAAATACATACCAAGATAACCCCAATCCATTCAAGCAACAAAGATAAGTAGCCCGAGTATGAAAACATAAAAGAGGGGCTTCTCATTTTAGATCGAGTAGAAGTCCATCTTTCCTTGCTAAATTTGTAAGTATTTGAACTCTTAAAATTTTGTATTCAAAACATTGGTTTTCAAAGAATTAAAAAAACTTATATAAATTGTTCTTTTTTATGTGTTTTTAATGTAGGACAATGTGGTGGACTACTCTCCATCTTGTGTGGAGTATGACTATGCTTATGGGGATCTCGTCTATGTTTGAATGGTTGTGTCAATAGGGTGTCACTTTAAAATATAATGCTATGCACATTGTAAGTTACTTGTTTGAACAAGTTTTAAAGTTCAAATTCCTTTGGTTTTAGAAGATTTTAGAAATTTATCTAATTTGTATTTTATTATTACTTAATCTTATGTGATATAGGAAGATGAAGAAGAGACAACAATAGGAGAGGAGGGCAAGGAGGATAATGATGATGACGATGATATGAGGAGCGTGAGTAGAGACAAGGCTACTATGTTTTATCTTTGTCTTTGTGTATTTCCTGTTATGTAACTCCAAACTCAATGTAGCTTGCCTTTTATGACATTTTGGATGTAGCTCGCCTTCTATGGCATTTTGGATTTAATATAAAGAATATTTTGGGAGTTACCATGTTTTAAATGTATTTTCATATGTGGATATGTTTCTATATACAAATTAGATTAGTCTTCAATATATTGAATTAAAATTAAAATGGGGTATATTAGGGATAATGCTTCAATATGTACTAAATTTTTTTTCTAAGCACCGTTGAGCGAGAAAAATAGCGGCGGTGTTATTTTTAATAGCACTACTTAGTAATGATTATAGTGTTGTTTGTTTTTTAATAGTATCACTCAGCAGGGATATATTGGTGCTCATATCATGGGATATAGCGATGCTTATAGCGTGGATTATAATGATACTTAATTTTCTATAGATATTGTTACATATCTTTGTATTTATTTGAAAAGTAACTAAAAACTAGGTTCATAAGGATTATAAGAACCAAAAACACTTGAAATTTTTTCAAAAATCGCACGAAACAAAAAATAATTAAAAAAAGTTTTCAATGCCTTTTTCGACACACTAGTACTAAATGCTCTAAATACAACCTCAATAATATCCTGAATAGTTCCACAATACTCAAGATTGTTGTAACAAGACTGCTCTATAAAATACAGAAGCTCGACCACCCGACCACCCCCGAGCATTTATATGCATAGGCTGCCTTGATCACACTCACACTCACAATCACACTCTCAATCACATTGACAATCGCAACACAAGAGGTCTCGCGATATGTGTGTAACACACTCGCGGTATGCCGAATATAGAGAGACGCGTTCTCCAAAAATAGCCAAAAGTGAGACAGTGCTCCAAAAGCGCGTGGCCCTTTCTTGCAAATTTGGCGCGCGGCCGATGCTGCAAGAACGTGGTAAAAAGCAAAAGAAAACTTTTCGATTAGCAAAGTTGCCTTTTTTTTAATACTGAAAAAATCAACCCTTCTTCAAACTTTCGTATCTCCAAAACTGATGAGAATTTACTTGTGCTCGTGAGATAGTGTTTTGTTCTTCTCGACGAGCTCTACAAGCGTCGTGAGACACTCTCTCTCCAGATGCCTCCGAATTCTAAAAAAAAAAGGCTTTAATATTGAATTTTCTACAGAGAGAATGAAAAACCGGCATTTTCTTACTTTTTCTCTAATCTAAGGCATCAAACGAGATTGAAAACGACTAAAGTAAGAAACCTTCACTCTGGCAAAGTTGTTCTATTTGATAAGGACTACATTTCATACATACAAAACTTTTTCTAATTCAATTTATAACATGCTCAGAAATCAATCCCAATGTATGCACTTGTGAAGGTGGGATGTCACTGTCAGAACATGCCCATATGAGACTTTGCACAAACATCCAAAATCACCTAAAAATCACTTTTAAACTTTACCTACATGCATGATACAAAAAAGTTTATTATGGCCTACAAGGGTCTTACATACTCCCCTCCTCTAAAAAACTCTGTCCTCAGAGTTGGAATGAAGGAAACTCTGATTTCAAAGTATCTAGATCTTTTGACAGGATATAAATCCCATTTAACCAAAACCTCTACTATGTTTCTATTCCTAAGGTTTCAAACTCTCCTATATGTAATCTGGTTGAACTCGAAGGGAACCATCATCTTGAAGTTTAGAGTTGTCTTGTAAAACATGGTGAACATTAGGAACATATTTCATCAACAAACTAACATGAAAAACTGGATGGACCTTAACATGAGAAGGAAGTTCAAGTTCATAAGCCAATGATCCTATCTTTTTCAAAACTTTGAAAGGTCCAGCAAAACGAGCAGACAATCTTCTATCCTTCCCTAAAACCAAATTACTTCGTTGAGGCAAAACCCTTGAGAAACCCATGTCTCCCTTTTCAAATTCCAAACCCCTCTTATTCTTGTCAAAGTGTTTCTTTTGTCTCTTTTGAGCCTCATGTATGTGTTTCTTGATTTTTGCCATTTGTTCATCCATTTGTTCAAGCATGTCTTTTGAAACTTCAACCTTGTTTTATCAGGATTAGAGAAGTTTAGAGGTGTAGCACAATTATACCCATACATGGCTTCAAAAGGTGTCATTTTAATGGATGCATGCCACGAGCTATTGTATGCAAATTCGACAAGTGACAAATAGTCAGTCCAATTGGTTTGTTTCTCATTTACATACATCCTAAGCATGTCCTCTAAAACCCGATTAACCCGCTTGCAGGAGCTTAATCTCCCTTCTTCCTTGCATCTTTTCATGGTATAAAATCTTGGTTCATGCTAAGAAGCTGATCGGTAAGCAAGAGAAGCACACAAAGTGGTACGAGGGTAAGAGCTTCATCTACTCTTTCTCCTTTGTGTTGGCTACTACACCCTTGTCGGGAGCTCTTCGGGGGGAGGCACTGGAAAACAAACTCCAATTGAGGAGCTGTCTTCATGGGAGCGAAGCTGCATGGCCACTATACTGTCCTTTGGACTTCATTTTTAAGGCTGAAAAATGTGTTTTGGGTGCATCTTGAGCTTCATTTTTTAGTTCATAGGCGTTTGCGTCGTGCATTGCAGGTAAGTTTTGATTCTCTACAAAAATTTCTGTTTTTGGAACTACAAGAAGGGAAATTGGTTGTGCAGACATTGTGTGTACTGCAAAAATATAGTGGTTGCATTTGACTAGGCATACGTTTATGTTCAATTTTTACTTGTTGACAATGCAAGCATTTATGCAGAAAGGATTGAATGTCATGTTTCATGTTTGGCCAAAAGAACGAACTTTTGATTTTGAGGTAGGTTTTGTTAAATCCTAGATGACCAGAGAAAGGACTGTTGTGGCATTCATGCATGATTTGTTCTTTCAAAGAAGATGTGGAAGGAATACACACATGATTCCAAAAATAAAGATTGCCTTTATACAAATGAAAGTTTCCCTCAAACATTTCATGTGGATGTTCTTTCAAATAAGCAAGGATTTTGGAATAAAAAGGATCACTTTGCACTTGAACCCGAATTTCATCAATCAAATTTGTTTATACAACAGTCAAAATATTACATGAAGGAATTCGACTTAAAGCATCTGCCACTTTGTTTTCTTTACCCACAATGTACTTGAAGTCAAAATCATACTCACTCAACAATTGAATCCATCTCTTTTGTCGATTATTAAGTAACGGTTGTGTAAAAATGTATTTTAAACTTTGATGATCAGTTCTCAATTCAAATTTTACACCAAGTAAGAGACGTCTCCAATGTTTTAAAGCATGAACAACCGCAAGCATTTCCAAATCATGTACAGCATAATTCAATTCATGTTTCCTTAACTTTCGTGACTCATATGCAACTACCCTCCCGTCTTGAGACAAAACACATCCAATTTGAAAACCACTGGCATCACAAGCAACAAAAAAGGGTTTCCCCATCTCTTTAAAATACAGTTTTCAGCCACCTTTTGTTTTAAGGTCTCAAATGCTTTTTGACATGATGCATTTCAAGCAAAACCTTTAGTTTACTTAGTGAGATCGGTCAAAGGACTTGCAATCTTAGAAAAATCATGAATATGTGCCCTCTCAAATTGTGCCAACCCAATGAAGCTCCTCACATCTCTTACAGACTTTGGTATAGGCCACTCCACAATTGCTTTTACTTTATCTATGAATCCCATCTTTAGAAATAACCCTTCCCAAGTAAACAAGCTTATCCTTAGCAAAGAAGCCTTTACTCATTTTGGCATACAATTTATGATCATGCAACACTTGGAGAGTTTTCTTAAGGTGAATTTCATGTTCCTCATTGTTCTTTGAATGTACAAATATGTCATCCAAGAAAACAAGTATAAACTCATCAAGGATGAAATATATTATTTATCAAACACACTATCTCACGAGCACAAGTAAATTCTCATCAGTTTTAGAGATACGAAAGTCTTTTGCTTTTTACCACGTTCTTGCAGCATCGGCCGTGCGCCAAATTTGCAAGAAAGGGCCATGCGCTTTTGGAGCACCGTCTCGCTTTTGGCTATTTTTGGAGAACGCATCTCTCCATGAGTGTGATTACACATATATTCGGCATACCACGAGTGTGTTACACACATATCACAAGACCTCTTGTGATTGCAATTGTGAATGTGATTGAGAGCGTGATTGTGATTGAGAGTGTACTTTAAAATTGAATTTTCTAGAGAGAATGAAAAACAGACATTTTCTTACTTTTTCTAGTTTAGTCAGCATATCTCGGAGCATGTTTGGATTAGCAATCAGCACCCAGTGCGGATTTTCCAAGTCCCTTAGTGCTCGATACGCCATGGAAAATCTTGCTCTTTCCCATGCCATCGTACCCAAACATACTTCGATGCAGACCAAACTTTGAGAGCATGTGGGTGGACCCACCCCCAAGCTTGTTTAGCATCGGAGCATGTTTAGATTAGCAATTAGCGCCCAGTGCAAATTTTTCAAGTCTCTTAATGCTTGAGAGACCATGGAAAATCCTGCTCTTCCTCATGCCATCGTATGCAAACAAAGATGCTGACCAAACTTTGCGAGCGTGCGAGGGGATGCACCCCCACATGCTCGAAAAGTTTGGTCAACATTGGAGCATGTTTTGGTTAGCAATTAGCATCCACTGCGGATTTTTAAAGTCTCGTGGAGCTTTATTACTGCCGCCAGCGTATATTCTAGAAGAAGGTGGCGGGTCGGCAGCTGCAGGTGAAAAAGAAGGGGAGGTTGTTCAAACGGGGGGCTCTTGGGCGCAACAGTGCAGGGTACTGGAGCAGCGGCCGTGAAGAGGTGTGGAAGAAGTGTCGGGCTGCAGGCGTGAGAGCAAGTCGGCGCAGTGGTGGGGCCCCCGTGTAAAGAGCAGCTGGACGATGTGCGCAGCTGGAGCCGAGAGAAGCCGCCTTGTTGTGTGAAGAAGGGGGCCTGGTCATTCTCTGAAAAGAAGATAAGGTGTGCAGCAGGGAGGTTCTCAGGCGGGTGTAATAAAAGGACCGGAGCCCAAGACGGGTTCGTGGAGTGAAGAGCTGGGGGCTCTGAAGGACTGAAGAGAGAGTCGCCTGGGGCTCCCTCTGGCGCAGCTGGAAAGCTAGCAGAGGGAGACCGTGAAGTGTGGAGCCGCCTCGAAGGTGATGCTGCCAGAGTAGTGGTCGTGGTGCTGAGTGGCTTTGAAAGCAAAGGAAGCCTGTGAAGAGGGTGCAGCTGGATGTGCAGTTGTTGCAGGTGCAGCGGGTAAAGGACAACGTGAAGGAGAGGCTGAATGCCTAGGAGGGCTCGCGAGCGACTAGTAGAGGACCGCAGGGAAGTAAAGTGCCGTGAAGGCTGGAGCATGGACGGACTAAGGTGGTGTGGCCTTGGTTCGGTCAGTCAGAGTGGACGCTGAACACAGGTGGACAGCGTGTGGCTGTGGACATGGTAGAAGACAGGTTGGCTGGTGTGGGCCGCCTAGGAGACAGGACAGTGTGGACAGAGCAGGGTGCCGAGAACGGACAGAGATAAAGTGTTGCTGCTTGGTGGTGGGCCGGTAGCAAGGCAGATAAGCTGCCTGGGTTTGTTGTGAGGCTGACAGAGGATCGGCATAGAGACAGAGAGTGAGAGAGATGATGGTGTAGATGCTGCTGGTGACGACACATGCAGAAGTGATGGGCTGCAGAGGACTCGAGGGTTAGCTGGTGTGGGCGTCTTCTGGAGCGAGAGTGGCCGGGTTCATTCTGGTGTGGTTGGTACAGCAGGCAGGCGAGTGGATCTCGTGGTGATTGGGGATGTGGTGTATCCTCGGCTGACAGGCCTGAGTGAGTGTTTTGTTTATGGTTGTGTGAGTAAGGCTTCTGTGTCGGGAGAAGCTTGTATGAAGTGTTGATCTGGAAATATATTGTTGGGTGTTTTCTTTGTCTATGGTGCCCCTGTTTTGGGCTGTCTGTTTGGCGTGGGTTGGGTGGTGAAGTGTTGAGAGATTGTTCCAGCCGGTGGCTGGTGGTGCCCCCGTTCGTGTGTGTATTCCAAGTTTGCGAGGTGGAAGGGCTATAGAGGCGGGGTTTTCTTTCTTTTTTTCACCTCACATCCTTCTGATGCGCCCACTGAGGATCGCTCAAGGATTGTTTGACTGAGGAGTTGCTCTGGTGTTGTGCTTTGGCGTGTGTTCCGCTGAGTTGAGCTCAGGGATTGTTACAGGCTGTCATGATGTGGTCTTATCCGGAGTTTCATGGCAGGAAGGGAGAGGATGTGTGTGACTTTTTGGAGCAGATGGAGATGGCATGCATTAGTAACCATGTGACAGATGAAGAGCAGGTTCTGAGGCTGATAAAGATTTTTTTGAAGGGAGATGCCCGAAGCTGGCTGAAGGGTTTTGAAGCACAGGATGCTGGTGTCTTGACCTTGGACAGGTTGAAAGAAGGTCTTTTGGAGCATTTTCAGCAAGTGGAGGATCCTAATGTGCTTTGGCAGGAGCTGAGCGTCTTGAAGCAGGTACATGGGCAATCACTGGACGATTTTGTGAAGGTATTTACATGTTTGTGGAGTAAGTGGTGTGTGACATTGAAACAGGCAGTTCCTCCTGTGTTTCTGAAGAAAAGCTTGTTTATTGATGGTTTGCTACCCCATTTAAAGGTCAGGGTTGAGTTGAAGAATCCCAGGTCATTTGATGATGCTGTTAGGGTTGCTAGGGAAAAGGAAGGCAAGGTTTTGAAGCAGATGGAGATGGGTATTTATCCGTATGAGGGTGTTGTGTCTGCAAGGGATATGAAGGTAAATTTGGTTGAGGTGGATAAGAGTCCTATGCAAAGTCTGATTAGACAGGAGCCTCAAAGGCCGATACAGGTGCAAAGGGGTATGTTTTATATGCCTTCTGATTTTTTTCCGAAGTCTTTGAAGCAGGTGAAGGAGCAAAGTTCAGATGAGGAGTTGCCAGTGGATTCTTCTTTGGATTTGGACGTCGTGGCTGTTCACCATGACAGTGATTTGGATGACATGCATACACATGGACGCAAAGAGGATGATGCCTTGGGATTAGATGCTGATAAGAAGGAAGAGGAGCTGGATACAAGATGCTTTGAGGATGATTGTTTGCCAGATTCTACAGGGGAGGAGGATGGGGTAGAGACTTCTGATGAAGTGAAGATGGCATGTGATGCGGATGTGGAGAGTGTGGAGGAAGATCCTATCATTATGGATTTTCTGGGACAATTGGATGATGGTATGGTACCTGCGATGGATGAAGTGGATGTTGTTCCATCTGATGGATTAGGTGCTGGGGAATCTGTGGACGATGATACCAGGGGGGTTGGCAACACTCAAGAAGGTATGCATAATGATTTGGCTGATGAAGAGCGTTGTGAGGTGAGCATTGTGCCTGAGGATGATATCTGGGAAATTGCTAGCCTGGATGAGCAGGAGCCAGAGGTGGAGATGGATGTTGACATGGTCGAGAATGTAGCTAAGGCTACTTTACGTATTGCTGAGATGTTGAAGGCAAAGTCCAAGGATAACAAGGGTTCTGAGCCAGTTGAGCTGGATGGTTGTGATGAGATGCCTGAAGTACAGGAGCTGGAAGTGCTGGTGGACACTCCCATTGGAGAGGATGTGGATTTTGCTGTGGAGAAGGGTCAAAATGCTGGAACCTGGCCTTCACAGGTGTTGATGAATTGGATGCTAGATGCTGGAATGCCACAGGTTTCGAAGACGGGGAGGTTTGCGGTGGGTGAAGTGGACGTGGATGATTTTGTGATGCGCGTGGTTAATGTTTGGTGTGCAGTGATACAGCCATGGTGTTTGAGGGATGCTGGGGAATGGGATGGTGAGTTGCTGTTTCCTTTTGATCCTGGTGGATGATTACTGGAATTGCTGAATGCTGCTGAGCATGAATGCTCTAGCAGATGGGGGGGGTGGCAAAGTATGTCAGGTGTTTTTTTGAGAGGTCTTTTTGGTCGTGTACATACGAATGCATGGTGTGTGTGGAGGGTTTTGCCCGAGAATACGTGTGCAGGTGTTCAGTGTGAATGGATTTGGTTTTGGGATGGTTGCAGGCCTATCCGGTGAGAGATTTGCTGGGTTGATTAAAGCTGTTCGGCCGCATTATATGTGTGGGCACGTCAAAGTACAGCGGGCACTCGTGTGGGTTGCATTTGAAGAAGGTTGTGGAAGGTATTGGGCATTTGGTGTGAAAGCTAAGGGAGTGGCCATCTTAGGCAAAATAAAAAAAATAAATATTTAATATTTAATGGCCAAAAATGCAAAGTGAGCGTGGAGCTTTATTACTGCCGCCAACGCATATTCTAGAAGAAGGTGGCGGGTCGGCAGCTGCAGGTGAAAAAGAAGGGGAGGTTATTCAAACGGGGGGCTCTTGGGCGCAACAGTGCAGGGTACTGGAGCAGCGTCCGTGAAGAGGTGTGGAAGAAGTGTCGGGCTGCAGGCGTGAGAGCAAGTCGGCGCAGTGGTGGGGCCCCCGTGTAAAGAGCAGCTGGACGACGTGCGCAGCTGGAGCCGAGAGAAGCCGCCTTGTTGTGTGAAGAAGGGGGCCTGGTCATTCTCTGAAAAGAAGATAAGGTGTGCAGCAGGGAGGTTCTCAGGCGGGTGTAATAAAGGGACTGGAGCCCAAGACGGGTTTGTGGAGTGAAGAGCTGGGGGCTCTGAAGGACTGAAGAGAGAGTCGCCTGGGGCTCCCTCTGGCGCAGCTGGAAAGCTAGCAGAGGGAGACCGTGAAGTGTGGAGCCGCCTCGAAGGTGATGCTGCCAGAGTAGTGGTCGTGGTGCTGAGTGGCTTTGAAAGCAAAGGAAGCCTGTGCAGAGGGTGCAGCTGGATGTGCAGTTGCAGGTGCAGTGGGTAAAGGACAACGTGAAGGAGAGGCTGAATGCCCAGGAGGGCTCGCGAGCGACTAGTAGAGGACCGTAGGGAAGTAAAGTGCCGTGAAGGCTGGAGCATGGACGGACTAAGGTGGTGTGGCCTTGGTTCGGTCAGTCAGAGTGGATGCTGAACACAGGTGGACAGCGTGTGGCTGTGGACATGGTAGAAGACAGGTTGGCTGGTGTGGGCCGCCTAGGAGACAGGACAGTGTGGACAGAGCAGGGTGCCGAGAACGGACAGAGATAAAGTGTTGCTGCTTGGTGGTGGGCCGGTAGCAAGGCAGATAAGTTGCCTGGGTTTGTTGTGAGGCTGACAGAGGATCGGCACAGAGACAGAGAGTGAGAGAGATGATGGTGTAGCTGCTGCTAGTGACGACACATGCAGAAGTGATGGGCTGCAGAGGACTCGAGGGTTAGCTGGTGTGGGCGCCTTCTGGAGCGAGAGTGGCCGGGTTCATTCTGGTGTGGTTGGTACAGCAGGCAGGCGAGTGGATCTCGTGGTGATTGGGGATGTGGTGTATCCTCGGCTGACAGGCCTGAGTGAGTGTTTTGTTTATGGTTGTGTGAGTAAGGCTTCTGTGTCGGGAGAAGCTTGTATGAAGTGTTGATCTGGAAATATATTGTTGGGTGTTTGCTTTGTCTATGGTGCCCCTGTTTTGGGCTGTCTGTCTGGCGTGGGTTGGGTGGTGAAGTGTTGAGAGATTGTTCCAGCCGGTGGCTGGTGGTGCCCCCGTTCGTGTGTGTATTCCAAGTTTGCGAGGTGGAAGGGCTATAGAGGCGGGGTTTTCTTTCTTTTTTTCACCTCACACCATGCATGTGTTCCTTTTGGAATATAAGCACAAGGTGCCAGGTACTGTGTCACAATCATGGGAGCCTCTATGGTCAATCATGGGAGCCTCTACTGTGTCACAATCATGGGAGCCTCTACGGTCAATCATGCCACCATCAAAATATCCTGACAATCTGAGCATCATGTTTGGGATATCATGTTTGGGATAGGATGTTATTGCACTTCCACACAAATGTTGGGAGCACCACTCAACCATGTGGCACGTAATTTTGAACTGCTCAGCATCCTGCCGCAGTTGATAATTTCTCCTCAAATCACGTTTCATAGACGCACTCACACCATCATGCTCTTCCTTCTCGTGACCAGTCTTTAAGAATGACCAAATCACTAAGATACTAGACTGCACATGCCACCTATAAACCCAAAAAATAAGTCTTAGTTATTTTTTTCTTTAAGATGTTCTAGTGAATTTAGTTTATTTATGAATCTAAGATAACTAAAAGTACTACCTATGGAGCCAATAGAATTGTCGTGTTGACTTGAACTGTGAACCATAGCTATCCAACCAAACCCATGTGACCCCACAATTGCTTAAAAAATCGTCATGGAGATGAAAACAGTGTTGCACAAAATGTGCATGATGCGAACAATCACCCCTAATATTGAAATGTGCATAATGTGAACGATCATCATCACTGATATAGAAATGATACTCTTGAATAATACCATGGGCCTCGGGGGCACTCATCCTCCCATCTGCATGTGCCTCTGCATGTCGATAGCTTATGTGGACCATAATAACAACCTCGTGAGGTAAGGAAGATAGACAATTAGGACACAAAAAATCAATTATGTAATATAGCTCAAACATGAAACAAATATTATGAAATATAACAATTACATTCTTCAAGGAACTAATACTCAGATTGTATCTCTTGAAAAAGTTTGAAGGTGCTGCAAAATCAACCACAGAGACCGCCACACCAATAGGAAACTCTGCTAGGCATGCTCGAACGATCCTACCACTTGGCACAATGACTATGCCATATACAGGGGTAAATCTGCTCCCTAAAATGTGGCTGTGAAAAGTGACAACGTGGTGTATGTTTGTCCACGAGATGCAACTTCCTGGACTGCCACCACTTTGGAGCTAGTGTGTCACATACTCATAATGTCGCCATGGTGCTATCTCTTGGTCACTTGCAACAAGATCTACCATCTATAGATGTGTAAGTGAACCACATGATGTGCAATTTCTCTCCACACAAGGCATCATATGGAAATGGGCATCCATCGTGCCTGTACATAAAAGAGAGTGGATAAAATCATGAGGACTACGAGGCAACTCTTTAACCTCCAATGTCAAAAAGTTCCCTACAGTTGGCACGCATGCATGTGATTATAAAGGTGTGAGGTCTTTGAAATAGGATTGGAAGATTGCATGGGCAAGACAATGCACCCCCGACTTTGATAGTTATTTCCTATCCACACTATGGGCGCACAAAGGAGGGGGGTGGGTTTTTGTGGAAAAGAAGGGGGCTTAGGAAGGGCTGGTTCAACTAAGGGTGGGGGAAAAGAGGGCAGAGGGAGAGGAAGTGGAAGAGGAGGGGCAAGGCTTGGATCATCACCAACGAAAGGTGTTACTCGTTTACATGCTCTCCACTCTCTCTTTCTCGCATGGGCTACCTATTTCCTCTCCTTCTCTTGAACTTGGTGAATGGGGGAAGTCTAGTCCTATCACGTTTCTGACTCTTATGACTTTAAGAACCCATTCTCAAGGAAGCTAAGAGAGAAAACACTATGAAGGCTCAATGATGGGATAGTACTAGAGATGTGTGTTTATATAGGAAAAATAGGTTATCCACTTCCAATCTCATTGGATTTGATGGGAGAGTACTAGAGATGTGTGTTTATATAGGAAACATAGGTTATCCACTTCTAATCTCATTAGTACTATCCCACACACATATCTATTACTATCCCATCATTGAGCCTTCATAATGTTTTCTCTCTTAGCTTCCTTGACAATGGGTTCTTAAAGTCATAGGAGTAAAAAACGTGATAGGACTAGACTTTAATTGAGGTATGGGTTATTCAATTGAGGTTATAAAGAAGGTTCCTATGAAGTTTGAAGGGATTTAATCCATCATTGAATCTACAAACATCAAACCATTCTCTACATAGTTAACAAAAACTTAACTTTTTTAATTGGGTGATTAAGGCTAACAGAGGGTGAATTAGACCATTGGTGATTTAGATCACACATTGTGAAGTTGCTATAGCCTTGTTTTTTATCATAACTCAAAACCAATAAATGGTGAGTTCATCATGTCACCAAAGATTCTAATCTGTTAGATCAACCAAAGCATTATGCATATTTCTAATATAGGTCTAGATGATAATATTTTCTATGTTTTGTCTTTTTTTTCTTAGCCAAGAAAACGTGCTAAAAAATCTTCATGCCTTGAAACCACTTGCACTATGAGTAGATACATCTTGATTATAACTATTTGTAATATCTTCTATGACTTAGATGATGGACTTAAGGTTAAAGATTTTACCAAGTGGCGGAGCCGACACGTATGTGGCAAGTGGAGGAGTGGCTTGGTGCTATCTTTCACTTCGCTCGTGCGGATTGCATGCAACCCGTATGTCAAGGAGGGTCCTAGAGAGCGGATGGGGGGATTGGGAGCCCGATTCGAAGGAGGAGACGAAGCGACACAGAGAGGAGGCGAAGGTCGAGTATACTAGGAAGAAGTGTGTGCCGGATTGGCTAAACAATAGATTGTGCACTCAATTGAAAGAGAATATATGTTTGAAGGTTAATCAAGAGCTTGTCAGAAATCAAGTGGGGCTTTTCTCCATGTGCAGCATCTTCGTTTTCGGTCCTGGCAGACCACCGTCTAAGGTAGAGCTGGGGAGGTGGCTACAGGAAAGTGTCTTGCATAAAACGGTTGTTTCAAAGGTTTTATATTTAGGTAAAGGCTTCTTCAATGTCCTTTTTGTCAAAGGACAGTTTTTGACCAAGTTATTTGCCAAAGGACCTCTCTTCTTGGGCCCACGCTTAGTGCATGTGTTTCCCTTCGACCCCCTATTTGATGTTAGCAAGAATATTTAGAATGCTAGTCCTGTTTGGGTTAAAGTAGTCGTCCCCCCCCTTGGCTGAGATTGGCCCTGCGGGAGATTGCTCATTATCTTGGCCCGGTGTTATATCTTCTAAATGAGGATGTAGTCGGTAGACAAGCAAATAGTGTCTGCATTTCTTGGAACACTTCCAAAGAAATGCCAAAATCTATAGATGTGGACTTGGGTGATTGGGGTATTATAGAGTTGGCCCTGAAATTTGGAGCTTTTCCAAGAGCGTGTTTTAAATATGGAGGGTTTGGTCATATGGCAAAAATTTTTCCTAAACAGCCTGTCATAAAAGTCGAGGGGGGCACGGAGGGAAAGAAAAATGGTGTGGAAAAAACTACTGACTCGGTTGGGAGTCAGAAGAAGGAGGAGAAGGGAAAGGAAGTGATGGAGGCTGGTGAGGGTGGTCTAGAGGGTGAATGGGTTTGAGTAATAGGTAAATCCAGTGTGTAAGCAAGCTAAGATAGAAGCCAGGAAGAAACAATATAATTAGGAGGGTGAGGGAAAAAACTCCAATTCCCAAGGTAGTCTCAACCCTGCTCTATACGGAAACCCATTCAGTCCATTAGAAGAAAGTGATAGCCTCTCGTCGTCTGAACAAAGGTTTGAGTTTATAGTAGATGAGGCTTGGAAAGGGATTTAGAAAGAGTAGGTTGTGATAAGGGATGAGGAGGAAGTTGACATGGTCCCGAAAACTGTGTCTTTTTCATCTAAAAATACTCTGGCTTCGCTGGGTGCACGTGGAATGTAAAAGGGATAAAAGATTAAAAAAATAATGCTTCATTTTGGTGGCTAGTGAGACTAGAAAACCATGTTAGAATTTTGCATATTACCTCACACACTTTTTGATCTCTCCACACACACTAATGCATATGGGAAGAATGAACTATATAGCAAAAAACATTATAACTAATGTGGTGTCATTATAATAACATAATCGACATTGTGTCATTATAATTACATAATCAATTTTGTGTCATTTATAATAACATACTCACAAAAACTAGATATGAAGATTGAACTTACATTTCACAACATCTTGTTCCGATCATGTGACTTAGACCAAACTATCTCCATGGAGGTTAACTTATCATTATTATTAATTTCATGTATTTAATTGGTTTTAATTTCATGTATTTAATTGGTTTTAAGATTAAAAACTTTTGTTAAAGTATATGTAAATATACATGTTTCTTTTATAAGAGTTTGTTAATGCAAATGATAGAATGTACTCACACAATAGAATTAATAAAAATGTATAAGCACAAAATCACACTAACTCTACGTATATATAAAAATGATAATAAAGTATAAAGCATCCATCCATGGATGAGTAGTGATGACCAAAATTTAGAAAAATACAAGTTGTAATGGTTCATGCTCATGTCATGCATACATGGCCATGTACAAAGATAATAATGGATACATCATCATGAAAGAACGTACATACTAAAAAATCAAAGAATATCGGACTACAATCAAAATAGGCCCCATCACACTAATCTAATGATCCTCCTAGGCTACAGTCCTTATGCTCCTCCCTATCATCATCACCTCCAATGTTATGCTTTCTATGGTGCTCGGGAAGAGGTGATAGCCCATCCTTCTTCAATCAATTATATACAAAGCAAAAAACACTTTTTATTACTATGTAAATATTTAACTACCACATTACTTGTTACTATGTAATTATTTCATTACCACATTACTAAGATCAAAGAATAATCACATTATAAACAATATTGTGTTATCTGACCACATACCTCAAGTACATGCTCCAATCCATGCGATGAGATCTCTCTCTATAACCACTCATACCCATGATGTGTGGCATCTCAAATCTTATTAGCAACAATCGGAGCACAAGAATAATCTTTAGTCTACACTTTTTCAAATAATATTCTTTTTGCCTTTTATAAATATGGCTTTATTCTAGTACCAAGTATATGTATAAACTAGGGAGGACTGTTGTACTTATAAATCGTGTGATCAAGGCACATTTTTCCATCCTTGTCGAGGCGGGTGATAACACGCTTTTCTTAACCTGTCCTACGCCCGCCGCTCACTACTAATGTGTCCACCTCTTCTTATTCTTGACCTTACTCTTGTATGACTCCATGTGTCAGTATTGAGGTCAATCGGACGTGTGCTCTTCTTGTTTTGACCTCCCTCCTATATTTTTCAACAAAGACAAGATTAAGCTATAAGATTTCAACCATGTCAAGTAAATAAACTTTAAAAATGTGATTAAAAAAAAAACTTAACTAGCCACATGATCCCTATACATGCTCACATCATCACTCTATAGGCCAGTTATATGATAGTGATGTGTAGACATAGGCCAATAATGGGATCAAGCAAGGTAATTTTTCCCTCCTTAGGGTTTTCCCCCTACACACTACCGTGTATACACACTTTATGAGTGAGTGTGTAAGAGGTGTGTAAATTACCTTATCCTGTCACTTCTCTTGTATTTCATCCATCCTCATCAATATACTTTCTTGCTTACTGCATTTGCGTGTGTGTTACTACCTTTGTCTTCAATCCAACATAGATATTAATAGAATTTGTTACACTACTAACTGCAAATCATAATGATATAATCTGGACTGTATTGAACTACCTTAGTAAACAAGTCTATTTTATTCCAAGCAAAAATACATTGACATCCCAACAAGCCACACACTTATTTATCAATAAAATCCTTGTACATCATGGCTTACCCCAAGTCATTATGTGTCTAATCATATTTCTAAGCTATATAGATTTTTCTAATAGCACAACTAAGACACTAAGTTGGATTTCATGACTTTATTTCATCTAAAATCTAATGGACAAATGAAAGTTACTAGTAGTACAATTTTGGATAGACTTAGAGCCTCCCAACCTAGAATTTGGGATAATACATTCACCTTCTTCAATGTGCTTACAATAATATAACTCATTTATGTATGGGCTATGTACCATTTAAGATTATTTATAGGAAGGCTTTACACATTCCTATCTCTTGTCTTTCTCATAAAGAACAGGTTGTTGTGATAAGTTTACTCAAGATTTTGAAAACATATCTCATCAAGCATACCAAACCATATGAAAATCTCAATAAGAGTATGCTAAACAAGTAAACAAGATTTTACTCGAGATTTTGAAATCCAATATACCAAGACATAAGTAAAATGTATGCTAAACAAGAAAACAAGAAATGTAAAGCCATATCTTTAAAAGAAGGTGATTATATTCTCTTAAGAAACACTTAGGAGTTTTGAGAAGGATCTGATAGTGAAATTGGCACCAAGGGTTTATGGATCATTTAGGGTTATCAAAAAGATTAATGACCTTTCATATCAACTTGCTCTACCATCACACTGGCACATTCACAATTCTTTCCATATTAGTTTGTTGAAACCATTTAGAGGACCACTTCCTTCACATCCTACTTATTTGAAGAGCCATTTAGAGGACCACTTCCTTCGCACCCTATTTTGAAGAACCATTTAGAGGAACACTTCTGTGACATCCTACTTATGAAGAGCCTTTTAAAGGACCACTTCCTTTGATCCTATTATGAAGAGCCCTCTCTAATTTATAATTAGCTCTTCCATCACACTAGCACATTCCCAATTCTTTCCATGTAAGTGTTGATAAACGTGGTGCCAAAGAGCGCAAGGAAGAGGTAGGAAGTGAGAATGAGTGGCCAAGAAAGTGCAAAGCATAGCATGTAGCCACATGAGCAAAAGGATTTTTCCCACATTGATGTACAAGCCCAAGGGTGTACCTCCTCATATAGAAGGGGACCACTTCAAGCAATGAAATCATATCACTTGCACACATCTCAAGCCTCTTTATGAGTATAAGTCTTAATCTTGTAACCTAATTATGCTTGAGTTTATTGCACATACTCATCACCTTGCTCATGCACATGATGTCCATGATTCTCAACATGGTATCAGAGCCTTCCCTTTCCTCCTTGAGCTTCTCCAAATCATTCACTTCAGCTCATTAGTAAGTTTTTATCACTAATCACAAACATTAACTCACTAACCGTAATCTTATCCTCCATTACCTCCTTGTGGCTAAAAATTCATTTTCTTAGTTCTCCTTGTACTACTCACATCACAACCATTGGAGAAACCCTCTTAGCCACACATTATCCATCTATAAGAGAAGCTATAGTTTCAAGGATTCACGACACTGAATCCCGTGCTACTACAACCCATATGTGGTGCTAAATTTTTAGCAACTCGTTATTTAACCCATTCACCTTATGTGCTTAAAATTAGTCTAAGCCCTTTGGTATGCTTGCTAGTTACCTCACAAGTACTCCACAGCTCAAAGCTCATGGCAAACAATGCATGCAGCGTCCAAAACCAAGCAAAAAACCAGTCATTGGAAGAACCATAAATCCATCCGATTTCTGAGTTTTTGAGCTAGTTTTTTGGAACAAGCCACTTGTCCTCAACTAGGGCAAGAAAGCTATATTTAAATCCCCTTCAATTCTTGCTTACTCAAGCTCAATTGAAGCCTCAAGTAATCATATGTGTTAATCACTATGATTAAGGTACTAATCATTATGCTTAATAATTATGATTGAGCACTAATCATTATGCTTAATAATTATGATTAAGCACCAATCACTATCATTAACATTCATTAGCAACAAACATTGGGAAAAATTAATGTTAAAATTAGAAAACTCGCACTCTTGTGGGGCAAGAGTGCATATGGCCTTATAGCACCATCAATTGACATCACAACCGCTAACTTTGGGCCAAACCTATGAAACAAGTGTGTCAAGAAACCAAAATGGAAGCCTAAAATGTGTTAAGCACCAAAAGTGTTGTGAAGGCTTCATATTGCAATTGGAATGCTAAATTTGCACAATTCAACCCCAATGAGGACTATATAAGTGATCAAAACACACTTTATCACATCTTTACACCACACGATTGGATGCACACACATTTTAAAGAATTGTAAAGATAGATTTCTCTTGCCAATGTAATAGAACAAAAATTCCTTTCATTGCACAGATAAAAGATACAAAAAGGGCTTAGAATATCAACAATATAGTTATACAAGGGCACTAGTTTCTTTCGCCGCGCGAATCCTCCAAGTGAGCTACATATCCTTAGTCATGATGGTTACGTGCTTAGCATGTATTGCACATAGATTAGTGTCTTAAAAAATGTTTACCGAGTAGGCCTTTGCAACCTCTTGGACTGCTTCTAGTGCAACCCCTTGCATGCGATAATCACTGCGGTAACTTTGCATTATCTCCTTGCCAAGTGCGGGCAAAATGGCACTCTACATATGAGTAGCTCCGTGGACTTCTGGTAGTGCTTGATCTCCGTAAATGCTCTGCAATAGTGACACTTCTTTTATGGCACACATGGAATCTGCACTTGCTAGAGGTGGGCTTGCATTGAGGCTTCTTGTAATACTTCATTTTGCACCCCTTGGTCCTCTTAAATGGGGTAGGTACAGGTTGTTCCTACTGTGAGGAACCTCCTCCTACTCCTGCTCCTCCTCCTCCTCGCCCCCTCGTCACCTTTTGGATCTGTGTGAAGGTCAGGAGGAGGACTTGGAATTGCTCCCATGCACACCGTGTATGGTCTTGCCTCCTGTGGTAGGATGTTTGGGAATATCCTCACCTTCCCACGATGGCCTATCGGGATCGATGGCCTCTTACCCTATCGCTAGCAAAGCACAGTGGTGCTTGGGCAATAAACAGTCCATTTATGCCCCAAGATCAAATTTGAATCCAACACATACTCCACCACAAAAAACTTGCAAGTAAGGGGGTTAGTTTCAATATACATTGTATGCTCAAAGTACCCCAAATATGACATGTTCAAATCTTGTGTGAAAGGAATTCTATCAGGATCAGCCGCGTGAGTGTTGGTTGACTTAACAAATCCCATAACTCAAGGGTCATGAGATTTTGTTCTCGTGTCAGATAAAGTTGTGCTTGCATTGTGGTGAGTCTAGAGGAAATATCTAATCCAACCATAATTCTTATGATATTTTCAATGAAATAGGTTGGAAGTTCTATCTCCTCCAATGTCTCTTCTTCCCGTAATAGCATTTGCACAATACCTACAGGAGTGTTCAAGGTGACTGTTTGCATGGATTCATCAATTCAATACATCGAGTCACTTAGCCAAGCTCCACCAAGGATGACATCATATTCTAGGGACTCAGGCTAACATCATATTCTAGGGACTCAGGCTAACATGGAATCTAAATTCCACATTTCAACCGATTGTCTGAGTAGCATAGTTAAAGTATCCTGGAACTTAATGTTTTGTCCATTGGCATCTCTTGCAAGACCATTGTCTTTAGGGATGTACATTGGGCATTCTTGAAAAAGCTGAAAGCCAGGAAGAGGATGAAAGTTAATGGGAATATGAAACCAAAACGGAATCGAAAGCTGAAACAAAAACTAAAACATCCATGATTCCTCTTGAAAATTCTATCATGGTATGGTTAGATTTCCCTATTGGCAATGATGTTAAGCGCAAACATGCATTGATTAGCCCTCGAGCTCTCGAGCTAGTCATAACATCATGATCATAGACACTTGGGTGTCATTGGGACAACCTAAAATCGACCTTCTTTGGATTGTCAGGTGTTCATTATGTTTACCCATGCCATGAGATTGAACTTTCTTAGGTGCTTTTGTATCCTGTGTCGCACATTGGAGTTTTGTGGTTTTTGTATTATCCTTTGAGGTGGATGCTTTTGCATCATGTGTAGCTTGTGGCTCTTTTGGTGTTATGATTTCCATAGGCTCTTTTTCCCTATCCTTTATTTCAACCTCGGTATTGACAATTTATTGCTCCTTGTTTTTCTTCAGTTTAGAAAGTTTTTCTTTTTCTTTTGGTTTATGTTGTAAAGTATGCTCTTCTACTACCCATTTCGAAGCTTGGTCTTTGGCATTCATTTTTACTATTTCTCATGCCTTGGCTTGTAAGTGTGTAAGCACATTCAAGGGTACTGTGGACAATTGCTCGTTTTGTACACTTAAGAGTCGTATTCTGAAAGACAGGTTGTATCGAGCAACTTGCATTGAAGACCATATTAGGGAGTTTGGAGAAATCCTGGTACTTTGGGAATTTCCTTTTTAATCTACTTTTTAGTTTTTCTTGAGCATACCAATTCCAAATTTGTCGAAGAATGTGGATTTAGAAACTACTCTTCAAAAGCTTTCCAATGATATGTCACATGATATGTTGTAATCTCGAAACATGTGATCGATGCCACATAACATGTTTCTTGGGCAATCTCGAAACATGGATCGATGCCACATCATTCACACATGGGTTGCAAAGTGTCAGTGAGTATGCGCATGGAATTATTCCAAACTGTGAGGTCCATGACAATAGAAACACTGTAGTGTTTGCTTAACTACTTCCTGAGTAGTTTTTACCCTTTGGACTATTTTTGCTTGGGGCACGGGAGATGGAAGTTTTAAGATAGATGTAGTTGTAGGTGAATTAGGACACTGCGGTGTGTCATGACCAAAGGTTTTGCAATTTATCTAGTACAGAAAAATAGACACCTTGTACGCACAATAGAATTTGGGATGGTCATATTCATTGCACTGAACACACAGAATTTCTCTCATCACTTGGAGAGGCATTAAGGATGGTCAGTTTTGAGGGGCCTCATCCTCTCTTAGAGATGTCGGTTGTAATTTTTTAAGCAAGGCTACATAGAATTTGGAGAATGACAATTTTGAAATCAATTTTTCTTAGAGAGGCATTAAGGATGGTCAGTTTTGAGGGGTCTCATTCTCTCTTAGAGATGTCGGTTGTAATTTTTTAAGCAAGGCTACATAGAATCTGGAGAATGACAATTTTGAAATCAATTTTTCTTTAGCCATTACTTTAGTTAATTTAGAGGAGAAACATCCTGTAGCATGATCATCATCTATGATGTTGTCATCTAAACGTATCGCTTCTTTACAACATTGATCGAATGTTTTCGGATTAGATAAAATGATCAAATTGTGTAAGCTATTTTTTCTTTTAAGTCCATAAACATCTCTTTAATTTAGTATCATTTAGTTTCTTCCATGGCTCACACGCGAGTCCAAGAGTTTTATCCAAAGGATAAAGTCTCTAATGGTTTCGTTATGTTTCTGCTCAATTTAATAGAGTTTTTTCTGCTACACTCCACTGATCACCTTGTCTTGAAAAGTCATGGATAAAGGTTGTTTTCAAGGTCCTAAAGTTTGTCTTGATTTCCGGCATCAATGTGATGAACCATCGACTAGCCTTTCCCACTAAGCACAGGTTCAACGCATGTACCTTAGTGAGGCAATTTGGATTTCCAAAGGCTTCACATCATTGTTCAAACATTTGTATGAATTGAAAAGGATCAGTTGTTCCATTGTATTTGCCCACGATTTTAAAAATCTGTATGGCCATGTTTTTGTATGAGTCACTGAGGTCGTGTGTGGATGCTAATGTGGGTAGGACCTCATGTAGTCCTTGGGCAATCCACCTTCCGAGATTAGTCAATATATTCAAGGTATGAGCATCAAGGGATTGAAAGGAGCAAGTACTAAGCATGTCTAAAGGTTTAGGACTTGTGATAGTGCTAGGCAAGGGATCCAATCCCGGAGGGATTGAAGTGACAGAGCGGGGCATAAAACCTAACGACACGCTTGCTGTAAGCATGGTAAATGGTAACGGTGGGAGTTGCATTTGGGGCATGGATCTCAATGGCTCGAAGATGTCAACCATTAGGTTCAGTGAGAGTGTCTGCCCACGTAGTCCCTGTATCGTTGCTATGTCTTGACATTGTCAATTCACTGCGCGGAGAGCTCAAATCCTTTCAAGGCCTTCAATACAATTAGTCTAGTAGAGGATTAAGCCAAGAAACACAAGATTTGACCAAACATTGAATGCTTAATCTCTGTTTTACCAAAGTCACCTGTGCAGATTTGATGAAGAGCTTAGATCTCACTATAGACTTGATCAAATCAATTTCTGACTTCACCAGCTTGTAGAGCATGCTTGAAAACACTTGGGGCTAAGAGGAATTAGAGCAATTTGATTTCATGAAGTAGAAAATGTAGATTTTCTCCAAAAAAATGATGCCTGCTAAAATCACGATTTCTCCTGCATTTGGTGGCGGTTTGTGCTTCTGATTCGATTGGCTAGAGCAGAAGGGTGTTGGCTATCTATGGCTAGAAGAAATGGGCCTAATTTGATTTGTGCAAGGAGATAGAGCTCCTCCAACAGAGGTGAGTTAAAAAATAGGAAAAAAAATATAATTAGCTACTAATCCTAATTAACTAGATAATAGGCTCATAAACTTGATGAATTCTACGCATGGCTCTGATACCATGTTAAAATTAAAGTAATGTGACGAGCTATGGTGGATCAAATGCTAGAATCAACATCATTAACAAAGTGATTAGATGATAATTAAGATGTGATTAGTGAGTAATTAATAAAGTGATTAGATGATAATTAAGATGTGATTAGTGAGTAATTAACAAATAGCTTAATGTAGGCATGGATAATAAAAAACCAACAAATTCTCATTAGGCCAATGCCTCAATTTATAGAGTTTACATCAAAGCATCAAATCCCACTAATTTTTCCTTGATTCACTCCACCTCTTTTGCTTGATTCTCTCCACCTCTCCCAGAATATCTCCACACTTCCTAAATCTTCTCATGCTACCCTTTATTCTCTCCCAGTAGATTCTTTTCACCTTTTCATAGACATTTACAGATTCTCTTTTATAGCCTCTAACCAAGGGCTTGTTCTCGTACAGACACCCTATTCACTTGTATATTTCAACAGCATCACTATAATATCGGCATCACTAACCTTCTTTAAATATCTTACTGCTTGAGGAGCTGGAAATGGATTTTCAGTAATTCCATTCTTCCGCATGGCATCCCTAAGGAGTTGATGTATGGCTTTGTAGCCCCTTGTGCTAATACTAGCTTCATCACAAGCACTCAGAATATCAATATTTGCTACAAAGTTAGAAAATTTTTTCAATACCTCATTAGTGACTGCGTCTCGAATCACCTTTGATTTTGGTGCATGAATAATAGATAGCACATCTTCTTTGTTAAGTAAACTACTGAGTAATGTTATGCGATCCTCGTTGGAGGTACTACCGCATGCATCGAGTAGAAAATTTTTGAAACACAAAAACAACAAATGGATAAATTAAGTCAAAGACGGCATTTTGGCTATTTGCACTAGTGGAACGAAAGTGAAAGTTTTTATGAGAACAACATACTTGGTTGCTGTCAGGTGTTTTTCTATAAAGGTGTTTTGAGTCCGTGTACATATGGGATGCATGGTGTGCAATAAAACTTTGCCCTGAATGCCCTGGCAACTGTATAGACTCAATGGCTTTGGAGTGAGTTAGTGCATGCATTTTTCTTTGGAGCAGCTGCTGGAGACTTGAAGTTTTTATTGTATGAGCTTTTGTTGGTCAAGAAGGTGTCTTGGATGTGTGTAAATAAGAGGTGGAAGAGCATGAGGATATCAATGTAGGGTTTTGATGAGCTCATGATGGAAATGGATGTAGATAAGCTGATTATGTGGAAAGAGCCCAATTTAGACTGTAAATATTGAAATCTACAAGCGACGCCAGCAAAATATGAATTACTCTTATGCTTGAGTTTGGAGAGTCTTTCAGGTTTGGAAGGGTCGTGTTTGGAAGTCATGATGCTGATGAGAGTGGCCGTGGGCAGCTCTTTTACTGGACGTATGGGCGCCGCACATGAAATTGAGGAAAGCAAGGTGATGTAGAGGGCAGTGGTGGCCAGATTCATTTAAGCTTTTAAAAAATGAATAAAAATTACCAACCAACGTGGCCAGCAATGAAGTGGCCACGTGGAGTTTTATTACGCCGCCAACACAACCTCTCGAAGGTTGGTGAACAAACAAGGGTGGCCGCCTTGTAGTCAATAGAAGCCTGGCGGTGATTGTGCTAAAGGAGTCGGGGTGTTTTGCAGGCGCAGAGAAGGTTGAGGAGCCTGAGAAGAAAGGGAAGAGCTGGTTTGTGGGCAGGCGCAAAAAGAAAGGCAGCCGCCTTGTTGAAAGAAGGGGGCTCTGTGGGTGGTTCTGCAGAGGGGCACAAAGCTAGAGAAGCTACAGGCTTTTGGGTGCACAGAGATGACTGGGGAGGAAGCAAGGGGCCCTGGCAAATCGTGGAGAGCTCACGACTGGGAGAAGAGGCTGAGGTTCTAGGGAGTCGGGCAACTTGTGCGAAGGCTGCCGCTTGGCGGGTGTTGTGCTGAGAGAGAAGCCGTGGGGGTGATTCTAGGATCCTGCAGACACGGACGGCAAGGGACTGTGGGGAGAGCCTACGCTCGGGTAAGTGAAGGCCTGGGTGGTAATTCGACAAAAGGAGCAGCGAAGAGAAGGTTGCTGCTTTGTGGGAGTCAGCATCAGCGAGCTGAAAAGGTGGCCGCTTTGGAAAATAAGCATTGGAGTGATCGTGCTGAAGAGCCTGGCTGGGGGACTTCTCGGGCACTTATAGGTTGGCTAAAGAAGTAGGCAAAGGGCGTAGCTCTGGTGGACAAGCTCGTGTGGGTGAGTTGCAGGTCAAAGGTGTTGGCCGCCTCATTGAAGGAAAGCTAATGGTCGAGCTATTGAGGCGTGGAAAGCAGAGGCCAGGGTTCGTGTTTGGTAGCCAGAGAAGCTGCTGGCATCAAAAGAGGATGACGGGCAAGGATTAGGCTGGCTCTAAACTTTACTGATTGTGACGTTGGATCATGGTGCTAAATCATGAGAGTTCATGCTTGGTGTTAACAAGCTTGTACCTTCTAGCCGGTATTGGGATCATGTACCTTGTTGGTGTGGTGGAGTTTTGGTTTGAAGTTCTGATTGTACAACGTACTTGGGTGGCTAAGGTATATCAAGTATGAATAGTTGTACAATGATTATGAGACCAAGTTGTTTGCTTATAGGAAGAATTCCCTACTTGTTGCCAATCCTGGGGTGAGTTAAGTGAGTTGAGAAAGAAAGGGAATCTAAGGGTTCTGAATTGAAGGTGCTGGTGTATATTTTGGCTTGAATCCGTGTGGTGTCTTGAGAGATCTCTGCTTCCAGCATTGTGCTGGTGGTGCCCTTTGTGTTTATATTGTCTTCCAAGGCTACTGGGTAGGTAGCTATAGAGGCATTTCTTCTTTTCCCAGCCTCCCGATAGCTTTCTGGTGCCCCCACTGAGGAGTTGCTCTGGCATTGTTTGACTGAGGATTACTCTGCTATTTTCTTCAGTTTACCAGGGTGTATGCCCTAGGAGTTGAGAGTTTCAGGGAAGGTTTTTCTTGGGATTTGAGGTGAAGTTTGGGGGTTAAAATGATGTCTTATCCAGAGTTTTATGGTGGTCCTAATGAGGATGGGCAGATTTCTTAGAAAGGATGGAGGTTGCATGCATAAGCAACCACATCAATGAGTTGGTACAGGTGTTGCGGCTACTGAGCATTTGAAAGGGGATGCAAGGACTTGGTACAGAGCTTATGAGGAGTCATTGAGGGTTGCTATTCCACGTATTGATATGACTGAGAATGGATTAAAGACAGCACTTATCAACAGGTTTAAAAAGGTAGAAGACCCTGACAAGGTTTGGCATGAGGTGCAAGCTCTAACACAAGGTGAGTTGGAATCAATTGATGATTATGTCAAGAAATTTTCTTTACTGTGGGAGACTTTATGCAGGGATTTAGGGGGAGATCAAGTACCTCCTGACATGATGAAGCAAAACAAGTTTGTAGCCGGGCTTAAGAGGAGTATTCGCTGGAAAGTGGAATTGAAGAAGCCCAGGTCTTATGAGGATGCGGTGGAATTGAAGAAGCCCAGGTAACTGGGGATGATTCCAGTTGTAGCACAGCCGGAGATTCGTAGAGTGGAGGCTACACCCATGAATGCAGTGATTGAGAGGATGAAGCCCACTGAAGCCCAAGCTATGCAGATGGTGCCACAAGCTAGTGAAGGAGTACCTATGGTTCCTGCAGGTTCTGATGAGGGATTGCGACAAGATATGAAATAGATGGTTGATCTTATGAAGAATTTGAGCTTAAATTTAATGGGAAGTACAGGTGGTGGACGTGGTAGAGGCAGAGGCAATAATCATGAAGGGGGAGATGGACAAGCAGGGTATGGACGTGGTCGTGGTATAGGTCGTCGTTTCATCCCTACATGATGGAACTGTGGTGAGCTTGGTCATCTGAGTACAGATTGTGATAAGCCTCAGCGAATGGTTGGTGATATGTACCCACTACCTTCACAGTTACCTGACAGGTCAAATGATTATGGTATTGATATCAGGGATCAAGCAGGCCCCAGTGGAATCACAGCTGAGGAGAAGGGGAAGGCAAAGGTCATGAATGTTGTTACTCTGGAGAATGTTCAGGTGAGAGAAGAAGGGGATGTGATGCCTATTGGCAAGCGCACAATGGATGAAAGAGAAGGAAAAGGGGTGGCTAGACCCAGCCCGTAAGAAGGGGAAGCAGCAGGAAGGAGAAGATGTGAAAGCTAAAAGGAAACGGAAGCCTCGTAGAAGGTTCCACGTGTCAGACTTCCCACTGGGGGATGGGAAAACCAACTATGACTTGAAATCTGATTTGGTGAACAGGAAGGCCAACATCACCTTTGGGCAGTTGGTGGAGATGGTGCCAAAATTGAGAAGGCAATGGAAGGGACTTGTGAATCCAATAGAAAAGGAATCAAAGAAGAGGTCAGTCAAAGTACTATCTTTAGAAGAGCTTCCAGATATTTGCCCTATTGTGGAGGTGTGGAGTAAAGGTAGGAACCTTGGTCAGGCCTATATAGATGGAGGAGCTCAAATCTGTGTGATTACCCAATCATGTGTGGAGAAGTCAGGCTTGAGGGTGTCTGGGGTTTCTGGTTTTCGAATCAGGATGGCTAATCATCAAAAGGTAAAATGTCTTGGTATGATAAAGGAATTGGAAATTGAAGCTTTTAATGTCAAAGCTACTGTAGATTTTCATGTGATGCCTGCGGGTCTTGGTGCTTTTCCAATTATTCTTGGACGACCCTGGTTGTGAGTGGTGGGTGCAGTACAAGACTGGAGGTATGGGACCATTTCTTTGCATAATAAGTAGGGTAATAAAAAATCTTTTGAGATGCATAGTAGGAGATCTTTCAATGATGTGTGGGAGAAGCCACAGGATTCGAGTGAAGAGGGAACTACCACCACTACTTCTGAATCAGAGATGTATTCATCGACCACTGCTTCTAGTGGAGAAGAGGCAGATGTGGCTTTCCTAATATCAGAGCAACAAGGTAATGAAGATAAAGAAGTGCAAGAAGTGGGTGCTGAGGGAGAAGATATTATGGGGTCATATGAAGTGATCGAGGAATTACTGCAGCCAAAGATAGAAGTGAAGAAGAAGCAGGGGCTGATTGAAGGAATGCTGAGTCCCGGATCTCTTGAGTGGAGAAAAAGTTAGGTATGTTAATATGCTGTCTCATTTTCCCGAATTGTTCATCACCTCTTATAGGGAGATTCGAGGATTTAAAGGGCTAGATTTGAGGATTGAATTGAAAGAAGGTGTAAAAACAGTTAGGTAGAAGCTTCGTAGGATGGGAGGAGAATAAATGCAGGCCCTGAGGGAGGAAGTTGATAAGCTGTTGAGTGCAGGTTTCATTACACCAGTGGACACAGCTGAGTGGGTAAGTCCTACGGTGGTGAGTCCAAAGAAGGATGGCAGGTGGCGTATATGTGTGGATTTCAAGCCTTTGAATGCTGCTACAAAGAAGGATTCTTACCCCCTACCTTTTTTGGATGAGATCTTGGATACTATAACTGGATATGAAAGGTATAGTGTTTGTGATGGGTTTTTAGGTTATTTCCAGTTAAAGATTGCAGAAGAAGATCAGCGTAAGACGACTTTCATTACACCGTGGGGGTGTTTGTGCTACAAAGTGCTTCCTTTTGGATTGATGAATGGGGCAGCTTACTATCAAAAAAGGGCAAATTGGGTATTATCTCCTTTTTTGAACAAATTTGTGAAGGATTTTATTGATGATTTTTGTATATACAGCTCCAGGCAAGAGCATTGTGATAGACTGGCTATAGTTTTTCAGCGTTATGATGAGTGTGGTGGTCAATTAAATCCAAAAAAGTGTTTTTTAGCTCAACCGAGGGTGAAACTCTTGGGCCATGTTGTTTCAGAGAACGGTATTGATCGAGATCCTGATAAAGTCAAGTCTCTTCTTCTTCTTCCTACACCAAAGAATACAAGGCAACTGGCTACTTTTGTGCAAAAGGTGAAGTATATGGCTCGATTCATCTCTCTATCTTCACAATTGTTATATGCTTTGCAGCAAGCAACAAAGCATGATCTTTTGCATTGGACGGAGGAGTGTGAGGTAGTTTTCCAAAAAGTAAAAGAGGTGTTGGGAGCTATTCCTACAATGCAGGCGCTTAACTGGGAACATGTATTTTATGTCAACCCTTCAGTGGGTGAAGATGCTATTGGAGCTATGTTATTACAGAAAGGGAAAGAATCACATTATATGCAACCAGTCTACTGTGCTAGCACGGTGAAACTTGCTAGAGAAAGGTTGTTATCAGAGGTGGAACTTGTTATGGTTAGTGTGATGTATGCATGTAGGCGATTCCGCCATTACTTGTTGCCTCGCCCCTTTGTGTTTTTGATGAGCTACACTTTTTTGCCTCAGTTGATAAATGGCACAAATTTATCTAAGACTATGATGAAGTGGGTGATTGAGTTGCAGGAATTTACTTTCTCATTCTTGGTGAAGGAGAGTACCAGGGCTACCTGAGAGCTGATCTACTGACATATAAGGAGAGTCCTCTTCTTATAAAGGAGGAGGCCATCAAGAAGCCAGTTGAGGATGCGGCTGAGTTGGTGAATGCACACTTATTATATTTTGATGGTTCTTACAGGAAAAGCCATGATGCAGCCTCAGGAGATTTGGTGCTTTATGATCCACAGGGTTGCCTTGTTTTTAAAAAGGGTGTTAAAGTGGATGCACATAGCAACAATGAAGGAGAGTATCTGACTCTGGAAGTTGGATTGCAAATATGTTTGAAGCATGGTGTACACAGGATTCGCATTTGAGGAGATGCATTGCTTGTGGTAAAACAGGTATTGGGAGTTTGGAAGTCAAAAAATATGTTACTCAAAGAGATGTGTTTCAAGATTAAAGGTTTGTTGAAGGAATTTCAAGCTTGGAGTCTTAAGCATGTGGATCGAGGTCATAATGAGGAGGCTCATGAAGCAGCCCAGGGAATGATTGGTGAAGTTTTTGTTCTTAAAGCTCATGTACCATTTTATTGTGGCAGGGAGAATTTACAGGATGTTGAGGAGTTTTTTGTTAACAGGGATGATTCCTAATGGCATTGAAAAATCAAAAAAATATGGTTTCATCAGGAAAGCTGTAAGGTATGTGATATTTGGTGATGCTTTGCATTTGAAAGAAATTGATTTGATAATGCGACGGGTACCTTGGAAAGAAGAAATCTACAAAATTCTTAAGGAAAACCATGAAGGAGCATGCGGTGGACATTTTGCCTCAAAGATTACCTTGCATAAGGTATTACAGGAAGGTTATGTATGGCCAAGTGTACATAAGGATGTTAATCATTGGTGTAGGTCATGCAAACAATGCCAAGCTCACAGTAGATGGATATTAAAGCCTGAGATGAGGAAGACAATTCTTGCTTATGATGTTTTTGAAAAATGGGGAATTGATGCTATGGGACCATTGCCTATTACTAGCCGAGGGAAGTGCTACATCTTGACTGCAATTGATTACCTTTCTAGATGGGCGGAAGCAAAGGCAGTGAAACAAATTACTGCTAAGGAGGTGGCAAAGTTTGTATATCAAGATATCTGTTGTAAGTTTGGTGTGCCATTGGAATTGCTTTCTGATCAGGGTCCAGGTTTCAGAGCAGAGCTTATGGACTATTTGTGTACAAAGATGAAGATCAGTCGCAGTTTTACCACACCTTACTATCCACAGTGTAATGGCCTGAATGAGCGTTTCAATGGTGAATTGGTCAAGATTTTATCTAAGGTGACAGAGCGACAAGGCAAGAATTGGGATCTGGAGTTGCCTGCTGCCTTGTGGGCATATAAGACAGCAATTAAGATTGGTACGGGTTTCACTCCATTTCATCTTGTTTATGGGAAGGAAGCCTTATTGCCTATTGAGGTGGAGATACCAGCTGTTAAAATGTTGGAAAAGCTTTTGGAAGAACCTGAAGATGGCCTTAGAGAGCGGCTGTTATATTTACAAGAAGCACAGCTAAACAGGGATAATGCTTTGAAGCATTATGAAGATATGCAGGCAAGGACGTTGGAGAAGTTCAACAAGAAAATTAAAAGCAAAGGAATTATGAAGGATGACTTGGTATTACGTTATAATAGTAGGCTGGATAATTCCTTTCATAAGAAGTTTCCAATTAAGTGGGAGGGACCTTTCTTGGTGATGCAAGGATTTGCAAATGGTACCTATCAATTGGGAGATTTAGATGGGACTTTACATGCTTCCAGGATAAATGGATATAGGCTGAAGAAGTATTATGCACGTTTGATGGTGATTGTGTAGGATGCAGTGTCTGAAGATGTGATTTCAGATGAAGGGCAGTTTTTGGATATGGATTTAGGTTTTGAAATGCTTTTTACTGTTGATCATGAATGATTCAGTAGGCTGGGGGTTGGGCAAAGTATGTCAGGTGTTTTTCTGTAAAGGTGTTTTGAGTCCGTGTACATATGGGATGCATGGTGTGCAATAAAACTTTGCCCTAAATGCCTTGGCAACTGTACAGACTGACTGGCTTTGGAGTGAGTTAGTGCATGCATTTTTCTTTGGAGCAGCTGCTGCTGGAGACTCAAGCTAAGTGTGGGAGGAATGATAGCCTCCAATTTTGACATCAAATAGGCTAAGAAAATGCAGCTTTTCTCAAATAAGAATGATGTTATCCCATGTTTATTTTGTATCCAAGCCTCGACATACACTTGTTGCCGTATGATTTGTACGCATGTCCAACTTTGTAAATGCTTGGCAATTTAGCGGATCCGCACTTGTAAAGCCAAAGCATGGAAACTCTCTCTAGCTATTTTGTAAGGTTAAAAGCCATGGTCTATGTATGCACAAAAATGAAAGCTAAGCCTAAGGTTTCAAAAAGCTTATGTAACAAACTTTTCAAATTCAATAAAGAAAGAAAGAGAAAGGAGTCGTGTGATTTGGGAGGTTTGGGAAGTTGGAAGTTGGTTACAACCTCTCTCTACCTTTATCTACCAATCTCACGGTTCTTTTCAATCTCTCTCAATTGGCACAAACTCTTGCTTTCTTGTTTCTTCCATCTCTCTTGTGCTTCAACGCCATATCCATGGAGGAAGAGAGTGAAGAAGAAGATGGTGAGGATGATCTCTATGCTTATCTTTTGTGTGCCATAACCTAGGTCTAGTTTCTTTTTGTGTGTGCATGGCTGTAGCTTCCTAGAGAGAGAGAGAGAGAGAGTGTGTGTGTGTGTGTTATTGAGAACCTTCTTGTAGCTTTTATGGCTATGGAGCACTCCAATGCATATACTTTGCATGCTCGAGCCCAGATTTTTTGCGTTTTCAGTGCTTGGAAGGCAGGGATTCACTCCTTAATCAAATTATCATTTCTCAAGACATAATTGTTAACTATTAATCAGATTATTATATGCCTTATTTCATTATTTTAAACATATCCTCAAGCTGTATAGTGGTCAATATCTAATATATTGATTTACATGGGGCCTACTTGGTTCCACATTCCACTACAACAGAGTGAGGGTGTGATAGAAAAAAATAGCAGCGTTTTTATAACTAAAAGGGTAGGCAGATGTCGGGCTATTTTTGGTGCTAGAAATGGTGTTATTTTCATTGTAATGGGTTCACTGCTTTTTAGTAGCCCCCTTGTCTCTACTCACACTCCTCATATCATCGTCATCATCATCATTATCCTCCTTGCCCTCCTCGCCTATTATTGTCTCTTCTTCATCTTCCTATTTCACATAAGATTAAGTAATACTAAAATACAAATTAGATAAATTTCTAAAAGCTTCTAAAACCAAAGGAATTTGAACTTTAAAACTTGTTCAAACAAGTAACTTACAATGTGCATAGCATCATATTTTAAAGTGACACCCTATTGACACAACCATTCAAACGTAGATGAGATCCCCATAAGCGTAGTCGTACTCCACACAAGATGGAGAGTAGTCCACCACATTGTCCTACATTAAAAACACATAAAAAAGAACAATTTATATAAGTTTTTTAAATTCTTTGAAAACCATTGTTTTGAATACAAAATTTTAAGAGTTCAAATACTTACAAATTTAGCAAGGAAAGATGGACTTCTACTCGATCTAAAATGAGAAGCCCCTCTTTTATGTTTTCATACTCAGGCTACTTATCTTTGTTGCTTGAATGGATTGGGATTTTCTTGGTATGTATTTTTCACCTTCCAGTCTTTATCTGGTTCTCTTGGTGGCTTGAGGCCACCATGCTTGATGGCCTTAGGAATCAATTATTTCCTATGACTTACATGTCCTCGCATATGATCCAGAATCTTAAGATCATTAAACTGTAAGCCGGGTTACACTAGAAATTATATCTTCAATACACAGACTGTATTTCTTTTTTGCAGTATCTTGATTTCTCCAATCAATGCCCCAAATATTTCTGAACTCAAGATTTACTAGATGACGCATGCATGCTATGACATGATTTCCCTTGCGATCTGCAATGATACTCCCATATATCTTTCTCACATGATAAGGAATTATAGTAGGGTTGTAGGCATTTGGATCAACCACCTGATGTGCCTACACATCCTTTGATGGGAAATTAAAGCAGATCTATTACTACCCCCAAAACAACTTCCACAACCACCCCCACTAAGATGACAATGATGAGAAGAGGCAGAGCTCCTATCTGACGAGGATGTGGTACAAGGTTGTGGACTAGGTGCCACCATAGAAGAAACAAGAGTGGGATGAAACACCATGAAATGGACTTGATCCTCCAATGGGAGTGGATAAGGATACAAGACTATGTAATGCAAGAGTAGAACCATCCATCGGAGTACCCCCCATAGGTCTAGGGTTAACTAAGAAAGGAATCGAGGGTGGAGCAAAAATGTTCCACACATTCTCTCTTCCATGCCGATGCAATTGACTTGCGGCCAACTATGAGAGTCGCTCCATATTTGGATCATCAATGATGGACATAGAATAATGACCCACTAGGTTCTGGAGTCTGGATCCTCCTCCCACATGTCTACTGAGGCTATCATGTTTATAGAACAAGGAGGACATAAAAAACAAATCTAATATGTGTATACCTTATGCTTACATAGACATCTAGGCATGTCTACTGAGGCTATCATGTTTATAGAACAATGAGGATATAAAAAACAAATCTATTATGTGTATACCTTATGCATGAAAAGACATCTAGGCATATCTACTGAGGCTATCATGTTTATAGAACAATGAGGATATAAAAAATAAATCTATTATGTGTATACCTTATGCATGAATAGACATCTAGGCATGTATTAGCTCTATGCATAAGCTCTTATGTATAAGGTCTATTCATAAAGTTCTATGTATAAGCCATAAACTCTATGCATAAGGCTTATGCATAATCTCTTTCCATATGCTTAAATCTCTATGCATAGAGCTTATGGATAAGGCTTATGCATCAGCTCTATGCATAAGGCACATGCTTAAAGCTATATGCATAAGCCTTATGCATAAAGCTTGCATAAGCTCTATGCATAAGGCTTATGCATAAGCCTTATGCAATCTATATGCATAAGGCTTATCCATGAAGCTCTATGCATAAAGTTTCATGGATAAGCCTTATGCATATAGCTTGCATAAGCTCTATGCATAAGGCTTGCAAAAGCTCTATGCATAAAGCTTTGTGCATAAGGCTTAAAGCTCTATGCATAAGCTATATGCGTAAAGCTGGCATAGGCCTTATGCATAAAGCTTGCATAAGCTCTATGCATAGTAAAGCTTTCATAAGACTTATTTCATAGAGCTTAATCTCTATGCATATGCTCTCTGCATAAGGCTTATACGTAAGGCTTGCATAAGCTCTACGATAAGGCTTATGCATAAATCTCTATACATAAGCCTTATGCATAAAGCTTGAATACGTCTTATGCATAAATCTTGCATAAGGCTTGCATAAGCTCTATGCATAAGGCTTAGGCATATGCCTAAAGCTTGCAATCCAAATAAATTTGAATGGTGGATATAAAAATTGAAACCCTACCACCCAATGCTAAAATCCAAATAAATGAGAAGAATAAGAGCATTAGAGTTAACCTAAAGATATAGAGTGATGCTTGGGATCCTTGAGTCATTGTAAGTAGATAAGATGTAAACCTTTTTCACTAGTCTAACACAAGAATGCTTAAAGCTTAAATAATATAAGAATTATCTAAGCTTAAATAACATAAGAACGCCTTAAGTTCTATGTATAAGCCTTATGCATAAATATTGCTTAAAGCTTTATGAATAAGTCTTATGCATAAATATTTCTTAAAGCTCCATGCATAAGCCATAAGCTCTATGGATAAAGCTTGAATAAGCTCTATAAGCCTTATGCACTAAGCTAAACCCTAAACCTAACACCCAAGGGTGCAATAAACATGAGCTTGCATTAAAGATTACATGAATAAGAGAGCTTACCTCAATAATGTCAAGCCAAAGGAGGGGACAACAATGCAAGACCTACAAAATATAACATGAAAAAAAGTATTAATAACACATTTATGAGAAAAAAAAGCATATCTATTCTATGCTTTAAGCTTTACGCACATGATTAAAGCTTAATGCATTAAGCTCTACATACATAGAGCTCTATGCATGAGACTATATGCATAAGATTAAAGGATGCATAAGCTCTATACTCCCATTCATAGCACCCGCGCGGGCATGAAAAGGCACTCAATATTTTATCATCTACCATATTGGAAAGAATTAAGAATAAATCACCTTTTGGATCCAATGCACATTTTTTAGAATGTGGCATCAATGATTGGAAACCATCTAATTGGTAAAAAAGACACCATTGCAATAAGGGATGACCTAGAGGATATCAAGCGTTGTCGTGATGTGTGCGGTATAGCCAGGAAAGTACGAGACTTCTAGCTGTGAGAGTGAACGTCAAATCTAACAAGGAAACTCACACACAAAATTTCCCAAGGAGTATTGAACATCACCATTTCCAATGACAAATACATGTGTCGATTCACCTCAATACATCCTTGAATTCATCCTGATGATTGCACAAAATTGCATACCAAGTTTTTGTTCCTTTACTCACTCACTTCTCTCTCGAAATCCTTTGAACCATTCACATGTAAGCATAACAAGGTCGTCCAATTTTTCCAATATACATGTGACCAGTTACATCCTTTACATCCCGTGCCATCAAAACCATTATATCAAGATGCTCTTAATCACCTGAAAACCTGCCTTAATATTCTAACTTCTCACAAGCAAAATAACATAGCATATGTATCACATAATCTTGTAATTTTTGAAGTTCCCTAACTTGCATTCAAAACCCGGCTAAATAGAATTTGAAATCCAAGCTTTAAGGCTCACCAAGGTAATAATAAAAAAAAACTTTTACAAGACCTCATTTGAAAGCCTTTTGAGGGGAACCTTTTAAAAAAAAAAACATTCGCGTATCTCTTTAAAGGAAAAAGAAACGATTTTCAGTATTCGTTTCTTTCCTTTCATTCGCCACCTTGCTGTAGGCGTGAGGATAGAGTAACATGAAGCATGAAGGTTTTTCTGAGAATCGTATCTCCTTATCACTCTTCATTTCCTCTTCACTTTGAGACCCAAGACATCATGTACAGTCGTCGCCATCAAGAAATTAGGAGCACTGGTCATCTTCCCTTCTGGTTATAATTTCTGCCGACTGGTTCTCTTTCGCCCCCACGAACTGGTTATATCCCTCTGATTCCCGCAAGAGATGCGGCGTTCGTCGCCTTTTGCAGCTTAATAGTCGGCCTTGCCCATTTCTAAAAGACTGCGCATGCCTTTTTTTTAATATCCAGAAAATTCTAATTAAAAGGGAATCACTCACTCTACCACGTATGCTGCCCCTTATCCCTTTAATGTTATATTCTTAACCTTAACATTAAGGTAAGGTCCTCAATGCAAGTCCATTAAATCTCCATTGGCACTGTGATGTCCATTAAATCTCCATTTCTCTTGACGCCTTCATAGTTTATAAATCATCATATCGGCCCATGTGATTTATAGAATCCCCAATTGTTCATTCAAGTATTTCTCCATGTCTTCATAAATGCATTCCTTTGTGCATTGGTATGCCCTCATGCCATCATATATAACTGGATGCTTCTAACTTGCCCATGAGCTCTGAGTAACAGCAAAAACATCATCCTCCATACTCATATACAAAAACTCCTAAATCTGGCTCAGCCTCAGCTCGTCTTATTGAACCTCATTTACAATATGAACATATGTACATGGCATCATATAATGACTCGTCATGGCACTTAACCCCATGCATCTGGATGTGTATTTGATGGCCTCACATGCACGGTTTCACATCATAGACGTGCCATGGCATGACATCCACCCCCTCTAAACCTGCACATCCTCTGGTATGTGCCAAATCATCATCAAGATCTACATATAGCTGGATGTCGTCTTCATCTTCTGCAGTTCGAGGAAGATCATCCTCTTCCTCTTCAACCATATCCATACTACCACTGTCAAGTCTCTCATCCTGAGTCTCTTGTGAATCAAAAGGATCACTATCATGCCTTCTTTTAAATATCTTGATTCTTTTGCCTGCCACAAGATTCTTTATTTCTGTTCCATCAAGCTCACACAAAGTATACGTGGCATTTCTATGCGCATGCTTGACAATGTAAGGGCCAAACCATCTTTTTGCAAATTTTCTTTGAACAGTGAATTGGTTGTCAAGGCTACTATCATACATTAGAACCCAATCACCTTCTTCAATAGGTTTTGGCCGGAGTCTGTGTCTACTATCAAATCTTTCTTTATTTTTCAGCCTTGCATCTTTCAAGCGAGCTTTAGCAAGCTCTACATCTTCAGGCCTCCTCTCCAACTGTCTTATTCGCAATACAAGGAGGTCATCTCTGCTCAATCCTTCCACCCACAGGGCAATACATTCCAAGTTAGAATTACTTCTTCAACTGGCATCACTGGCTTCTGACCATACATTAATTCTGCAGGCATGTATCCTGTCACTGAGCTATGAGTTGTACGGTCAGCCCACAAGGCATATGGTAGCAGCTTTGGCCATTCTTGCATTCTTTCTCTGCATGCCTTAGCCAAAGCTTTAATGATTGGAGGATGTCCTCGCTCACTTTTCCCATTGCCCTCAGGATTGTAAGCACATGTTAGGGACAGTTTGATACCAATTCTGGAGAAGAATTCCCTTGCTTCTTCAACATCTAGCTCACCCCTATCAGCTGTTATCTTTCCAACACAACCATACCGGCAGATCACATCTTCCAAGAGAAATTTGCATACTGTTTCCGTACTCTTTGTTCTAAGAGCACGCCCTTTCACCTGATTTGTCAAATCTTCTCTTGCAAGTGCAATGTACCGCATCTGCCAAATTCCCAAAGGCATTGTAACTAGATCCACTACCCATTTGTAGTGCATGGCAGGTGGGTAGGTTGGTTGCAAGCCATCACGATGCCGCACATTTGAGTACATTTGGCATACCATGCATGTTTCCACATATTGGGAAATATCCTTGTACATTCCTTTCCACCAATATTTTTCCTTTATTTTGGTAAAGGTGGCCCACACACTTCTATGTCCAGCCCAGAGACTCTCATGGAATTCTTTCACAAGCTTTTCTTGAGTCTCTTTATCACATATGACTCTCTGTGGCATAGCATTCCTCTGCTTAGGATGCTTCCAAAGATACCCATCCTTTAGGAAATAACCATATGCTTTTCTGCGGATCCTCTTAAATTCTGAGTCAGACCAATTTTCTTGCCTTGTCAGAGTACTCAAATATTGACCAATAAGCAACCAATCTCCTTCATATATTTCCTCAATAAAAGACTCAAGTGCATTTGATAGGCAAATATGATCCCCCTTTGCATATGCTGTAGTATAGAACTTTGTACCCACATCATCAATGTCACTAATCATCTCTTTCTCATCTTCATACCTGGCTCTTGATAGCATATCTGCAACTGGATTATCTTTTCCCGCAATATGCTCAAACTCAGGATTTAGTGACTTGATATAGGCAATCCACCTAAGCATAGCAATATCTGGAGTGGTACAACTTGCTATCATCCCAAGAAGTGGCAAGCAATCAGTTTCCACAAGTACAGATGCCCCAATAAGATATTCTTTTTCACATTTTAGAGCAGTGACTATCCCCCATAACTCTCTCTTGATCTGTGGATACTTTCGTTGCCGAAAGCTTAACACCTTTGCTCCAAATCTAATTACATACCTATGATCATCCTCGTCATCTTGCCCTACTGCCCATCCTATCCCAGTAGGACTAGTATCAACTGTAACAATCACAGGCCTGCCACAGTCATAATCTGCCTTTCTCAAAATGAGTGATGATTGGAGCAAATATTTCAGCTTCCGCATAGCTTTAATATGTACTGCACTCCACAAAAATTTTTGATTTTTCCTTAAAAGTTGATAAAGAGGATCTGCTACATGTGCATAATGTGGGATCCAAATAACATAAAAGACACATGCTCCAAGAAATCTCCTCAGCTCTGTACCATTAATGCATGTTTCCTTCATTCTTTGTATTGCATCTATCTTGGCTGGACAAGGACGGCGTCCACTAGTACTACAAAGATGTCCCACTATTAGCACTTCACCAACTCCAAACACTGATTTCAGCCCAGATAAAGTAAGATTCACTTCTTCAAGCCTGGATAGAATCATGTCACAATCCTTTATATGATTTGCCACAAACTTGCGGCACCCTTTTGAATCCAAATCCTCATCTTTGTCTTTCTCATCACAGCCCTTTATTGGCACATCATCCAAAAATGGCATAGTTTTTTGTGGTATGAAGTCTCGTAAGACTTTATTCATTCCATTCATCATATGTGCCACTGAGTTAGTGGCTCCCTGTGGTAAGGTACACATCCTTACTAATCCCAAAGGAGTTCTCATTGTGGTCAAGTCCCTGCTTTGTATATCCAGCTAGAACTGATCATATCCCGAATACAGATCACCCATAGAGTATATAGCTTTCCCTGCAAATGCTTCTGCAAACTCATCCACAATTGGACCTGCTCCCACATTCCTGATTGTGACTTTGTTTACAGGTTTCATGTCTTGAATAAAGCGCAATGTCCCATTTTTCTTTGGTACAGTAAACCATCTGTTGGAATACGGGGCACATGAAGGCTCCAAGATTCCCATCCTGATCTTTTCCTTTAGTAATTCCATCAACTTTGGCAAGAGAGCCTTTGGTACTGGAATTGGCCGCAGGTTCCAGGGCACATGTGGAACAGTAAAGATCACCATTGGTGCTGTTACACTTGGATCAACACAGCCTATCTCATGCGGCTGAAAAGCAAAGGCTTTCCCATGTTTTACAAGCATCTCCTCAAAGCATTCCCTTTCAACTGGCAACAGAAAATCCTTCTCACCAATCTTCAGCTCTTTTAGAGTTTCTTGAGTAAATTTATGCCCAATTTTCTTCGGATCTCTAAGATTTGGTTGCATAGAAGCTTCATCTATCTTCTCCTTGCTTCCTGGTGGCAAGGGCAAGGCAACTGGTTTCACCTTCTTTGCAACCGTTTTGTACTTTGTATCAACATGAGCATCCATCTCACAATTCATGTTTTTACATTCCACCCCCTCAAATTCCTGGATTATATCATACATCTCCACAGATGACACCTTTATCATTTCATTTCCACCCTGTAAGCATGCTCTTCCCATATCAAAAAGCACATCCATAGTATCTACAAATGACACCTCATCAAGCACCCCTGAAATAAACTCATTCTTCCCCAAAAGACCACACTGCTCAAAACTTTTTTGTTCATTTTGTATATGTTTTCGCATGCCATGCTTCAAATCCTTGCTTTTTACAAAAACCAGTGACCCATAGCTGGAGAATCCCTGAAAATTTGCTGAAAAGCTATTTACATTGATTGAGTCCTGCGAGAACTCATTTCCCCTTGTACCATTGGAATCCCGCTTTACAATGGCACCTGGCCAAAATCCCTCATCTCCCTGTAATTCATGAACTCTCTGTTTATCTTTGGGAGTGACTGTGCCCGAAGAGACTCACGATTCCTTTCATGATTAATGCAAACTGTCAAAAACTGAACAGCTTTTTTGCCATCTTTACTCCTTATTCTTGCATATGCTGAACCATCATCCAAAACCTTTGTTTCCATCCTTACAGCTGTAATGTAGGGTTGCCCAAGAATGAGGGGATACGATGACATCTCTTGAACAAAGAAATTCTGATCATCCTTCACATCCCCTATAGTTACCCTTACATTTGGACATGCTGCATAAAGCTCTCCAGATGAGTTATTAGCTGCTTTAATCATCCACCCATGATCCACATCCATTGGCCACTTACATTTGTTGTAGAGATTTTTAGCCATAAGATTTATTTCAGACCCATGATCAATTAGAGCGACATATGGCTCTTCCAAATCACCTATCTTGACAAGGGTTTCAGTGGTTGCTCTTGCCCAATGGCTCCTGGAGTAATGACTCTTTGTAAGAACTTCTTTTTCATCATCCTCTTCCACAAAGCGCACTTGTCGTGCCCCATCAGTAGAGTGATTACATTCCACCACATTTTCTCTCTCTTCCTTTTTCTGTACCTGTACTCCATGAGTCTTGGAAGTGCTTGCCTCCCCTTGTGATGGAATAGATTCAATTATGGACTGCCTTTTTCTTCGTATAATATCAATTATCTCATCATGAAATTCTTTCTTTGCAATCCCCAAGACTTCCCCTAGTGTGAATTCCACCCTGCTGTTTAGAATCCTTTCTTCAAGTACCTTTTTGAGATCTGTTGCAACTTCAATATCAGATTGAAGCTTGTAGAGTGGACTTTTCCCTTTACCCTTCTCCTTCATTTTTGCTGGCACTTCTTCCATTGAAACATCCTGTGGAGGTCTGCTATGCTGTGGAGGCATATGTGATGGCCCAGGATCCTTCTTTTCACTTCCACGTGTAACTCTTTTTGATGGCCCTCCTTCCTCATTTTCCCTTTTACGCTTCTCCTCTACCTGTGCCTCATTATTTTGGCATTTGGCAATATAGGCATGAATGAATAAAGAATCCACAGGCTCCTCCCAGCCAGTCTCAAGACGTATACAATCACCTGCCTCATGCAAAGCTTGCTTTGACACTTTCTTTGACGCAATTAATTCCATTGTTGATGGCCAAAAATCCTCATTCTCATAATCCTCATCATTCTCAAATCCCTGCTTTAGTTGACCAACCTTTAATCCATAGGTTGCTGCCTCAACCATAGAAATGGCATTAGCAGCCATCCTCTACCAACTTTTTCATCCCTCCTTTCCCAAAGTTTGTACTCAATGGAAGACCAGTCTCTGTAAGATGGATTTTCCCATCTTTGAAAAACACGAGTTGATTTTTAAGAGCTTCTTTATAGCTAGCACAATCCTTCTTTGCATGCTCTGGGTCATCACACCATATGCATCTATATGTAAACCCTTCTTTGCTTTGAGGCCTTTGCATAGAAGCCTGCCCCAATGGTAGACCTTTTTCTTCAATCCTGGACATCTTCAATTTTAAGTCACGCATACCCTTCATAAGCTCATCCATCGGCCCATCTATCTTTGGAATTGTAGCAGCTGGTTTGGATGGATTCTCAGGGGTGACAGCAGTTATGGGGGTTGCAGAGCCCATCACCATTTTATCTCTCCTCCGCTGCCGCTTTGCTAACATAGTGACTGCATCCTCAACATCATTCCAATCACTCTTTAATCCCTGCTCTGTATCCTTATCCTCAAGGAGGATTTCCAATTTCTCCTGGAGATCTTTCCCAGCTGCTTGCAAGAAGAGCTCTGTTTTTTCTCTGTCCAAAGTTGCACGCTCTATCCTTGACAGCTGGGCATAGCGCTTCTCAAACTCTCTTAGCAATTCTGTGGCAGAAATTCCCATTTTAGGTTTTGTGACCCATTCCAAGAAAGTTCGTTTGGTCACTCGCTCAGAATCCTCCATGAAATATTCATCCTTTAAAGCAATCTTGAACTCCTCCCAATTTCTGCCACCATGTGCTGTCTGCAATCCTCTTATGCGTTCTCTTATTTCAGGAACACATACCAGCTCGAAACTTCGAACCATATCTTCCTCAGTCACCCTGTTTAGCTCCATCTCCTTTATATAATTGCGCAGGTACTTTGTAATGTCCTTCCCATCAAATTGATCCACCTTTTTCACAATTGATTGTAATGCTTTGGTCGTGGAAATTTGTCCTCTTTCAGTAGCTTGTTGTTGTTGCATGTACATGGTAAACATCTGAAACATTTGCATAACTCCGGGGTCAAAATGAACCCCCTGACCCTCAAAAATCTCAGCCATAGCTTCCCTGTATATTTCACCACACTCTCACCCCAGCAATTTCACGTCGGGTTCACCAAAGATGTCGTGATGTGTGCGGTACAGCCAGGAAAGTACGAGACTTCTAGCTGTGAGAGTGAACGTCAAATCTAACAAGGAAACTCACACACAAAATTTCCCAAGGAGTATTGAACATCACCATTTCCAATGACAAATACATGTGTCGATTCACCTCAATACATCCTTGAATTCATCCTGATGATTGCACAAAATTGCATACCAAGTTTTTGTTCCTTTACTCACTCACTTCTCTCTCGAAATCCTTTGAACCATTCACATGTAAGCATAACAAGGTCTTCCAATTTTTCCAATATACATGTGACCAGTTACATCCTTTACATCCCGTGCCATCAAAACCAATATATCAAGATGCTCTTAATCACCTGAAAACCTGCCTTAATATTCTAACTTCTCACAAGCAAAATAACTTAGCATATGTATCACATAATCTTGTAATTTTTGAAGTTCCCTAACTTGCATTCAAAACCCGGCTAAATAGAATTTGAAATCCAAGCTTTAAGGCTCACCAAGGTAATAATAAAAAAAAACTTTTACAAGACCTCATTTGAAAGCCTTTTGAGGGGAACCTTTTAAAAAAAAAAAACATTCACTTATCTCTTTAAAGGAAAAAGAAACGATTTTCAGTATTCGTTTCTTTCCTTTCATTCGCCACCTTGCTGTAGGCGTGAGGATAGAGTAACATGAAGCATGAAGGTTTTTTTGAGAATCGTATCTCCTTATCACTCTTCATTTCCTCTTCAGTTTGAGACCCAAGACATCATGTACAGTCGCCGCCATCAAGAAATTAGGAGCACTGGTCATCTTCCCTTCTGGTTATAATTTCTGCCGACTGGTTCTCTTTCGCCCCCACGAACTGGTTATATCCCTCTGATTCCCGCAAGAGATGCGGCGTTCGTCGCCTTTTGCAGCTTAATAGTTAGCCTTGCCCATTTCTAAAAGAGTGCGCATGCCTTTTTTTTAATATCCAGAAAATTCTAATTAAAAGGGAATCACTCACTCTACCACGTATGCTGCCCCTTATCCCTTTAATGTTATATTCTTAACCTTAACATTAAGGTAAGGTCCTCAATGCAAGTCCATTAAATCTCCATTGGCACTGTGATGTCCATTAAATCTCCATTTCTCTTGATGCCTTCATAGTTTATAAATCATCATATCGGCCCATGTGATTTATAGAATCCCCAATTGTTCATTCAAGTATTTCTCCATGTCTTCATAAATGCATTCCTTTGTGCATTGGTATGCCCTCATGCCATCATATATAACTGGATGCTTCTAACTTGCCCATGAGCTCTGAGTAACAGCAAAAACATCATCCTCCATACTCATATACAAAAACTCCTAAATCTGGCTCAGCCTCAGCTCGTCTTATTGAACCTCATTTACAATATGAACATATGTACATGGCATCATATAATGACTCGTCATGGCACTTAACCCCATGCATCTGGATGTGTATTTGATGGCCTCACATGCACGATTTCACATCATAGACGTGCCATGGCACGACAGCGTATGCAACTAACAATAAATATGACCACCAAGAGGACCAAGAAATGGAAAAAAACCATTCAAAATTTAAGGAATGCAATACAAATGAGTATCTACTACCTTTGGTTTCATCAAATGAAATCAATGAGCCTATCTGTCATGATAATACCTCTACATCTTCTTCACGCAGTGGAATAGGACTTTGTATTGATATAGGAGCCATTGAAATTATGGATTTGGAGATAGAACAATTGGCATGTATGGATTTATTTCAAGATGGATTGGATGATGGTATTAATTAAATATATTTCATCAGAATATATGTACACGTTAATTGGTTTCTAAACGATTAATCGATTTGTAACGATTTGGTGATTTTGTTGTTTTATTTCAAAAAGATTTAGATGTTTGTGAAGATTTTTGGATTTTATTTTTTTTAAGTTTTTATTTCCACACAATTTAAACATTCTATTTTTTTACAGCACCCTAAGCGGGGTTTATATCGATAGTTATAGCGTTGTTTATACAACTCCACTTAGCGGCACTTATACCAGCATTTATCCAATGGCACTGGCGTAACAGCAAAACTCACAAATAAATGTCACTAATGCTTGCTTCTCTCTTGTAGTGGAAGGTGATTGGGCATAGAAAACATACTGGACCACTATCCATCTCCCGAATGTTGGCTATATATAGAGACATTCTATATATAGCCAACACTTCATTCACATGATCTACCATCACCATCTCGGCCATGAGCTCTGTGTTTCCACTCAGGGCAGAAAAGTGGAACGGGGTGGCTTTGTTACTGTCACCGGCTTGTTTACCTGCCCCAGCCTCCAGCAGCACACGAGCGGCATCCAGCTTTCCTTGCCCAGCAGCATAGTGCAAGGGTGTTCTGTCTTTATAGCCTTTCACATCGACCTCGACCTTGCCCTTGACCGGCCCGATCACCTTTGGGGATGCATATGACGTGTCTCTCTCTCTCTCTCTCTCACGTTGGTTCAACACCAAAAAGTCATGCATTGGCCAAAGTAAAATTGCCCTTACCTCTGTGCTATGTTGTGTGAGGGGTCGGGAGGACTGGTCATGCACTTGGATGCCATGCCATAGTGTCTCAGGCTTCTCAATCAAAGGTTCAAGATACACTTGACCTTGTGCTTGCGGGGCACAAGAAGAGCTAGCAACACATAACCCTTCTTTATTAACTTCCAAGGAGGGAGATGGTAGTTCACTACTACCATTTGCCATGTGGTCCTAGGTATCCCATACCTTGTATTGATGACCTTTTGGATGAGTTAAAGGGTTAACATATCTTCACCAAGATTGACTTGAGATTTGGATGCCATCAAGTAAGAATGAAGAGTGATGATGAGTATAAGATGACATTTAGAATAAAGAGAGGTCTTTATCACTACATGGTTATGCCTTTTGGGATATGCAATGCACCCACCACTAATTATCAAGCATTAATGAACAAAGTACTTCAACCCTCTCTCTACAAGTTTATGTTGGTTTTCTTCAATGACATTTTGGTGTACAGGTTAAGATGAGCACTTGAAGCATGTGCACATGGTTTTAGATGCCTTGCATGCCAACCAATTATATGCCAAAGAAAGAAAATGTAAGTTTATGGCTAGTGAGGTGGAGTTTCTTGGTCACATTATTAGCAAAGACGGCATAAGAGTGGATCCCAAGAAGATGGATTGTGTGAAAAAGTGGCCTATTCTAACCAATACAACTCAACTAAGATGGTTCTTGGGACTTGCATGTGCACTTGAAGCATGTGCCTATGGTTTTGGATGCCTTGCATGCTAACCAATTTTATGATAAGGAAAGAAAATGTATGTTCATATCTATGAGGCGGAGTACCTTGATCACATTTTTCGCAAAAACAACATCAAAGAGTTGATCCCAAGAAGGTGGAGTGTGTGAAAAAGTGGCCTATTCTTTCTAATACAACTCAATTGAAAGGGTTCTTGTTTGGGACTTGCATCATACTATAGGAGATTCATTGAAAGATATACGTACATAGCCGCAACTTTCACGGAAAAGCTTCAGAGGGAAGCAATATTTTGGGAAGCAATTACAAATAACAACTTTAAAGAGTTCAAGAGGATTCTTAGATCAGCCCCTACTGTGGTGTGTCTCGAATTTTAAAAGCCATTCACCATAAGGGTGGATGCATGTGGAAGAGGCATTGGTGGTGTTGTATCATGGGGTGATTGCATATGAGATCCACATATTGAATGACAAGGAGATGTAATTGCATGTCTTTTATCAACAAATTATTGCATCTGGCATGCAATCAAGAAGTGGCACCATTATCTCTATGGGAGTAATTTATATGTGAGGAGTGATCATAGGGTACTCAAATATTTCCTATCTCAACCGAATCTATCTCCAAAGCAAAGAAGATGGATGACCACATTGCAAAACTATGATTTTAAAATCACTTACATAAAGGGGAAGGGCAATGTAGTGGCCGATGCTCTTTTACAGATGTGGACTTATCCCTTGAATGCAATCTTGGAGGCGCACAAAGATGGGGTCATACACATTCAAGAGGAATATCTCTTGGATGAGGAAGTGCCACAAATGAGGAATAAATTATAGCAAGGTACCTTTGAAGATGTGCCTCATTATGAGCTCAAAATGGGTCTCTTGTACTATAGGGACAAGGTCTATCTTGTACCTAGTTCATCATATACAAGGCCAAAGGGATGGAGGAAATGCATCCAACCCCTATGGTTCTCTTGACAACATAAGAAAGAATTTCTTTTGGAAGAGAATGTGGAGAGATGTGCATGCATATGTCAAAAAAAGTGTTTACTATGTCAATTCAATTGAGTCCTCTGCTCTGTAGTGGTATGGCTTTGATTTAGTAAAAGCATGGGAGCTCTAGAAGGACTTGTGACTTTGCACAAGTCCTTCTAGAGCTCCCATGCTTTCTCCTCTTGTGTTATACATGATTGCTTAATCTTCTACCAAGCTTCTTTGGGGGTTTTGCAAATAATCTTTGAGCTTTTGCCCCACTCATGGAAACCTGTTAAGAAACCTCATGCCCGTCCCCTGCGTCCATAATTAACTACTATTTGAAGATTCCCCCCATGACATCCCAAGGAGTTGAGTAGCTCCTCTACTTTACCCAATGCTTCTTTTGATTGCTAAGTTGGTTTCATGGTGAATGCATATTCGATGTGAAGCTTGAGAAAGCGATCAAATATTCGCATAAATGCATGCAAGGTGAAAAAGTGCATGTTTTGTCAAGTGGAAAAGAAATTATTGGATTCCAACTTTTGTCCTTCCTCGAACGATTTGGCTCTTCACGCATGGGACATTGCAAGATGCCTCCATCCCATTCTCTATCTCTGACTTGGTTGTGCTCATCCTTTCATCACAAGCACTTTGAATATCAATATTTGCTACAAAGTTAGAAATTTTTTTCAATACCTCATTAATGACTGCCTCTCGAATCAACTTTGATTTTGGTGCATGAATAATAGATAGCACATCTTCTTTGTTAAGTAAACTACTGAGTAATGTTATGCGATCCTCGTTGGAGGTACTACCGCATGCATCAAGTAGAAAATTTTTTGAAACACAAAAACAACAAATGCACAAATTAAGTCGAAGACGGCATTTTGGCTATTTGCAGTAGTGAAACGAAAGTGAAAGTTTTTATGAAACAACATACTTGGTTGCCATTACTCTTCTCTTACGGGTGCTGCCTTTAGGTGCAAGTGTCTCTATTGAGGAGAGGCCCCTTTTACACTCTCTTGGGCCAAGAGGGGTACTCTTCAAGTTAGATATGCTATCTTTAAGCTTAGAAATCTCTACATCCTTTTTTGATATCAATTCCTTGAGCTCCCTTACCAACTAATCTAAAGCTTGAAATTTATGCTAAAAATGATATATGGTGGAGTTCATCAATGAAAGTGCTTGTAAAGCTCTTGTAACTTGCCGCTTTCTTGTGTCGATAATATTTTGCAGTACCCAATAAACCATGATCCCCTCTCCCCACAAATTGAAGAAATGTTGGTAGATTATGGAACTTTGGATGATAATGCGCGGCGGGATCATTGGGATACAAGCGCCCATCTACCCAAAAATCTACATGTTTTTGGCTTGCTGCTCTATGCTCACTCAAGGTTTAAGGATCCTTTGGGTCACTGTGTTTTGTGGGTGCATACTCTTTTAGCAAAGTCACATGCACACTAGATCTCTGTGTGTGTGAGGAAGTGCGTATGTTGGTTATATTAGATAATGCCATTCTGAGCTGAAATTTCAAAGTGGTGAAAAAGAGAAGATTTTGGGGAAAAGTAGAGGGAAAGTAAGATTTTGGGTAAATGAGAAGGGAAATGATTCAAGAAATAGGATTTTTTGAATGTAGGTTGGGGGCAAGTTTGAGTCTTAAAACAAAGAAAAATGGGAAAAAAAAGTTAAATTTTGGGTCAACCTTACCCATGAGATTTCAGAGGTGGAAAGTATAGAAGTTATGAGGATTCTGGGGAAAATGCGATTTGGGGAAAAGTGGAGGGAATGTGAGATTTTGGGGAAATAATGAGGGAAAATGAGGCTAAAAATGGGATTTTACGTATATATAAGTGTAAGTCTCATAAAAAGGAAAACTGAAAAAAAGTCATTTTTTGGGTCCACCTTACCCACGAGATTTTTGAGGTGGAAAAAAAAGGAGTTATGAGGCCTTGCCCAAAAAGGTAGAGAGAGAAAATGGAGAGGAGTAGGGGCCCCCTACTTTTAGAGGTGGGAAGTCTATGAAGGGGCCCAAAACCTAGGCCAAAATCTAGGCCTATTCATTAATGCACTTGTCTCCTTAAGCATGCACATTTTTAGCTTTAATCCCTTAAAACTAAGAATCCTTACAAGGCCCTCCTAGGTAAAAAATAAAACTCCTAATGAACTATTTGGTTGCTGGAAATTAATGTTATGACATTTTTGGAGCCCCCATTAGTGGAATATTTTAGTTCTCATGCAAGAAATCTTTCATAAAACTTATATATAGATATGTGTGAAGCCATTTGAGAGTTGATTTGAAGCATTTAATGCAATTTTTGGTGTATGAAAGATATTATTCTCTCATATTATTGGAGTCCTATACATTGAGCCATGACATGTTATATAGGGCTTAGATGGTCATGGAGGTTGCATTCCATCTCAGGGTTAAATATTCATGGTTTTGAGGACAAAAAAAATGGGAGGGACGATTTGTAACATGGTTACTATTGATTTGTATATACTCATATGGGTCAAAGGACATGAGACATTAATAATGGATGCACAGATATATTTGGAGCCATGTAAATTGATCCACAACATGTTATATTGATTTGTATATACTCATATGGACCAAAAGTCATATTGATTTGACATGGTTACTATTTATTTGTATATACTCATGTGGGCCAAAGGCCATGGGACATTAATAATGGATGCATAGACATATTTGGAGCCATTTAAATGTATCCACAACATGTTATATAGGGCTAACATGGTCATGGGGGTTGCATTCAATCTCCTCCGTTAAATGTTCACGGTTTGGTGGAAAAAACCAATGGGAGGGGGTGATTTCTAGCGTGGTTACTATTGATTTATATGGGCCAAAGGCCATGGGACACTAATAATGGATGTGGACATAGGGCTAAGGGCTAAGTCCACAAGGGTGGTCTAGGACACAATAATGTATGTGGACATTACATAGTAGAAGTGCAACATGAAGCACAATAATGGATGTGGGCATTGCAAAGTAGAAGCGCAACATGAAGCACTAGCAAAAACCACAAGGGTGAGCCAATCTCAAGCTGGGTTCTCTCTCTCCCTCCCAACCCGTGCACCCTCTCACACTGTGTTAAAGGGATAAGAGAGGCCAAGGGTCTTTTTGTACTAAGGTGAAGGTACACCACTTAGCCATATGGGATCAAGGGATAAGAGAGGCCAAGGGTCTTTTTGACCCTTTATACTTAGCCATATGGAATCAAGGGCCTCCACTTGACGATGTTCTACTTTCAACACCATCCCTTGACAACAGTAAGTTGTGACACACCTTACATGAGTCTCAGAGGTTGCTTGTCCTAACGATGATGATGTCCAACAGGCTAGTTTATCAACCCGCCAAGCCAACATTTACACTCAGCTTTCTAGTAATGTGCTTAGCTTACACAAATGGTTGCCACATAAACAAGCAGCACCACTCACTACTAGAGGTTCAGATGAGGATACGCCAATGCCAACTCTCAAGACAAGCATGTAACAAAACCTGGCTGTGATACCATGTCAAAGTGCAGAGTAGAAGAATCAAGCATGAGCAACACCCCACGAGGGTCGGCCAACCTCAGGTGTAGCATCAAGCATGAGCAACACCCACGAGGGTCGGCCAACCTGAGGCTGGACCCTCACTCTCTCTCTCCCTCGTATTTTATGGGCCCACTCACACCAAAGGGAGTGTTGGAGGGATAAGAGAGGCCGAGGGTCTTTTTGACCCTTTATAGAAGGTACACCACTTAGGTACATTGGATTAAGGGCTACCACCTCATAGTGCTGGATGGCATTCTACTTCTGACAATAGGGCTAAGGACTAAGGCCACAAGGGCTGACATAATAATGTAATGTGTAATGAGGGTTCAAGTATAAAAGGAAACTATGAACCTAATGAGGTAGGAATCATTCTACTAAGCAAGATTATACATCTTTTTGCTTCTTTATAGCTTTCTTTCTTGCACGTTATACAAATACCATTTAAGTAGTCACATTCCTCATCTCCTTATGTAATCAATGATATTAAATTAATCACATTTCTTTGATTATAAATTGTATTATTAATAATTATTAATTGAGTATCTAATATCCAAACAAAATATTATATTTAATGTAATATTTAATTTCATATTCCTAAACTATTGATCAAATTAATTCATTTCTCATGTACTTAATCAAATTATCATTTCTCAAGACTTAATTGGTTAACTATTAATCAAATTATTATATGCCTTATTTTGTTATTTTAAACATATCCTCAAGCTATATAGTGGTCAATATCTAATATATTAATTTAAATATATATGAAAAATAGTGTGAGAAGGGAGTGGACTTTATATGGTCATCGATTCTCTTGTGCCCATGGCCAATTCCTCAACTTCATGTACATGGAGCCTACTTGGTCCCAAATTCCACTACAACAGAATGAGGGTGTGGTAGAAAAAATAGCAGCGTTTTTATAACTAGAAGGGTAGGCAGATGTCGGGCTATTTTTGCTACTAAAAATGGTGTTATTTTCATTGTAATGGGTTTGCTGCTTTTTAGTAGCAAAAATAGCTGCTATGAAATTTCGCTGCTCAGTAGTGATATTTTGTTGTTTCGTAGTGGAATATTACTGCCGAGCAATGATATTTCATTGCTATTTGCACTACTTAGCACCGAAAGCTCCGTGCAGTAAAAAAAGAGCTGGGACAGACTGGGGAGTGTGAACAAACTCCCCAGTCTACCCCAACTCATTTTTTTAAAATTAAACAAAGTCACAGATTCAGTTTTCTAACACAAACACAAACAAAGAAACGCTTGAACTATTCAAGAATGTAATTGAGCCCAAAATTTATTTTATTTCACGAAGTGTCGGGCCTTTGTCCATATATACAAAAAATGTCTACAATGAAGAGGTGGTTAAGTGGAATCCTCATCGGATTCTGAGTGACCATCATCATCGTCTTTGTCTCATCATCTTCACTTCCTTTCACAGCTTCATGCTCATAATCAAGGTCCTCCTCTTCCTCTTCCCCTTCATCCTACATACATGCCATCAAGCCCGAGATAAGAAAGGGTAATAAAATACAATTAGATGTAAAAAAGAGAAAGGTTTAAGCTCACTTACCTCATCTCCTTGAATCCCCAAAATGGACTCATCCAAGTGTACGCTTTGCGTATGCATCCATACCCAAAATTGAGGACGGGGGGCGCTATATCCATGGTTGTAGTCCTCCTTTGTTGGGTCATGCCCAACAACCTTCCTCTACAAAAAATAATACAATTAGTTAAATAAAATAATATAGTACAAAACAAAATTAAAGATGAGAAGAAAAGATTACTAAAAACGGTACATACGAAACGAGCAATGAAGGAGGAATTTCCTCCCCAGTAAAAGTGTGAAGCCCCTCGCTTTCATAGTCAGGAAGCACTCTCCAGTGCTTGTTGTTGTTGTTGAGAAGCACATGGATGCTTTCTCACAAAGCTGCATGCGTGCCTCCACTCCTTGACCGCACAAATGTTGGGATTCTCCAAATTATTCTTTGTTGCCCTATTTTTATTTGCTCTCCTATTAGAGAGAGAAATCTTGATTCATCTCTTTATCCACTCCTTGGAGAGTCAAAGACCCCCATGTGGAATAGGGAACTTTGACTTAAGCACATCAATGACGTATTTATTTGAAAGTTCATCTTGTGCTTTCCACTTTTTGAAGGAGTTCATGAACTCCAAGTTTGCAAGTACATGCATGCAGTTCATGACTTTCTTTCCTTGTGCATCCATCATGAGGACACCATCGACATCCACATTGTATGGTAGGGTGAGTGGATCGAATGGTGGAATGGGTCTCACGGGGACTGCCTCATCATGTGTAGATGAAGAGCCCCCCTTCTAGGGAGATGCATCAGGAGACCTAGTGTTGCTTTTTCCAAAGAAAAAATAGTATGCTCCCTCTTTGCTAGCACATCTACTACCCTCCCGAGACTCCCTCTATGTCGTCGTCATGGTGAAGAAAAATGTGAGGGAGAGGTGGATCTAGTCGAGGAGGTGGCATGGGCTCATCACAACCATATCATGATGGGCCTGCACCACTCCGCCCCGCACCTATCAAAGGTGTGGTTTTCTTCAACTGGCTAAGTGGGTAGATTTCCCCCATAAGGTCTACTGACCTGATTGTAAACCTGCCTTTTAAACCGGCCTATATATAAGATTAAAAAATAAGACTTATAGAACACATAAAAGATTAACTTTTGATATGTGAAAAGGTTTGATGGAATCATACCTGTCTCTGAGTAAACTGAGACCAAGCTTGCTGCCCATATCGTTCATTTATAGTAGATAGTAGATTTGCCACATCAGGGTCTTATGAGGGGTCGATCCACATTGCCTATAAATACATGCATGAGGCAACAAAATACAATTGTTCTAACAAACGCCATGCTTAAAGCTTAGATAAATAATATAACATGTGATATTAGAACATTGTTGAGACCTTCTACAATACTACTTAGACAAGCAAGGTGAATAGTCTGAGGACTTTGCACATGCTCCCCACTATTAAAGCCAAAGGCAACTCCTCTGTTACAAGATGATAAGGATAGTGATTTAGAGCTCCCCCTCCACTATAGCCACCTACTCGCAGATACTCATGCCTAACTTGACATAAGCAGCATTCTAGATGGCCTATAACAATTCTCCATACCTCTATGTATACGCTTATGCATACCCTATGCATAGCCTATGCATAGGTTATGTATAGCAATCGCATACCGTATGCATAGCGGATACATAGGTTATGCATAGTTTATGCATTCCCTATGCATAGCCTATGAATAGACATCACATATCCTATGCATACCCTATGCATACTATATGCATAGGTTATGCATAGCCTATACATATCCTATGCATACCATATGCCTAGGCTATGCACACGCTATACACAAGCACTATGCATAGGCTATCCATAGGAGCCATAGCTTATCCATAGGCTATGTATAAGAATTATGCATAGGCTATCCATAGGCTATGTATAAGAACTATGCATAGGCTATCCATAGGAGCCATAGCTTACTGACCTAACCCTAATCCCTGTCACCCAAGGGTGCAAAAACACAAAGAGAAGAAGCGTAAACAAAGAATGGAAAAAGAGGGCTTACCTCTTCTAGTTGAATCTGTATGAACCGCTATGTGACCTAAACCCTTGGTGGTTATTCGCTTGAATAGACCTACAAACAATTATCATAATAAATCAAAAAAATAGTTCATATCAATATGCATAGGGTACGCATAGGTTATGCATAAGCACAATGCATTGGTTATTCATAGCCCTATACATAGGGTATGCATAGGCTATGCATAGCCTATGCATAGTGCATAAGCCTATTGACCTAACTATAATCCCTGACACTCAATGGTGCAAAAACACAAAGAGAATAAGCATAAACAAATAATAGAAAAAGAGGGCTTACATCTTCTTGCCAAATCTTAGCCGCCCCGTGGCCTAAACCCTTGGTGCTTGTTCGCTTGAATAGACCTATAAAAAATCATTCATAAAAAATCAAAACATTAGTTCATTTTAATATATTATGCAATAGATCTTTTGCATAAGGCTTATGCAATAGCCTTATGCAAAAGCCTATGCATAAGGCTTATGCATAGGCCCTATTGCATAAGCCTTATAGATAAGGCTATGCATAAACCTATTGCACAAGGGATTATGTAATAGCCTATACATAAACCTATGCATAAGCTTTATGTATAAGCCCTATTGCATAAGCCTTATGCATAGCCCTATTTTGTAGGAGGGCTTATGTATAGCCTATTCCATAAGGCTTACGGAATAAACCTATTGCATACGCCTTATGCAATAGCCTATTGCATAAGGGCTTATGCATAGCCTATTGCATAGCCTATTGCAAAAGGACTAATGCAATAAGCCTATTGCATAAGGCTTATGCAATAGCCTCTTGTAAGAGGGCTTATGTGTAGCCTATTGACCCGCTAACCCTAATCCCTCGGTACCCAAGTAAAAACACTAACCCTAATCCCTCGGTACCCAAGTAAAAACACTAAGAGAAGAAGCATAACAAAAAATGAAAAAAAATGGGCTTACTGTATATGAGAGGATTGGCCTAAACCCTTGTTCACTTGAATAAACCTACAAAAAAGAAGCATATTAAATATAAAAGTTAGTTCTCATTAACACATTAGCAAGAAAGGAGAACAAGAGGAGCAAGAGGTGAGTATCCTAAACCCTACTCCTAATGCATAAGTGAATGAAAAAATTAGTTTATGTTAATCCTAAACCCTAGCCTAATGCATATAATGCTTAATAGATAGCTTTGATGTAGATCTCTCCATCAAAGCTCTCTATTAGATCTCTATGCATTAGGATAGGGTTAGAACTTAGAACAAAGGAGAGGAAAGAGAGGGGAAGGGAGAAAGAGGAAGGAAAGAGAGAGGAAGGGGATGAAACGCTTGCACTGAGATATGAACAAGCTTTCCATGAAAGCTTGGAATAATGGAAAGAATTGAAGCTTTCCATTAAAGCTTAGGAGAAAGCAAGAAATAGGGCTTACCTTGGAGAGGAAGAGGTAATTGATGGAATAGCCTTGATGGTTGAGGTGTGGTGAGAGGAATAGATGGGCTACAGACGTAGCCTCGGCATGTGCACGATAAGGGAAGTGGGTAGCCTATTGACACCCATCAATGGCATTTTAGGCAGAAGTTTTAGCCAGGTTGTTGCTCGGCAGCGGAGTTTTGGTGTTGGGCAATAAAAAATGCTGATGTAATCATTGTGCAGCAAAAATGAAACCCTAGCCAATTTTTTGTTTACAGTTCTGGATAGGGTTGTGTGTTTTGTATGAACCCTAGATCAGTTTTTTCCAAGTTAAAGATGTCTGACAGTGATCGTAGGAAAGGAAGTTGGTTCCAAGGCATGGTTGAAAGAAAAAATCTGTTGTATGTGTGATCGATGCAAGGGCCAATATATACGACAACCGCTTATAACAATTGAGCATGTCCATACATATGGTCTTCATGAGGCATTGGCACGACAACGTGTGTATGATGACATGGGGGAGAACCATAAGAGAGTTCTAGGTAACATGCCACACCATTCGATGACATCCGGTAGAGTGCAGAAGGTGGAAAAGCTTCATGTGGAAAGCATGGCTGAGACTCATCTTCCCCAACCAATGAATGGGGTGCCTCCACCATTGCCACATAAGGAGGATGAGAAGCTCATCATGGACGACATGGTGAATGACTTCTTTGGATGGGAGGTCATAGATGATAGTGAGCTGTTGAAATGTAGAGAGAAAGAGACGAGACAAGAGACACATCATGTACGCTCCCAAAGACTGATTCATATTGAGGACAAGATACATATATATAGGTGAGACCAAGTTAGGTAAAGTGAGCCATATATAGAGCTCCAACACCCCCACTCAAACAAGGGTCTCTAGCTATGGATGAAAAAACCCTTGGGGAGTACAAGGGAAAAACCCAAGCCCCTATACAAATGTGAAAATATGAACCACAAGTAATGATGTGAAAGTGCATTGTGCATCTATGTACAAATATACAAAAGGACCAAGAGGTCATAGTGTGCAATTGTGAAATGTACAAAGTGCATGGTGTCTAAAAGATTACAACGATATATGTACAAAGCTACCATAAGAGTAAAGAGCCTAATCTAGAAAGAGTGCGCCCGAGGCAACTCCAAGCTCTGAGTGCAAGAGAATGAAGCGTGACTCATTGAGACCTTTGGTAAGAATATCTGCAATCATCTGGTCACTTAGACAATGTTCAATCATGATAGTGCCTTGGGTACTTCGTATCGAACATAATGGTAATGCACAGCAATATGTTTTGACTTGTTATGTTGGACACAGTCTTTTGCAAGACTAATAGCACTCTGATTATCACACCGCAAGGGTGTACTAGAAAGAGGAGAATGGCCAATATCTGTCAACACTTGTCGAAGTCAAATGAGAACTCATGAGCTGCAAGCGATGCCGCAACATATTCAGATTCGGTTGTAGAAACTGCAACACAACGTTGTTTCTTGCTGGTCCAAGAAATAAGACAACCATTAATGAAGAAACAATTGCCACTAGTAGATCGCATAGATAAATGTGAGCTGGCCCAATTTGCATCTGTGTAACCCAAAAGAGAAAGAGATGGAATGGAGTCAGATGTGAATTGTCGTTGATAAACCAAACCATAATCTGTAGTGCCTTTCAAGTATTTCAACACACGCTTTGCTGAAGACCAATGCTTAAGAGAAGGACATGCAAGATGTTGCCCGAGATAGTTAGCAATAAACAAAATGTCAGGACGAGTGTTCAAACCAACAACTTGAAGACATCCAACCAAATTAGCATATGGTTGATTTGTAACAAGCTGGCCACCACCATCAGAAGTGTTTTTCATGGAACTCGCAAGACAAGGAGTAGTTGCTGAATGTGCAGATTCCAAACCAAGCTTCTTAATAGTATCTTCAATAAACTTTGACTGTCGAAGTAATAAAATACCTTTGCTGCGATCCCTTTGAATCTGAATGCCAAGACACGAGTGAAGCTCTCCAAGATCCACCATATCAAATGCCGAAGATAACAACTGCTTATTTTGGTGTAAAAATCCCAAATCATTGGAAACAAGGATTGTATCATCCACATAAAGGGCAAGGATTAGTGAATTGCATCTTGTGGTACATTTGGTTGATGAAGTGGCATTGTGTGGTGTTGTTCATGTTCGATGGATGTTTTTCGTTGAAAGGTTCATGAAAATCTTAAAGGAATTTGTGAGAGAAAGAGAAGGCTAGAAGCAAGCATGATGGAGGGATGGTTGATGCAAGAGTCTCTTGTGTATATCTTAAAACATCTATCTTGAATAAATTCTTCCATGCCATGATTATGGAGCAATGAGGAGGATGACTTACTAATCACACTAATGTGCCTCAAGGAAGGAAGGCAATGAAGATTGGATGAAGTATTACACCATAAGCTGAATATATCCTACATTCTAAATAGACCCATTATGGAGAAGTGGATTGGGAGATACAAGACTGCAATCAATAGATGAAAGGATGAGATAAGAGCTATCTAGAAAAGATCCATGATTCCCTTTTTCAGAGAAGGAACCACCCTCTACACAACACAACACATCTTCATCACTTTCAAGATTGATGGGATTGCTTATCGAACCGGGCTTCCCATCATCTTTTTCATTTGCTTCATTGTTGCCAGCATCCACATTTGCATAATACTGAGCAATGTTATCTTCGTCTTTCCCTTATTTGTAACAATCTACTGTAAGATTAAAATAAAATGCTATTACTTTTAGGATTTAAATAATACACCAAGGCTAATACAATACTAGTCATTTTTATATCTACACATATACTTTGCATCCAAACTTAGATTACTCAACTTTGAGTGATGTACCATAATGAATTAGGAACCATAACATAAGGGTCAAGAGCCTCACTTACAAGGGAAATGTAAAGATCGCTCAACTTGAGATTGTGCCTTGTGTTGGAAGACATCCCCAAGGTTGGACATAAGTGGAGGTACGACTGAAACTTAAGTTTGAGCCTCACCGCTACACTAGGATATGGAGTAAGTGTAATTTCTTAATAGTAAGTGTGCGTCATCATTTGTATTGGGCTCAAACTTAATTTTGAGCCTCACTGCTACACTAGGATATGGAGTAATTTCTTAATAGTAAGTGTGCATCATCATTTGTACCAGACGTTGATGGCACGGAAGCGGTAAAGTTGTCTACGCCCTTATAGCATGCCACACTTCCACATACGCATGCAAACACACCAGAACACCAGACCAAAGATCATGAACAGGACTTATATTTCAGAACAGACCTTGACCTTTACAGAGGTGGATATCCCAAATATCCTCAGACACCAGCTTTATCAGCACCCGCTCGTAATCAGTCCTCTCCAGCTCCTGGTCGCTCCAAAATCCCTTCGCTCCTACTTCTCTGCAGCAGCCGACCTCTTCACTCTCTGCTCTGCTCCTCAGCTGAAGGTTTCTCTCTCCTGCCAGCGTTCTGTCTCGCACAAGCCTGCAGAGCTGCTTCCAATGCAGCTATCACCAGCCTGTCTCAAACCACAAGATATCAACTTGCAAGAGCACCTCTCCTGTGCTTCCTTCTTAGGTCTCTCACCAGCAGTTGTGCGCGCTTCAGCCTTGTCCACAAGGCGGCCACCTCCTTTATATCTGGTCACACTTCTGTTCTCCCATCAGCCCACGCATCAGCTTCCACTTACATGTGGTCTCCACACTTACCAGCCACTTCGTTGTTGCAGCTCGTCAACCCGCTTACCAACTTTGGCGTCTCATGCGCTGCCTACTGCAGCTGCGCTCCACACTTGCAGCCCGTCACCATCGACCAACAGCTCCGTTTCTGTCCTCAATCACGGCTCCTCTAGCCGCTACTCTTCTACGACCTTCCAGCCCTCATCGCTGGCACGCTCCAATGGTTGCGCACACACCAGCACTTCGGCGGCTCTTCACACAGCGGTCCTCTATCAGCTCACCCAGCGAACTCCCTTTGCTCCAGCTCCTGGTGGCTACAGAAAACCACCCAAAACACACGCAGGCTTCTGCTGTCCTGTGCTCCAACGAGACCCCCCCTGCTGCTCTTCTCTGCAGCCCTCACACCAGAACACACGGGGCTCTGTTCCCCGTCGACTCCCAGCCGGATCCACACAGGCGGCGCTCCCCAGCTAGCCACCCAAACACATACACGGGGCTCCGTTGTCCTCGCGCTCTCCTCCCCCGCTGCTCTTCTCTGCAGCCCTCACACCAGAACACACGGGGCTCTCTTCCCCGTCGGCTCCCCGCCGTTCTTCACAAAACAACACCCCGCCGTTCTTTTCAGCTGCACCGACTTCCCGTTTCGCCAGCTTCCAGAACTGTGCGCTGGTAGCTGGGTGACGCTCCACGCCACCTTTTCCAGAATAAGGCCACGTTCATTTTTCTATCTTATTTAATTTTGAAAAATGGCCACCATATTGCTTTCACACCAATGCTCAAACATACTATCCACACCAATATTTTATGGCCCAAGCCTCCATACACCTTCAAACACAGCTTTGATGCCCATCCTATTTCTTTGACATGCCCACACATTCCAAACGGCCACACACACAAACGAGCCATCGAACAACTGACATCTTCTCCATCATCTGACCTCTCACTCGACAGGCCTGCAACAATACCGTCCACCCTGTACACCTGGCAATGCTTCCAAAAGCAAAACCTTCACACACGCCATGCACACGTTTGCACTCATTATCAGCCTCTATTTTTAGCCACACATATTTAGCAACCCCCTTTTTTCTGCTGAGACATTTATGTCCACAATCAGAAATCACTTATCCCCCTGGATCAAACAAAAACCTCGGTGCATCTACCTTCCAGTCCTTCAAGCACTTTCCTCTGTCAAACAGCCATTGATACACCCTGTCATGATCCTCTACTTCCAGCAACCCCCTCGACTCTTCATATTTGGCATCAGCATCGTCGATTGTTGCACTTCCTCCTCCAGACCAACTCACACAGTTTTGTGACGGGAACATCCATCCCTCACCTCTACTCCCCTCGGACACATCTGACTCCCATTCATAATCATATACCGAAATAACAGACATCTCATCATCAACTTCCATCTCACGGTCATCCAAACCGCAGCCCACATCATTGGCTTCCAACCCTTCTTCTGGACAACCTGCTAGACTCAAACTATAACCAAACCATTCATCCATATGCTGAGCATCCACATGTGGTGTGTCCACCATACACTTTCTTCCCTTCAGCCCATCAACATCACACATAGCAACCTCGTGCACTGTAGACTCATCATTGTCGCTTTCCTGCAGTTTCTCCGGCTTCAAGACCATTGGCGATCCTCCAAGATTCTCCACATCTTGCAAAGGCATCCCTACCAAGTCCAAGCTCCCCAAACTCCCAGGCAAAGCATCTTGGTCCCCCTGACCAACAACAATAGTCCCACATGCATCCTCACCACTCACAACCACCAACTCATTCTCTTGGGCATGACAAGGAACACACACCTCTTGATCAGCAACCGCACATCCAGAATCCATCACACCATCAACCAAAGGAGCATCCAGCTCACCATCAGTCACACTATCACTCTTCTCTTGCTGCACAACTGGCACACAAGTAATCTTCTCCAAGGAAGCCAACTTCAACAGATCATCTAGTGCACTATCAAGTACACTGTCCAGCTCACCATCCACACTCTCACAGGCTGCAATATCCAACTCATCACCCGGATCATCCACTTGGACTTCATCCACAGCATCTTCATTAGTAACACCTTGATCATCACTCTCTACCTTGACTGGCTGAAGTACTGGCACCTGCAAGTCATTACTCTTTTCTAAATCAAAGAGATCATCCAAGCCATATCCATACTCAAACTCATCAGGCTCCACAACACTAGCATCACTTTTACAATCCACAGCGTCATCAATACTCCCATCCTCCTCCTCCTCACCTCCTAAAAGCTCTTCAGGGCTGGTTCCAGAAACCTCATCCTTCTTCGTTTCCAACAGGCTAATCTGTCCCATATCTTGCTCTCCAAATGTGACCTCATGGGCTTCACAAACATTGGGCTGAATTGCATCCATCACCTGCATATTACGGCCCATCACCTTATCACTCATTCCCAAAGACAATTGATATATACCACCATTAGCTTTGGCTGGTCTCTCACATTGTGGACTGATATGACCCCACTCACCACAATTCCGGCATTGCACATCACACGGATACCCTCTCCCTCTTCCAATATCTGCTGAATTTCCTCCAGAACCAGATGATGCATCAGTCTTCTTTCCCATATCACCTGTGCCTCGTCCTCTTCCTGTAGACTCTATCCAATTCACGCTTAAAGACTTCATGAGCTCCACTGCATCATGAACTTCCCTCTTTAATGAGTCCTCCTGTTTAGGAACAACAGCACCTTTTCTTCCAGGATGCATACTCTCAATCTCTGGCATCTTCACAAACCTCTTTGGCTCTTCCTGCATTCCCAACTGCCTTAGATGCTTCACCTTCCACTCCTTCTCACGAGCAACTCTGACAGCCTCCTCAAAGCTATCCAGGTTCTTCAGCTCCACTTTCAGACGGATCGTTGGCTCCAGACCAGCCACAAACCGCTCCCTCTTTATCATCTGCGGGGGTACTTCAGGAATCAGAGCCTCACACCATAGACTCCATAGTCTACCAAACTCTATCAGATACTGATCCACATCCTGACCATCCTTCTGCTGAATGTTACACAATTCCTTCCACACTTCATTCGGACTCTTCACACGGACAAACTGTGCCAAAAATGCAGCTCTGACTACACGGTACTCAGGATCCTGCTGATGAACGTTCCTTGTGCAGTCACAAACATCTGCAGCCATACTTTTGCATCACCCTGCAAACAATAAGTCAAAATCCGAGAAAGGATCTCCGGGGTTGCCCTGTCTTTCATCAAAGTTGTAAACTCCATTTTCTCCAGAAACCTGGTTGCATTCTCCTGTGGCAATCCCCAATACTCCAAAAAATCCTGAGCCATTTTCAAAACTTTCTTCACACAGCCCCTGTTCTCTTTCACAAACCAGAGGAAATCTTCTCCTCTGTGGAGGCACCAAAAAGTGATGGCACGGAAGCGGTAAAGCTGTCTACGCCCTTATAGCATGCCACACTTCCACATACGCATGCAAACACACCAGAACACTAGACCAAAGAGCATGAACAGGACTTATATTTCAGAACAGACCTTGACCTTTACAGAGGTGGATATCCCAAATATCCTCAGACACCAGCTTTATCAGCACCCGCTCGCAATCAGTCCTCTCCAGCTCCTGGTCGCTCCAAAATCCCTTCGCTCCTGCTTCTCTGCAGCCCACCTCTTCACTCTCTGCTCTGCTCCTCAGCTGAAGGTTTCTCTCTCCTGCCAGCATTCTGTCTCGCACAAGCCTGCAGCTGCTTCCAGTGCAGCTATCACCAGCCTGTCTCAAACCACAAGATATCAACTTGCAAGAGCACCTCTCCCGTGCTTCCTTCTTAGGTCTCTCACAAGCAGTTGTGCGCGCTTCAGCCTTGTCCACAAGGCGGCCACCTCCTTTATATCTGGTCACACTTCTGTTCTCCCATCAGCCCACGCATGAGCTTCCACTTACATGTGGTCTCCACACTTACCAGCCACTCCGTTGTGCAGCTCGTCAACCCACTTACCAACTTTGGCGCCTCATGCGCTGCCTACTGCAGCTGCGCTCCACACTTGCAGCCCGTCACCATCGACCAACAGCTCCGCTTCTGTCCTCAGTCACGGCTCCTCTAGCGGCTACTCTTCTGCGACCTTCTAGCCCTCATCGCTGGCACGCTCCAATGGTTGCGCACACACCAGCACTTCGGCGGCTCTTCACACGGCGGTCCTCTGTCAGCTCACCCGGCGAACTCCCTTCGCTCCAGCTCCTGGTGGCTATAGCAAACCACCCAAAACACACGCAGGCTTCTGCTGTCCTGCGCTCCAACGAGACCCCCCCTGCTGCTCTTCTCTGCAGCCCTCACACCAGAACACACGGGGCTCTCTTCCCCGTCGGCTCCCAGCCGGATCCACACAGGCGGCGCTCCCCAGCTAGCCACCCAAACACATAAACAGGGCTCCGTTGTCCTCGTGCTCTCCTCCCCCGCTGCTCTTCTCTGCAGCCCTCACACCAGAACACACGGGGCTCTCTTCCCCGTCAGCTCCCTGCCGTTCTTTACAAAAAAACACCCCGCCGTTCTTTTCAGCTGCACCGACTTCCCGTTTCGCCAGCTTCCAGAACTGTGCGCTGGCAGCTGGGTGACGCTCCACGCCACCTTTTCCAGAATAAGGCCACGTTCATTTTTCTATCTTATTTAATTTTGAAAAATGGCCACCATATTGCTTTCACACCAATGCTCAAACATACTATCCACACCAATATTTTATGGCCCAAGCCTCCATACACCTTCAAACACAGCTTCGATGCCCATCCTATTTCTTTGACACGCCCACACATTCCAAACGGCCACACACACAAACGAGCCATCGAACAGCTAACATCTTCTCCATCATCTGACCTCTCACCCGACAGGCCTGCAACAATACCGTCCACCCTGTACACCTGGCAATGCTCCCAAAAGCAAAACCTTCACACACGCCATGCACACGTTTGCACTCATTATCAGCCTCTATTTTTAGCCACACAACGTTGGCATGAAATAAAGGATAAATAGAATAGAAATATTCACTTTAATAGAAAAATGTCTAAAGTAAATCCAAAAAAGGCAATTTATTAATCAAAAGACTAATAATTATTTCAACAAATCCACACTTTGAACAAAACCTATGCTAATATTAGTTGTTGATAAGCTCCTTTCAATGATCACCATTTGTTGTACATTCATAATAAGCACTATCAATGCACTTTTCTACCTTTCTTTGGTTGAGAGCTTGATGGGCTATGAGCATGGAAAGCCTTGTTGACATCTGTATCCCCAATATTCTCAACGACCATAGCAACCCCAACATTTGTAGCTTCCATGGCTTTTGCAGTATCCAATATATCATCACCATTCCCACCTTCATCATCATTTTCATGCCTTTCAATATCTTCAAAATTGTCTTCGGCATCCTCATTGAATAGAGCATCATTCCCTTGGTCCTCTTCATTTCTTTGCCCTGCATCTTCAAAGTCTATAGCATCGCCAACTTCTTCATCATCATCTGTGTCATTTTTATTGTAAATATCATCACCTTCATCTTCCTCCTCTATACTTGGTGGGTCGTCAATGTGAAGATGTTGAAGGTTCTCTTTTTCTGCATCTAGTGTTTGCTTTTTTGTGCCGCCACTTGCACCACACCACTCTTGCAAGGACGGGTGACCGTCTAAAAGAGCAGAGCACTTTGATTCTAATGCCATCGCTTCCAAATCATCTTTGCATAAAGCAATACATCGTCTCTTCTTTAGCAAGCTCTCCTCTAGCACAACTCCACCACAATATATCTCTACAACATAGCTCTGTTCAGGACAAAACCTTGTGATGAGACCTTCAATAAAGCCTTTGTTGATGAATTCTCTATTTTGGCCACTAGAGCCTGAGATGAATACATTTTTTGTGAGAATCCTATCAATGGCCTCAAACTTGTAAACCTTGCTGATGAAAAGAATAACAGTTGCAATCTCAACTGTTCCAGATGTCCAAGCATCATCTTTTTGTGTGTGGATCACGCCAAATTCATAGTGCACCTTTGTTGAGTGGTTGGAAATCCCTTCCATAAGCATTCCAATGGTGATGAAATCAACAAAACACACAAGAATATATTCATATTGTGAGTTTAGTGTGTTCAAAGCAAGTGCCAACTTGGAGAAAAATTTTGACGAGAGCTGCTCCTTTGTACCATGTAGGTCCATGATTGCCAGTTGAAATGGTACATGCTCTTCACTATAGAAGGCTATAATCTTTGTCATATCAAAACCCACCCCCCTAATTGTCCAAGGAATAGACTCTTGTTGAGATACAATACCCATAGATGCTCTATATAGGTGATTCAGTAAAGTTACTACACTTTTTGGAAGTGAAGGATTTTTTTTGAACGATTGAGAGCATCCCTAACAAAGGACTGGCTGTAGCTCCTCAATTGATTATACTCATACTCTCCTAGCTTATATGTCTCACACACCTGTTCCTAAGTCATCTTTTCCCTTGTCAGTTCAAAATAGAAGGCAGTTATTGCATCTTTGAGAACTTGATCTGTTTTTAGCTTCCAAGCCATCTCCTCCCTATCCATTCTTTGATGGGTTTGCGTTCCCTTTTTAAGAAATATTCTCTTGTCAACAAGAAGTGCTGTTTGAATGTCCAAAACTTCACTCTTTTTTGAAGACCTAAAATGCACCTAAACAACGTTGGGCCTAGTGTGATTGTTCCTGGTGCCTGCTGAATTTGCCCACTCTTCAAAGTTGGAAGTTTGGGATTTTGATCAAGACCTTTAGTTTGAGTTTCACCCTTTGTATTTGGTAGCAAGCCTTTTGCATATAGCCTCATGATCTTAACCCAATTCTGCCATACATCATCATCACATAGAAGCAAGTGTAAATCATTTTTGATAAAATTCTTATATAGTGTGTGCTCCGTGGTCTCCACAAAGGCCTGCAAAGTTGCAAAGTAAGAAGTTAGCCCCCTCACTATAGATATCATAAAATATTAGGAGGAATCATGCATCTATGGGTTTTCAATCATTTGGAGCTTATGCTCAAACTTGAGTTTGAGCCTCACTTGTGTTGGAGAGAAGCACACGAGACACAATATTGAATCCCCAAAGTGTGTGGAATACACACAATAGATGAGTATATATAGAGGAGATCCTAGGGCTATATATATAGACATTCTATATATAGTCAACACCCCCGCTCAAAGAAGGGTCTCTAACTGTGGATGAAAAAACCCTTGGGGGCTCAAGGGAAAAACCCACAGCTCTATATACACCTACCGCTATATTAAATTATTTTATAGTTACAAAGTATTATTCAAAGGAGCTACATCACTCCCATATACACAATATTCATGAAGGAGCTACATCACTCCCATATATACAATAGCCATGAAGGAGCTACATCACTCCCATATATACTTCATCACTCTTATGTGTACAATAGCCATGAAGGCTTTGAAGGAGTCATCGTCATCCATCTTCATGTTGTCTTGATCCATTCATGTAGGTTGGGTGCGAGTCTATCTTCGTGATGATGCCAAAGAATTTTTTTTGTAGTCTCTTCTCTATATTGAAGCTCAACAATATCCAAATACAATCCTGATCCATAAACCCTGTAATATAGAAGAAGTCTCCATAACAAATGGAAAACCATAATTTTGTTATAGAAATATGAGATGTACACGAAAAGATGCACACAAAGAAATACACATAAAGGTATCTATTATATGGTTGCTTAGGAATATAGACCATCCGCAAGGACATGCATGGCAATGTCAACTTGTGGAAGATCATCCAATCAATGGCAAATGAACTAGATTTGGTAAGAGAATCTGGTTACTTGGAGAAGTTGACTTGGAAGATTGACCTGTCAATAAACACTAAAATAGAAAATGACACTCATTCTAGTTAGTAAGGATATATCATGGAAAGCTAGAATCATATCTTTGCCATGGGAAAAATCTATGACATAAGATCAAACCTCCAATTGATGCTGTAGCAAATGTTGTCACTGCTCCAGGTGATCATGATTGCAAGATATGGCAACATCACCTGTCCATGCTGTGATGGGTATCTTACCAGAAGGAGCGAAAGCTAGAATCATATCTTTGCCATAGGAAAAGTCTATGACATAAGATCAAACCTCCAATATTAAGAGTCAAGATAATGAGACAACTATAACTTGGATCAAACCTCCAGGATGACATGATATGAAAGTAAACCTCAAAAGATGACAAGACGAGAAATCAAACCTCTGATGTCCATAGGTAGGATGACCAGACATGATGAAAAAGCGAACCTTTGACATGAAACAATAATTAGGATGTAGACACCTCTAACGGGACGAAAAAGCAAACCTCTGACATGACGTACTTGAAAGTAAACCTCATAAGATGATAGGCCGAGAAATCAAACGTGTGACATTCACAGTCAGGATAGTAAACCTCATAAGATGACGGAACGAGAAATCAAACCTTTGACATCCGCAGGCAGCATGTAGCCAGGATGACAGGATGTGAACATAAACCTCATAAGCTGATAGGACGAGAAATCAAACCTCTGACGGGAAGAGAAATCAAACCTCTGACATCATGTAGTCAGGATGACATGACGTGAACGTAAACCAACCTCGTAAGATGACGGGACAAGAAATCGAACATAAACCAACCTCGTAAGATGACGGGACAAGAAATCAAACCTTTGGCATGTAGTCAGGATGACATGACGTGAACATAAACCTCATGTAGTCAGGATGACATGACGTGAACATAAACCTCATAAGCTGACGGGACGAGAGGTTTGTGACATGACGTGAACGTAAACCAACCTCGTAAGATGACGGGACAAGAAATCAAACCTTTGGCATGTAGTCAGGATGACATGACGTGAACATAAACCTCATAAGCTGACGGGACGAGAGGTTTGTGACATGACGTGAACGTAAACCAACCTCGTAAGATGACGGGACAAGAAATCAAACCTTTGGCATGTAGTCAGGATGACATGACGTGAACATAAACCTCATAAGCTGACGAGACGAGAAATCAAACCTCTCGGGAAATATGCTCGACGGAATTTCTTGTTAGGTGCCATAGATTGAATTCCAAGACTTGACCACCATTATAGCCATTTAGACCTGCATGGTTGCATTGTTGACCACAAAAGACATTGATAAACTTAAATAAACCTAGCCAATCTGATGAGCCAAAGCCAAGGCTTGGTGCATCCAATGACCATGGCATCATGGTAACAATCCATGGAAACGTAGTCAACCATCATTCACGAAACACCATCATCACGGAACAACACCATGGCATCATGGATAAAATCCATGGAAACACAATCAACCAATATAGATTAGCCAAGTGAACCAACATCAACGAAACATGTAGCTTGGAATGACCAACATCAGCGAAACATATAGCTTGGAATGACCAACATCAACGAAACATATAACCATTACCATGGAACAACGATCCATGGAAACATAGTCAACCATCATCGATGAAACATGTTACCATCATCATGGAACAACACCATGGCATCATGGATACAATCCATGGAAACATAGTCAACCATCATCGACGAAACATGGAAAAATCATCATAAAATAGCACCATGGCATCATGGATCTTTTCCATGGGAACATAGTCAACCAATATCGATGAAATGTGTAACCATCACCATGGCATCATGGACATTTTGAGGAAACGTGTAACCATCATCATGGAAGGAAACCATAGTATCATGAGACAACACCAAAGCATTAATACAAAGGTAAACCAAGTCAATGGATGCACAGTCCATCAATATGGAAGAAACAAGATGCATTTCATATATCGATAAAATGTGTAGCCATCACCACCATGGCATCATGGACATTTTGACGAAAAAGTATCCATATGTATGCTTGAAAAATCATCATAAAATAGCACCATGGCATCATGGATCTTTTCCATGGGAACATAGTCAACCAATATCGATGAAATGTGTAACCATCACCATGGCATCATGGACATTTTGAGGAAACGTGTAACCATCATCATGGAAGGAAACCATAGTATCATGAGACAACACCAAAGCATTAATACAAAGGTAAACCAAGTCAATGGATGCACATTCCATCAATATGGAAGAAACAAGATGCATTTAAAAGGATCACAATCAATATGGGAGGATTTAATATGAGAATCATACCTATCATCTCCTCATCTGAAAAGTGAGATCTGAGTATCCTCCACACACTTGATGGATACCTACCCATATAGCAGTTTTCGTGATGGAACATACCTTTTCTTGAGGATTTAATATGAGAATCATACCTATCAGCTCCTCATCTAAAAAGTGAGAGAGAAACAATTGACATACCTTTTCTTGAGGATTTAATATGAGAATCATACCTATCAGCTCCTCATCTGAAAAGTGAGATTTGAGTATCCTCCACGCACTTGTTGATGGATACCTACCCATATAGCAGTTTTCGTGATGGAACATACCTTTTCTTGAGGATTTAATATGAGAATCATACCTATCAGCTCCTCATCTGAAAAGTGAGATTTGAGTATCCTCCACGCACTTGATGGATACCTACCCATACTATTAGGGGAATCCTGCAGAGAGTCGATGAAACATCTGCAAGGAGACACAGCTAGTATTTGCTCCACAACGTCATGGAGCTAGTGGTTTCTTCAACGAATGCTATCATTCAGGCTTCTCTTCGTCTAGGTTAGATTCACAGCTCGGCTCCATTCTAATACTTGTCTGTCCGTCTATCTTTATATCCTCTCAAGGCTTTACGCACAGGCAAGAATTAAACGCCTTAGCATGGCAAAAACGCAGAAGTATCGATTCTATGCTACAACAGATTGTCAGACGTGGCCTCCGAAAGCATATAAATAACACGCTTAAGGCAACGGCAGCCTTAGAAGAAAAATGCCAGATGAAATTAAAAACGAACCTTTCAGTCATGTTTTGACGCTTCTCGAAAGAGCAGAGCTCTGCAGCCAACTGTAGAGCTTAGAGAACTGTACTCTTTGAAGCTTGCAGAAAATTGCTGAAACATCAACTCCATATATGAACCTTTTAAAACAGCAGCGCAATATAAAGAACTGCAGCACAGCTCCGCAGGCGAATCCATCCCCTCGAAGAAGAGGGCGAAAGCTGTAATCGATACAACAACTAAAACACGAGCTCTGGAGCAAAGGACAGTCATGAGAAAGCCTTTTCTTGCACAGGAAAACAGTGCCTCGAAGAATCTGCATCAGAGCTCCACAGGCGAAACCAATTCCCTGATGTTTCTTGAAGAAGAGCAAGTAATCGTAATCGATACAGAGGACGCCAAACGTGAGCACTTATGTTATGCGTCTTCCTCTTTTATTAATAAAACAAGAACTTTCAGACATGACTTTGCTAGGGTTTACCAGTTTGAACTATCTGATCAAGCGGAAACGATCATGCTGCGACTGACAATCCTTTCACCATACAAAGACACTGTCTCACCTGCAAAGTTCAGGAGCGCTGACAGTAAAAGCTTTCCGCGTGCAACGCTCCTGAGCAGCTGCTCTCCGGAGGACTATTTCCCTGAGAACCCGTCGCTAAACCTCGAAACAAAGCTTTTGAGCGTCGTCGATTGCAGCGATGATCAATTCAGTCTGGGCAGTTCGCTTTAATCTTCATGTTAAGGAAGGAATAAGAGACACATCCTTCACACAGCATATATCTGGGCAGCTCGCTTTCATCTCGCTCTGATACCATGTTGGAGAGAAGCACACGAGACACAATATTGAATCCCCAAAGTGTGTGGAATACACACAATAGATGAGTATATATAGAGGAGATCCTAGGGCTATATATATAGACATTCTATATATAGCCAACAACTTGCCAGCACTAAACTAGTATATAATGGTGATACTCGATCTTAGGTTTGAGCGTCACCTCCGTATGCAAATCTAGCACTTGCAAATGAGGCTCCAACTTAAGTTCGAGCCACAATTAGATATGCAAGTGCTACACCATCACAGAGAGGTGAGGCTTGAAGTTCAATTTCAAACCAAACTATTAAGTTTATGCAGTTTGAGAAGAAGCCTCACATGTATCTTTCTTATGCTACTGCTACACTTGAAACTATAGATCCATAAAAGATATTTTGAAAAGTAAAGAAGAAGTAATGTATGTCTATGATTTACCAAGATATAGCAAAGAATCAAAAGAGTACCTTCCAAGACTCGTTCATCTTGGGTAGATTAACACCAGGCAAAGGTTTACTAGGACAATCGTTTGCATGCCATTGTACTCGAGCTTATAGAAGTTGATCGAGAAATGGCTCCTTTTGCATTGACTTTGCAACAGATAAATTTGCATCCTTGGAAATGTCACGAGAAATCTTGGGCGGACAATTTACAATTATCTTTGATCTCCTGAACCTAAATTGCTGATGTAGTTGAGGGGTCACTTTAGCCATATTTAGAGCCTACAAGCTTTTTGCAGCACTATTGGAGTGTTGACCAGAGATAATCCAATATTCAACTTTATGAATATCTTCTTTTGCGAGTTTATCAAGGGGTTGTTTCGTAGCACGATTAAAGGGCATCAAAATTGTAAGTATCTCCTCTTGCTTTGGGTCCTCAATAAAGTCTTGGGTCAAAATACAAACCCAATCCTTATTTAACCTTCTATACACATAGTTTGAAGGAGCAAGATAACATTTCATCACATCAATGCTGAAGACCTCATTTAGACCAAAGGGATAATATCTCTTCTTTATTTCTAATGAGATGATTGCTTTGCTGCCCTTGTTTGGAGTCTCAACCTCCATTAGCTCGTCATCGAACGCATCTATCTCCTTTGAACCACTTGTTGGTTTTGTCCTTTGCCTCTTTGAAGAGATTTCTTGAACCTTTGTAGAGTGCTTTGCCTTTCTCTTCTTTGCAAGTGCTTGCTCCTCTTCTTGCACACCTGAGAGCCTGCCATGTCTTCAGCTGCTATTGTGCTTACATCAAGGACTTTTATTGTGTCACCATCCTTTTTATGTTTTGAAGAAGTTGCACTAGCATTTGTAGATGCTTCAGGTGCACTCTTCACTATGGCCCTACGTTTTTTCTCCACAATTTTCCTAACTTGAGTGGTTGTTGTCTCCTTTTCAGGTATGGACTTTTTTCGTGAATCCAAAGCCTTCTTTGCATGCCTCACCGCTTTCACCAGGTCCTCCACATTATCCACCCTTGAGTCTTCTTGATTGGAAAAGTCAATGATCTTTAATCCTAGCTTTACAATAGAATTGTCCTTTCCTAGTTTACTGCCAGTCATGTTTGCTGGGTGAAAAGTGTCCAATGATAAGCAAAACTTATTTGCTTTTGTAGTTTCTGCTTCTGGCAATATAGTGCATGCGAAGCATGGGTTTGCTCTTGCATCCACATCATCCTTAGTGCATACCACAATCCCCATATCTCCATATGATGTATCACCTTGAGACAGAAACAAATGGAGGACTCCTTTGAAGTTTGCACTACCATCGTAGCTATCCATAAACCATTTTACTCCTTCTTTGTTACTCAATTTGAAGGTTTTATCCACCTTATTTCTAGGAGTGACACTTTTAGCTTAAGTTGTTGTTTCGAGAGCATCTAGAGTAAAGATTGGTGCCCCATGTGGTTGCGAGGTAGCGGGCGCTCTGCTAGCTTCCATTCCTGTGAAGCACAAAAAAAGTTTCAAAACCTTAGAAAAAAATGGATTTAAATGCTACATATCAAATCAAAACCTATCAAACTTAAGAAACTTAATGCATGCTACAATTATTGATGCTTCACTTAGTTTTCTTGAATAGCGGGGGCCTCACTTGCATTTACTTAATCCATACAGAAGCTCAACTTAAGCTGGAGCCTAGATCCAAGTTGTGCACTCATATGCTAGGGGTACGCTAGCATAGAGAGGCAAGGCTCAAACTCAAGTTTGAGCCTTAAGGCGAAGTTCCATGTATGGAAGGCTTGAACTTAAGTTGGAGTCTAGATCCAAGTTGTGCACTCATATGCTAGGGGTACACTAGTATATTGGAGCCTTAAGGCCAAGTTCCATATATAGGGGAAACCCGAACTTAAGCTAGAGCCTAGATCCAAGTTGTGCACTCATATGACAAGGGTACACCAGCATATAGAGACAAGGCTCAAGCTCAAGTTCGAGCCTTAAGGCCAAGTTTTATGTAGGAGAGGCTCGAACTTAAGCTAGAGCCTAGATCCAAGTTGTGCACTCATATGCTAGGGATATGCTAGCATAGATAGGCAAGGCTCAAACTCAAGTTTGAGCCTTAAGGCCAAGTTCCATGTAAAGTTAAGCATGGAGAATGAGCCTTAACACATAAGTTCCACGTAGGGGATGTTCGATCTGAAGGTGGGGTCTATATCCAAGTTGTGCACTTGAGGCTCGAGTACACTAACATGGAGAGCAAAGGCTCAAACTCAAGTTCAAGCCTTGAGGCCGGAGTACACTAACATGGAGAACAAAGGCTCAATCTGAAGTTCGAGCCTTAAGGCCAGTGTACACTATCATCGAGAGCCAAGGCTCCAACGTGAAAGTAACTATAATCAAAAGACCTGGGACCTGGGCCTGGGCTTGGGCCTGGGCTTGGGTTTGGGTTTGGTTTGGGTTTGGGGAAGAAACCGAAACGACTTTCTGCCGTCCGACACACCCCCGCCTCCCTCCTCTCTGGCGTACCCCCGCCTCCCTCCTCTCCGGCATCCAGCGCAGCCCCCCGCCCTCTCCCTCTCCTCCGTCCGACGGAGCCTCCCGCCCCGTCCTCTCCGGCGCACCCCCTGCCCTCTCCCTCTCCTCCGTCCAGCGCGCAGCCTCCCTCTCCCTCTCCTCCATCCGGTGCAGCCTCCCGCCCCCTCCTCTCCGGCATCCGGTGCAGCCCCCAGGCCCTCTCCATCTCTCCCCAGAATTCAAACTTCCCTCCTCCAAAATCGAATTTCAAAATTCAAAATTTCCCTCCCAAATTTGAATTCAAAATTTAAAAAAAAATTTCGCCTTCCTCCTACCGACCTCAAAATTTTTGCCTTCTTTCTCGCGCTGACCTCGTAAAATTTTTGCCTTCCCCCCACCGCCCTCGCACGAAAAAGCGGCCAACTTTGCGTTTGACCCAGACAAAAGGACGTGCGAACCCTGGAGCGATTCTGTGTGGTGAGCGAACGCAATTCTGTGTGGTGCGCGTGCAGTGCTCGTAATCGCCATCTTGCAAAATAATCATCTCTGTTTCCTGTCTGTTAAGTTCTCGCTCAGCCCTGCGTTTCAAACAGTTTCTTTTCCTCCCGCAATCGATGCGTTTATGTTGGTTCCGACCTCTGTTTCCTCTGTTTCCTATAGAACCATCACGCCACACGCCATCAGATACTTCAAGCATCCGTCTCGCCCCGGCCCCTTAAGGCTCGAACTTCAGATTGAGCCTTTGATCTCCATGCTAGTGCACCCCGGCCCCTTAAGGCTCGAACTTAAGTTTGAGCCTTTGCTCTCCATGCTAGTGCACCTCGGCCTTAAGGCTCGAACTTTAAATTGAGCCTTCGTTCTCCATGCTAGTGTACACCAGACTTAAGGCTCGAACTTGAGTTGGAGCCTTGGCTCTCCATGCTAGTACACCTCCATGTTAAGGCTTGACCTTCAGATTGAGCCTTTGTTCTCCATGCTAGTGTGCACCTGCCTTAAGGCTCAAATGTGAGTTGGAGCCTTTGTTCTCCATGCTAGTGTACACCGGCCTTAAGGCTCGAACCCCACTTGTTCTATGGGATTATCCTAGCTTCCCTCTCTATTTCTACTTACTTGTGTAATAGACAAGGCTCAAACTCAAGTTTGAGCCTTGAGCTTGACCTTGAGCTTGAGATTTCTTCTTTTTTTCCCTCTTTCCCCATACACCCAAATATACTTATAAACTATGCGATTAAAAATTCAACTAAAATCTATATAATGCACAATGGCTCAAACTTGAGTTTGAGTCTCACGAAGGAGAAGAGTCTCAAATCCAATGTCCATCTGCTCATTTCCATGTCACATTCTCTTCACTAGCATATTGTTTCTCTCTATTGCTTTCTCTTTGCCTTTGCTGCTGTTGTAACCACTCACCTTTGCCTTTTGTAGCTATGAAACATTGATGGCTAATTGACACCATACCTTGACTCAATATCCCATGAAATGATGTGGCCAGATGTAGAGGGTGATGAAGCCTACCTCTTGGAAAACTAGCATATACATGAGGTGAGGATTATCACTTCAATTGGGACCTCTTAATAGCAAACTAGCATATGAAGGTGAGGCTCAAACTTTGGTTGGAGCCTCCAAGCAAACTAGCATCTCTGGGTGAGGTTCAAACTTTACTTTCAGCTTCCTAGAAGCGAACTAGCATCCGCGGGTGAGGCTCAAACTTTTGTTGGAGGAGTCTACCCTTCTAGCTAACATATGCAAACTAATATATGATGCAAGTGAGGCTGATAACTTTAACTGGAGCCCCCTAGCAAACTAACATATGATGGTGAGGCTCATGGAGCCTCCTACCAACAAGCTAGCATATGCAGGCAAAGGCTTAAGCTTTAGATGGTGGAGCCTAGCCTCCTAGCAAACTAGCATTGATAGGTGAGATTCAAACTTTGGTTGGAGCCTGAACTCATGTTGAGATTGAATTACATTTATAGTTTTGTGTACTACCGCAATCGCTTCAATCTTTCTTATTGAGATTTTGATTTTCTCAGGGATTGCAGGGTCTAAAACAAGGTGCTTCAGTGTTTCTCATTGATGGTTCTACAAGGAAGGCACGCGGGGTTATTCATTCCATTGATGCATCTCAAACATGTGGTTTTCAATTCATTGGTGAGACATGATCTAGACAAGACCAAACTTAATGCAATATTAAACACTAAAAAGACATAGACATGAATAGAGAAAAACAACACTAAGACAAAGACCAATCCATTCTTGAGTATTACAGTACACTGCCTTAGTAGCAAGAACTTTGCTCATGAAATACTCAGTCAAGTCTCATGTTCACCTGTTCCTTATTGGTCCTCTCCCTTGGGCCCAAGTAGACCCGACATGAATCTTTTACTATCCATGCAGGAATGCACTCTTTCCCTACAGTCTCACTACGTAGACCAAGTCTACACTCTAATTCATCTATCCCCTTATTTGACCGATTCCCCTTTTTTCTTTCCAACCACGAGTACTACGCATTCATCAAGAAGCTATTACAAGTTTGTTACAAAACAAGAAGGCTGGGTTTGTTGCACAATAGGAAGTCCAACATCGATTTGGGCGACGATCAAACAGGCTGATTGGTCACTGATAGTAGAAGGTAGTAAAGTCAACTATCGAACACCTAGTTGAGTACAACAGCATCACATACCCTGAGAGGGCATTACATTACTTTAATATAAGATCCATAAATGGCTACAAGCCAACCTCACAACAAGGAGGACTTACTCATTCGACTAGTCATATAGAATGCCATGATGAACAAAGCCACTGAGTTGCTTAGCGACACAAAATGAGTCTCGATACCAACATTTTAAATGGTATTATATTATAAAGGATTAATTTAAATACTATCGCTTAGTAACATAAAAAGTGTCAAAATAAGCAAAGTTTTAGAGTGTCACTAAAAACGTCCTTGGAACATGTTGGATACAACATTCTTACTGACACTCTCATCATCATCATTATCCACACTCCAATTCTAAACTATAGTCTTCTTTGGGTTGGTGCACTACTAAGAAACCCTGTGTATCACGTGCATTCAGGGATTTTAAAACAAACCCCTTACTTGTGAATTTTTCATGAATAAAATGGCCCCTTCCTTTTTCTTTATGGACTTACGATTTTTGTTTTCCAAAATCAATTTAGAAAACCCCTTCTATAAATGTAGTTCTATAAAATTACATTAAATTACAAATTAAAAAACCCCTTCATTTGAACTCATGTGTTGTACTTACAATATTTTTAGATGAACCCCTCGAGAGTCTTCTCTACAAACTACCAGACAATACCAACATATTCAATAACCTCTAACTATGTTCTCCCGTCTTAAAATATAAAGGTCCATGCACTCAAATTGTTTGGAAGACATTTATTACAGACGCTAGCACATGCATAATCAGTAGAAACTTATGCATATGAAAAAAAATGCATCAATTTGAAAACATATGCTTTTAATATATTTTTACTATGCACGGTTTCTAAATGTGTTAAAGTACTTTGAATATAACTTCTTATCACCTAAATTCATAATTTCATTTTAGGAGAGCTATATATATTTTATTATATCTACTTGTATGAAACCTTATCGACTATTATTCTTTATTTCTTCTGAACACAAATATGTTCATCTTTTGTTCTATGTTTATGTCATCCATTTAAGTAATTAAGAGAAAAAGAGGCCTCGCACTCAATAAGATGGGCTACTTCAATTGAGAAACTACATGCTTTCTTCATGGAAACTTTTGTAATGTGATCCTTTCAGTCAATATGGAGATGTGGAGATTTTAATGGATCAAACCCATCCTTCGGTTTTGTAATCCCATGAGTATTGATAATAAACCACAATAAGAAGACTCCTAGCTTACTTTGTTTTTGAAAAATATATTCTTTATAATATTATAGGGACAACTAATATTCATCCATAACCTCGTTAAAAAAGCTAAGAGCTACTCATCGGAGCTTCCCTTATTACCCTTCTAAAAATGTACACTCCATTCAATCTTGATTGTTGATGGTGATGAAGCTAAGCTTCTCAAAGAGGTCCCCTGACCTCGTCACAATGTCAAACTTGATTGTTATTTTGGAGGCAATGATGGTGAACTCTAGCAATACAGGGGCATACCAAATTGGAGATGCATGTCAGTTTACATTAATGCAATAGAAACGTTGATAAAATAATGTCGCTTAGTAACCTAAAAACTATTGAAATAAGTGACATTTTAGAGTGTCACAAAGAACATCCTTGACAACATGTTGGATACAACATTCTTACGGACACTCTCATCACCATCATTATCCTTCCCCAACCAATGAATGGGGTGCCTCCACCATTGCCACATAAGGAGGATGAGAAGCTCGTCATGGACGACATGGTGAATGACTTCTTTGGATGGGAGGTCATAGATGATAGTGAGCAAGCTTCAATGTAATAAGAGGAGGAAACCTTTCATAGAGAGGCAAGCACCCCTTTGTATGAGGGATGTTCGTACTCCACACTGCGAGCAAACTTGGAGCTATTAAACTTGCAAACAGCTTATGGATGGAGTGATGTAAGTGTCACAAGTCTTCTAGTAAGACCGCCTCATTCTATTGTCTCAAATAGAAAATGTTTCATGTTTTATATACTCTTCTTATTGCTAATATTTTGACATATGATTTATTATGTTTTGTTGTAGGCTTCCTAAGAAGATTCTTGCATCTCAAAATCTATTACCAAACTCACGAGATGGGTGTCGTGAAATGCTCTGTATGCTAGGTATGGATTACACAAAAATACCTCCATGTCCCAATGATTGTATGCTATTTAGAGGGGTTATTAAGATGTACACAATGTCTACAATGTGGGGAGAGTTGCTATAGGGATGATTTGCAAGGAGATAAAGTTCTCCGAAAGCTTTTGAGACACTTCCCTATCATTCCTTGCATGCAACACATGTTTAAATATAAGGGGATTGCAGAACTCATCAAGGGCATGCTACTCATTGCTCAATCGATGGCATTATGAGGATCGTAGGTGATTCACCGGCATGGCAACATGTGGAGCATTAATTGCGAGCGTTTAAAGATGAGCCCCATCACTTAGGTCTTGGCTTGGGAATGGCAACATTTGGAGCATTAATTGCAAGAGTTTAAAGATGAGCCCCGTCACTTACATCTTGGCTTGGGCATGGATGGTGTAAATCCATTTGGCTTCAAGTCCCTAGGCCTATTGTATTGGTGAATTACAACCTCCCTCCATGGGTGGCCACCATCAAGAAAGGTCATACCATGCTTGCTCTCCTTGTACCATGCAAGTATAAGGTGAAAAACATGGATGTGTAGCTCGAGCCTTTGATTGAAGAGCTTGAGACACTATGGCAAGGTATCAAAGTACATGACCTTTCAAGGACAATAAATAGGTGTGAGGCGGAGGTGAAAGGAGTTTTGCTTTGGACGATGCATGACTATCCCGGGTTCTCGAAGTGCTCAGGTACCTACTTGAACCTTATATATTGCATAAGGCTTTAACCTTTAAACTTTACAGTTATATCTCTATCTCAATTTTAAAATAGGTTTGACAACCTCCAGACATCATGCTTGTCCGATTTGTAGACCATCACTTGTTTTTCAGAAAGAGACTCTTCACTTAAGAAGGTCATCATATGACAAACATCATCGATTTCTCCCTCCTTCATATCCAAAGTATGTGCCACATGATGTCTCACCACTTGTGATAAGAGGAAGAGATTGGTTTGATGCACAGAGAAGCACCCCCAATCCACCTCCAAATGGGATGTCTAGATACTCGATCTTCTTTTGACTTCCATATTGGTGTGACATGAAGATCAATCATCTCTTAGATCCCATGTATATCTTCAAGAATGTGGCAACAAATATTTGGGACCATTTAATTGGTAAAAGAGATACAAAGGGTTCAAGGGACGACTTACAAAACATTAGGCACCTTCAAAGTGCATGGCCAATTGAAAGAGAGATTGGCAACATAGTCCTACCATGGGTATTAACCAAGAAGGAGCACCATAAGGTGAAAAGTGTGATTGCTTCTTTTCAGAGTAATTCATTCATTGAAGGGTGCCTTCCCAAAGACCAAAAATAAAGGAGAGGAATAATTATATAGCCTCAAGACACATGATTGGAACAAGATATTACAGGTATATAAAAATTTATCTTTGTGGTACATAATTTGTAAGCTCATATACTAACTTCCATTTTTTTCTATGCATCGTTTATTCTTTCAATTGCTATAGTTGGTTGTGAAGGCAAGAAGGTGAGAGAGGCTATTTACAAACTGGGAAGCTTAGTGAGGTGTGAATCTTCTCTTTAATTCACTAACTAAGTTATATTTCTTATTGGTATTCTCATGCGCTCAGAAGTTATGTATTGGTAAGTAGTACACATGATTGCTATGCATGTAGGTACATATCATTAAAGGAGATAGATCCTACATCCATTGAGATGGCTCATCTCAATGCTATTAAGGGGCACTGTGTATGATCGAGGATAACTTTCCTAAAACAATTCTCAATAGCGAATTGCATCTTGTGGTACATTTGGTTGATGAAGTGGCGTTGTGTGGTGTTGTTCATGTTCGATGGATGTTTTTCATTGAAAGGTTCATGAAAACCTTAAAGGAATTTGTGAGACAAAGAGAAAGTCCAGAAGCCAGCATGATGGAGGGATGATTGATGCAAGAGTCTCTTGTGTATATCTTAAATCATCTATCTTGCGTAGATCCTTCCATGCCAGGATTGTGGAGCAATGAGGAGGATGACGGACTAATGTGCCTCAGGGAGGAAGGCAATGAAGACTGGATGAAGTATTACACCATAAGCTGAATACATTCTGCATTCTAAATAGACCCATTATGGAGAAGTGGATTGGGACATACAAGACTGCAATCAATAGATGAAATGATGAGAGAAGAGCTATCTAGAAAAGATCCATGATTCCTTTCTTCAGAGAAGGAACCACCCTCTACACAAAACAACACATCTTCGTCACTTTCAAGATTGATGGGATTGCTTATCAAACCGGGCTTTCCATCATCTTTTTCATTTGCTTCATTGCCAACATCCACATCTGCATAATACCTGTAACAAGGAGAATCCAAAAACAAAATTCAATCAACATCAATCGGTTAAGTGAGATGCGGTATCTTCATCACTTCCCATACTACAGATGCTCTTTTTTTTCGTCCATCCCATTTCCAGTTTTAGGAGTTTTAGGGATCAACACTGGGCAGATGGGTAGTACCTCCCCCTGCACAGCATGCACAAAAATGTTGACTCCAATGTGGACCCAAGCCTATTAATAATGTAGTTATCCATGTACACATATGCTCAGTCAAATACATACACTCGCGTGGCAGAGAGAATTTGTACGTTAAATCTCTAGCCTCATACAATGCATATTGCTCTTGCCCCCTAGTAATTTCTTTTGCCATTACATTGTGAAAAAAAACTTAAAATGAGGTTTAGACATATCTTTCATGAAATAACCCGACATGCTCTGAATGTGTGCAAGAAAACTTGTTTCAAACCCTTGCACATGACAATGCCCCCAGTTGGTTTTGATACATCCCATGCAAGATATTTTTTGATAAGGTTACAGAGATCAAGGAAATTGCCATTATTTTAATGACCATTTCGAATTGGATATGAGTTAATGTTCAACCCTTCTCAATAGCACTAATACATTTAGACTGGACACAATCCTCTAGTGGTTCCCAGAATGCAATATCTATGTCACCACTCTCAATACCTACAGTCACAAAAACCTCACGTAGCCTGGTCAACCTAACGAGTGGCCCTTTTTTGCATTTGGTGGTATTATTAATGCTAGGGTCAGAACCTAGAGACCTTGCCCTACTCTTCACCGTATGTAGATTTCTAACCACTTTGTTTCCTTTAGGGGGTGTGAGAATACAAGGATTTGATGAATGTGCCATGCCCTTACCTTTGTCATGGGCATCCATGGATGTTGTAGCGTCCAAGACTTTCCCTTTATCCCATGGACACATAGAAGGGCCTATTGTATCTTCACCTACATTTGTGATGTGTGTAAGCCCTTGAGGATGGCGAGGTGCCATGGCAAAGACCCACCCCAACACATAGACCTAACCCAACCCAATCTCACAACATAGAGCCTACGACAGTTGGACAGACCCAACCCAACCCCATCCCGCAACACAGAGCCTACAACCCAATAGCCCAACAGTGAGTTCCCAAGCCCAGAGCCCCCACACAAGTTCCCTTTTATTGCCCCAACAAACATTGCATCCCACTCACAACCGTACCAAATCCATACATGCCCTCATCACTCACGAGGCCGACGTACATAAATTACAAAAAGAACAATTAAGATTAATCTACAAAAAGAATAAGCATTAATCAAGATTAGTAGGGTTCTCATTAAATCGAACCAAATAAGCATTAATTAGCAACTAAACAACAACTAATCAGAGACCATCATAGACCACCACAGCAACCAACCACATACCATCATAGCAAAAACCACCATAGACACGCAGACGCTCTGAGCAACACGCAGGAAGAAAGGAATGACCCACATCTCACCTCACCAGCAGAGGAGGTGCACAAGAGACGCCCACGATCAAGCTACCACATGCAACACGCAGGAGGGAGCCAGAGCAACACTAACCACTAACCATGCAACCCACGACCAAGCTGCCCCCTGCACCCCCCTAATTGCCACCTAGCCCCCATGCATGCACACTACCTCAAAAATTTCACACATGCTAAATCTGACCTAACTCCCATTTACCCTTAAACCATACCAAAGCCGTACATGCCCTCTTGAGGTCGGTGTACAAAAATTATAGAAAGAAAAAGAAAGAACAATAAAGATTAATCTAGAGAAAGAACAAGAATTAATCAAGATTAGCAAGGTTCTGATCAAATCAAATCAAACAACCATTAATTAGCAACTAAACATAAAATCAAACTAGAAACAACTAATTAGAGACCATCACAGACCACCATAGATGACTCTAGCAACCAACAATATACCATCATAGCATAGATCACCACAGACACGCGAACACTCTGAGCAATAGGCAGGAAGAAAGGAGCAACCCGCATCTTACCTTAGCAGAGGAGGTACACAATAGACACCCACGACCGAGCCACCCCTTGAAACACGCAAGAGCGAGCCGCATACAAAGGAGAAGCACTAACCACTAGCCATGCAACATGTAGGAAGAAAGGAGCGACCCGCATCTCACCTCAGAAGCAGCAGAGGAGGTGCACAAGGGACATGACAATCGAGCTTCCCCATGCAACGCAGGAGCGAGTCACATATGAAGGAGAAGCACTAACCACTATCCACTAACCATGCAACCCGCACGAAGAAAGGAGCGACCCACGACCGAGCCGCCCCATGCATCCCCTTAATTGCCACCCAGCCCCCATCACCCAGCCCCCATGCATGCACACTGCCCAAAAAAATTCACACATGATAGATCCTACCTAACATCCATTTAGCCTAAACCTTAAAAATTTTTTAAAACCTTATAAACCTTTCAGAAAAAAAATCTGTTGGGCTCCCCTTCATATTTATTAATAAAAAAATATTCTAGGGGAGTTTTATCAAAAGAGCAAATAGACGCTTGCCATTCCCGCCTAGCTTGGAACCTCTACCAAATGTGATCAATATACAATGGCTTCATATGGAAATATCGATGGCATCGCAAAATGGAGAGATGATCACAAGAGAAGAGCATGAGTATGCAAGAGGATGTGACCCTCAAGTAAGTACATTCTTCATCTCTGTCTCATGTATATACATGTTTAATGCACTATACTAAATGCAATGCTTTTGCTTAATGTTAGTACAAACTATATAATGCAATATGGTCAAAGGTAAGGCACTTTGGTACGGAGCGTGTGGATTCTAAAAGAAACACATTTGATTGTAGTGTGATGGTAACTTTTGAGCAAGAAAGTTGAGCTAGTAGACATGATACCAATGTCATAGAAGACAATCTTGAGTATTGTGGAACTATTCAAGATATTCTTGAGGTTGGATTTAGAGCATTTACTCTATTCATCTTTGATGTCAAATGATTCAAGGTGATATATAGAGGTGCTCAAGGCAACTATGAAGAAACATCCAAATGGGTTCTTTCAAATTGATTTCACCAAGTTTTGGAATGATGAGAAAAATACTTTCGTACTACCTCAACAGTGTCAACAAGTTAGTAATGGAACCAATCCGAAATTAAATCTTGATGTAGTATAATAAAAGTGTAACCCCTTTACTTTGTGATATTAGGTTGTGTTTCACGCCAATATCAAATTGATCCAAAGTGGTGGTATGTTATACAAGTTTCCCCTCGTTCAAAACATATCTTTCAAGATGAAGATGTGGAGGCTGAATCTTTGGATGAGATGCAAGTACTACCTCAAATTGGCTCATTGGAAGAAGATGATGAAGGAAATATTTTAGCGAGAGGCGATCAAGAGCATGAGGAACATCAATCTGAAGAAGATGATGAGTCACCTATCAATCATGACAATGCTTCATTGGATCATGATAGTGATATTGATATTGATATGAAACTCCATCTTTTCATTGAGATTCCATTAGATATAGACATTGATGAAGCAACACATATGGATTTATTACAAGAAGGGATAGATTCATGATCATTACATTGTTTCGCTTCTCAAAAGTTTTCAACTATCTTTTTTTTTTGCTCGAAACATGGCTCCAAGGGTTCTAATGGATGTTTTTTTAAACTATAATTCATTTTCTATGTGTATCTGAAATTTATTTCTTTAATTCAGCATCCCACAACTGTGTGGAACTTCACGCAATGAAAATAGCAGTGTAATTTCACGGCACAACAGTGAAATCATAGTATAGCAGTGAAATTTTGCTGCTATTAGTGTTTGGGAACAGCAAAAATTCGCTGCTATAAGTGCTGCTGATGAGTAGCGCAATTTCGCTGCTGCTAGGAAGCACTATTTCATTGCGGACAACAAGCGGAATCCCCGATATCCGGACAAAATAAATGTTGCTGAAGCGCTGGTAGAAAACGCTACTATGTCTCCGACATGTTGTAGTGTTCATGCATCTAGTAGACTTAACATAGCACCAAGAGAGAATTAGAAGGCAATGGTCATTAAATCACAATATGCTCCTCTTGTAAACATCAAGGCTCGATTTCTCATCATGCATATGTATATGGAGCCTCTTCGGTCGTCCTAAAGTCACGAAGTGAAAAGGGGATAAAACTTTGAAAACTTTCCAAGCGTGTGAAAGATATGGATATGCACTTTCATTTAATTATTTCCGAAGAGGAATGAAGGAAGTGAAAAGGGGATAAAACTTTGAAAACTTTCCAAGCGTGTGAAAGATATGCATACGCACTCATTTAATTATTTCCGAAGAGAAAACATTCCGCATCCACACATGGTGAAGTCAATCTAATAATTATGGGCAGTTGGGATTTAGTCCGGGTCCTCCAAAAAAGATTGAGCTTCCCCAATTATCAAAGTAGGCTGTTTTGACATCGTAGCAATTTGGATTTGAGGCCCAATTGTAGAGATTGTCCATGGAAACATTAAAAAGGGTGTTTGTGTGATCCACCATCCTTAGGGTACGCGCATAACTGGCTGCACCATAGCCTTCACTTGGAAAATGACCACTGCCCATTGGAGTTGTCGTGTGGCGGCCACCAGGCCATGTGTTCACAATTTCTCCGCCCCATTGTAATCTGTCTCCATGTTGCGCTAAGTGTGTAAACAAGCTAGATGGCCAGTAGCCTATATTGGTTGATCCATAGCGCAGCCACCAATTCCCTGTTGTCGCATCCTACCAAGCAAAACAGTAATAATACTAGATTGGAAAACATAATACAATGGCTAATCCCAATAGTTTCTCCGAACTATACGTTCTTTTAAAGATATTTTTATTGTAACACTAAAGAGTAAGACAACAATTATAAGCTCAGTTACCTTCCATACAAGGATCACGCCAGTGTCTTTCTGGACGCCTTTATAGGTCGACGCAGGCTCTATCGTTGCTCCCAATGCTATAGTGGAGCTTAAGTGCACGAATCCAGGGCATATGTTATCATAACACCCAGTGTTATGATAGTAATCACTCTGCACTCCAATTAGTTAGCATGTAATTATGTAGCGAATGCGTCTGAGTTTTCTTTCCGTAAGATGACTGTATTGATGAAAATTGTATAAGTAGATACTAGAAACTTACAGTCCAAAATGTGAACAGATGAGCGTTTTGATCATGGTAGAGTGCTGGAAGTACCTGCAAATGACGAGCGAGCCCATTGGTTAGTGCCAAAGGGTTACATAGTAATCAGAGATGAGAAAAACATATACTTATAAACTTACCGCCCAGCCTACTTCAACTGTATCTAGATCGGTGCCTTGTTTCTCTCCTGCTGTAATCTGTTGAGATATCGAGCTCTAGTGAGGCGGTGGACACTGATGACCCGCCTGGGGGATAGGCCCCGCACTTACACCACTGGCATGGTTGGTGAGATCTTGGGAGATATGCGGCCAGTGGGATGACAGGCTGTGTGACAGCCACTCTAGAGACTGGCATAGTTATAGCGTCAGCTCATTTAGTCGGGTTCACACTATAGAGAACCTGTGTATGTATTGGTTGAGTACCTTTCATATTGTGTGTACTCTTATCTTGTATATGGTGTGTTGAGTGTTGAGTAGAGAAGAAGAAGATTTTCAGCCTCTCACCTTGTGTGTTCTCTATTAGGGTTTTGTGAGTGTGTGTGTGTGCTTGCAAGAGCTCAAGCTCTCTTCCCCCCTGCATCTTTTCATGGTATCAGAGCCTGGTTCGTGCTAAGGGCTGAGCTGCAAGCAAGAGAACCACAGGAAGCGGTACGAGGGTAAGAGCTGCAACTACTCTTCCCTATTGTGTTGGTGACTACACCCTTGTCGGGAGCTCTACGGGAGGCACCGGCAAACGGTTTCTGATTGAGGAGCTTTCTTCGCGGGAGTGAAGCTACAGGGCAACTATATAGTCCTTTGGACTAGTCCTTTGGACTGAGATTTTCGGGCCGAAAACGCGTTTCGGGCGCGTCTGGACCTCCGTTTTTCAGAAAGCAGGCAATTTCGAGTACTGCGAGTAAGTCATCGATTCTCTGCAGAACTCTGTTTTAAGAACTGCAGGAAGACAAATTGACTGTGCAGACACTGTGGGTGCTGCAAAGAGGTCTACAGTTGCCATTGGGTGTATGTATGTGCATTGAAGTCACTGGTTGTGACATTTGAGAGTACTACAGTACCGCTGTGCAGAAAATACAGCATTTGTGCAGAAAAACCAGAGTGCAGTTTCTGGTAAAACTGTGTGTTTGGCAAGATGTCTAATGATGGCATAACACAGATTGTGGCTGAGAAGCTGGACAAGAATAACTTCCATGCTTGGAGGTTCAGGTTAACGAATTTCCTGATGGGAAAAGGTTATTGGGACTACATAGAAGGTGAGCATGAAGAGGCACCGGAGATACCGGATATAAATCCGACTGCTGCAGATGTGAAAGAGTTTAAAGATTGGAACCAAGGAGCCAGGAAAGTAATGTATTGGCTTTCCATTAGTATACAGGACACCATGATTGGGCACATTCAGGATGCCAAGTCCCCCAAGGAGGCGTGGGACACCTTGGTAAAGCTGTATGAAACAAATACCAAGGCACGTAAGATACAGTTGAAGAATGAGCTTCATACTGTGGAGAAAAAGAGCATGTCTGTGAATGACTATGCGCTGAAGATAAAGGGTATTGTGGAATCCTTTGCATCTATTGGTGTGTCAGTAGATGATGATGACAAGGTGGAAGTCTGTCTACGTGGTCTCGGGCCACAATACAAGGCGTTCAAGACGTCTATTCAGACTCGGGAAAACATTCCCAACTTTACAGATTTGGTGTCTATGCTGATTATCGAAGAGAAGAGCTTGGGTGAAGACCAACAGTCTTCACAAAGCAAAAACAGTTCAGAGCAACAGGCCTTCTACACGAGTTCAGGAAGAGGACGAGGTAGAGGAGGCCGTGGACGCGGTCAAGGAGGTGGCCGAACAGGTAATCAGAATTATGGCCAGCAGCAGCAGCAACAACAACAGTCCCAGAATCAACAACAACAACAACACGCAGGTGGAAGAGGCAAATTCAGAGGCAGGGGGAGTCAAAGAGGCCGTGGAAATTGGCAAAGGCAATATAATGATGCACGTGAATGCTATTATTGTGGTAAGCCTGGACATGTGCAGTCAGAATGTTATAAGAAGCAGGCTGACATGCAAAATGGGAAAGTGCAGCAAAACAACTATGCATCCTCAAGCAGAAATAATGAGGATAATGAAAGGTTGTTTGTTATGCAGCATGTTGTGAATGCCATGTCTGAAAATGTTGATGCAGCACAAAAAGATAATGTATGGTATGTGGATTCAGGCGCTTCGAACCACATGACGAGTCATGGAGAGTGGTTCAAGGAGATGAAAAACCCGGAAAGACCAGGTTTTGTGGAAACAGGGGATGACACTGCTCATCCAATCGCCCACGTTGGAGATGTGCCATTGTCTATGCAGAATGGCAAAGTGAAGTACCTTGCAGATGTACTTCATGTACCGAACATAACAAAGAATCTGGTTTCAGTTGGCCAGATGATTGAGCAAGGTTTGCAGGTTCGGTTTAACCCTGATGGGTGTTATGTTGAAGATTTCAAAGACAAGTGCAGGTTGGTTGCAAAAGGCAACAGAGTGGGCAGAATGTTTACGTTGGATGTAGACATGCCTGAAATGAGTGCTGCAATGTTTGCAAACGGTTCAGGAGTTGTTGCAGACACAGACATATGGCATAAAAGAATAGGACATGTGAATGTGCAGAGATTGAAGTCTATGCAAACAAAAGGAATTGTGACAGGGCTGCCAAAATTTAAAGTGGAAGGTATGCAGAAAATATGTGAAGCATGCCAATTTGGGAAGCAAACAAAGCATGTGTTTCCACGTAACAGATATGTGAGCAGAAATGCACTAGATGTTGTGCATTCAGATGTATGGGGTCCTACGAAGACCGTGTCTATGGGAGGCTGCAGGTACTATGTCACTTTCATTGATGACCACACAAGGAAAGTGTGGGTATATTTCATGAAGGAGAAGAGTGAGGTATTCACTCACTTTCAGAATTTCAGAATTTTGGTTGAAAAACAAACAGGGAAATATGTAAAGTGCCTAAGGTCAGATGGAGGGGGAGAGTACTTCTCCAATGAGTTCTCTGAATTTTTGAGGAAGAATGGTATTCGGAGACAGTATACATGCAGATACACTCCGCAGCAAAATGGAGTTGCTGAGCGGAAAAACAGGCACATTGCAGAGATTGCGCGAGCATTGATGGAAGAGAAGAATATGCCGCATTGCTATTGGGCTGAGGCTGTTTCTACAGCAGTATACATCATGAACAGGACTCCAACTGCAGCCATACATGATGTAACTCCAGAGGAGAGGTTTACTGGCAGAAAACCAGATTTGTCTCATCTAAAAGTATTTGGATGCATTGCATATGTGCATGTGCCAGATGAGCTGAGAACCAAGCTGGATCCGAAAGCTGAAAAATGTGTGTTCATTGGATATTCCCTTGAGCAAAAGGGATACAGGTGTTATAACCCTGCTACACGTGAGTTGAGGGTAAGCAGGGATGTTGTCTTTGATGAGATGAGCAGCTGGTATGCTGCTGAAAAAGAAGCTGTTGGGGCTGATGTGAGTGGAAGTGTGGTTGCACAGAATGCAGGTCAGCAATCACAGTCTTTGAGTGGACCAGGAGAGTCCTCATCTAGTGGGTCTGTTGATAGACCATGGAGTGGCAGGCTGCGTCATAATACCAGCCCTGCAAATGTGATTAGTACATCACGTAAAGGAAAAGAGAAAGTGGTTGAGCCCCTTGGTATGCCTGACATTTCTGCAGGGCATTCTCATGTTGATGGAGAGTCTAGTGGCTCAGATATGAGCCTTGATGAGGAGCTTGGGATCCCAGCTATGAGAACACCTGGTGTAAAGAAGGCTATGGAAGCCATGAATGAAAAGCTGCGAAGATCAGGGAGAGTGAAGAACCCTGTGCAGAGATTTACATATGATGGTTATGTGGCACATCACTATGCATATATGGCAAAGGTTGTGCAGGTTGTTGAGCCCACATGCATTGATGAGGCTGTTGGAAATGTGTGTTGGGAGAAAGCTATGGATGAGGAGATGGATGCACTATATGGAAATGAAACTTGGGATTTAGTGCAATTGCCAGAAGGCAAGAAAGCCATTGGATGCAAGTGGGTGTACAAAGTTAAACATAACAGTGATGGGAGCATAAACAGGTACAAGGCTAGATTGGTAGCCAAAGGATATGCGCAGACATATGGGATTGATTATGAGGAAACTTTCAGCCCAGTTGCCAAGATGGCAACGGTGAGAGTTGTGATAGCAGTGGCTGCGTCAAAGCAATGGTCTTTACATCAGATAGATGTAAAGAATGCATTCTTGCATGGGGATTTGCAAGAAGAGGTGTATATGTTGCAGCCACCTGGTTATGAGAATGTGGGTCACCCCGAGCATGTTTGTAGGTTGAAGAAAGCCTTGTATGGCTTAAAGCAAGCACCAAGAGCATGGTCTGACAAGATTTCTGAATATCTTGTCACTATTGGCTTTCATGTAGCCAATGCAGATTTCTCATTGTATGTGAGACATGGTGATAGAGGAGTTGTGCTTGTTGTCATCTATGTAGATGACTTGATCATTACGGGGGACCATGATGCAGAGATCTTTGACGTAAAGATCTTGCTTAGACAGAAGTTTGAGATGAAGGATCTGGGGGAGCTCAGATATTTCTTAGGCATTGAGGTGATTAGGTCACCACATGGTATTGGATTACTGCAGAGACAGTATGGCTTGGACATGTTGTCCAAGTATGGTATGACAGGCTGTAAGCCTATTTCTGTGCCATTGGATCAGAATGGCAAGTTGAGTGCAGATTCAGGAGAGATCTTGGAGGATCCTACTATGTACAGGAGCATAGTAGGAAGTTTGATCTACATGACGATCACCAGACCAGATTTGAGCTATGCTGTTGGGTTGGTGAGTCAGTTTATGCAGGTTCCACGGAAACCGCACTTGGATGCAGTGAGACGCATACTGAGGTATGTGAGGTCTACTTTGCATTGTGGACTATTCTATGAGACTGGGACAGAGATATGTGTACATGGGTACACAGATGCTGATTGGGCTGGTAGTATCTCAGATAGGAGATCTACTAGCGGATTCATGTTTTCTTTGGGGAGTGCTGCTGTGACTTGGAGCAGCAAGAAGCAGCCTACGGTTGCTCTATCGAGTACAGAGGCCGAGTACAGAGGAGCTGCTATGGCAGCATGTGAGGTAGCTTGGTTGAGAAAGCTACTTGCAGATTTGGGTCTATCAGTGGATAGACAAGTTGTCATTTTCTGTGACAACATTAGTAGTATACAGTTGGCCAGGAACCCAGTCTTTCATGCTCGTACAAAGCACATAGAGGTCCACTACCACTTCGTCAGAGAGAAGGTCTTGGCAGGAGACCTTGACCTTGTTTATGTCAGCACAGAGGATCAGGTAGCTGACATCTTCACCAAATCATTGGGTACAGAGAAGCTCCGCAGATTCAGGGCTTCGCTTGGTGTACATGAGATGGATTTGAGCTCGAGGGGGAGTGTTGAGATATCGAGCTCTAGTGAGGCGGTGGACACTGATGACCCGCCTGGGGGATAGGCCCCGCACTTACACCACTGGCATGGTTGGTGAGATCTTGGGAGATATGCGGCCAGTGGGATGACAGGCTGTGTGACAGCCACTCTAGAGACTGGCATAGTTATAGCGTCAGCTCATTTAGTCGGGTTCACACTATAGAGAACCTGTGTATGTATTGGTTGAGTACCTTTCATATTGTGTGTACTCTTATCTTGTATATGGTGTGTTGAGTGTTGAGTAGAGAAGAAGAAGATTTTCAGCCTCTCACCTTGTGTGTTCTCTATTAGGGTTTTGTGAGTGTGTGTGTGTGCTTGCAAGAGCTCAAGCTCTCTTCCCCCCTGCATCTTTTCATAATCCATATCTGCGCAATACTAAATTCGGTATTGACCTCTACAGCAGGGTTCCATACGTTGAATATCGCTGAGCCTCCATAGATTGGATCTCGTTCATAAGTAGCTGTTGCCCACTGTAGACATGGAATTAAAATAAACTATCATGAAATGAAGCAAGATTAAGAGCTAACCCTCCTCCATGCCCATGTAGCTTAGGTAGCGCGCGAGGGGTTGAGACGACCCTCAACCCCGATGGCTGCAGTTGGTGTCGATCATTAGTAACTGTTGCCCACTGTACGCAAATTAAACCAACCCATATTCATGAAATGCAGTAAGAAGAACTACGATCCCGACCCCATGCCGATGTAACCCGAGTGATCAGCAAGGCGTTCAAATGATCTCTAGGTGTATCCTCGAGTTGAAACCCCGCTCGCTGCAGTTGGTGTAGATCATGCAGGTTGGATATCATGATCTTTAGTACATACATTGCACTCTTAAACAACTAACCTAGCCGCTAAACCTAGTAATTAAAAATCTTGAGATGATATGCATGCCTAATATGGTAATTACAATGGCACTACAATATTGCGTTTCGATCAAAATTGGGCTACCTACATTACGTTCATGTTTACACAAATAACTATTCATGTCATGTTGGTTGCTTAACGTAGTGGACATCGCTGCATGTTTATGACGAACCTCATGCCGACTGCTTTGGAGCTTTATGTCGCCTAGCCTCGTGGGGCTATCTGCAAACTCGGGCCTTTTCTTAAAGCTTTCGTTACGCGCGCCCAGTTGGAGAAGATTCAAGAGTGAGGGTTTACGTATGGGAACTGTGCCCATGGGGCATCTACCACTGCGATGCCAAAGCTGTGATCCATAGCCACTAATTATTGTCGATGATTCCTCATGAGCTGTGCGAGGAATACCGCTATGGCCACTTGGGAGGGAGCTAGGAAATTCCTGCATTATAATCATCAGTCTGAAAATCACAAATCTTTCCCGATAAGCTTCCGTATTAAGCATTTTGAGGTATCACCTGTATAGTATGGTTTCGTAGTAGAGGATGTTGTAGTGTAGGTTGTTTCTCGCGTAGAATGCAGTAAATAATGTCTCCATCGGGACTCTGACAGATACATTGTAAATAATCGACATTAAGATCTTTCACAAAAGGATTAGTCCTGCTCAGACACCCATGAAAGGCAGCAAAGAAGACTGTTATCTACCTGGATGCTTTTCAGGGCTGCCTTGCTGAGCTTGCTGAGTTGGCGCTGGGCTATGGCAATTTCTAGCTTGGAGTAACGCATTAGCAATTCGGTGCTGTTTACTGAGCCTACTGTCTTCAAAGTAAATTGTGGCTCTGGACTGGCAGTAATACGAGATAGACATAAAAGCAGAGACAATATTAAAAGCAAAGTGCCCATCTTCTTCACTGAAGGATTGGCGAATCCTTCGGCGACGTCGAGCTAGCGAGCGACGTCACAAGCTATTCTACACGTCAACTAGCGTTACGAGGGTAATTGGATATTTATGCGTGCGCGTGAATTCTCTCGTCGGACCCAATATTTGCTTCTTGTTTTGAAGCAGCTAGTCGGGAATCGGGATGATTATTTCATGAAAGATCGCTCCGATACAAATGGCCAGAGGAACCGTTAATTTTTTGAAGGCAACCCGAGATCTAAGGCAGTCGCCATGCACAATCAAAATTGGGCATACATCACATCGTGGGTTGAGATGCTCTAGTAGCCACCGGCCCTAGTCTAGAGCTTGAGCCATAGACATTGGGGTATGTACAGAGTGAAACCAAAGTGCCCACTTGCATGCGAACATACCCTCAGGTTAAGTGTCCTCAAGTGTACTAAGGGGATTTGAACTCAGGAGCTCATGAATGAGAGTCCTAACCTCAAACCACTTGAGCTATGCATCTTGGACAAGATTAACCGGTTTTATAGCTGTCATTTTGAAATTTTAAATCTTTAATTCAAGGCTAGGCAAAATCGCATTTGGTTTTTCTAGATTTGAGCCACAAAAATTACATTGAAGGATAGTTCTTTTCAAACACTAAACCGGAGAACTTTTATGGTGCAGGCTCTTATGCAAGAAAATGCATCACCCACACAGAGCTTATACCCATGCAATAAAGAAATATGTGTTGATCTATCCACGATATCATGTCCACTTTGATAAAATGATAGCGTAGTGGCCGAGATGGTCTTTCAGCCATTGACAAAAAAAATTACAAGTAGTTGGCTACACCTCACATGCATTACATACACCTCACGATATCATGTCCACTTTGATAAAATGATAGCGTAGTGGCCGAGATGGTCTTTCAGCCATTGACAAAAAAAATTACAAGTAGTTGGCTACACCTCACATGCATTACATACAAAATGTATGTGAGTTTGGCACTTTTTCCAAAGGCTCAAAAAGTGATGATAGGCACTTTTGGGACCCATGCTATGCAATAGAGCCTTCCATAAGCCATGAGCTAGGAGGCTTGAGATCTATACATAGCCATTTAATGGCGTAAGCCAAAAACTACAAAGGTTGTGTGCATCATGTCTTCTTGAGTAATTTTATCAACGTTTCTAGGGCATTAATGTGAACTGATATGCACCTCCAATTTGGTATGCCCTGTGTTGCTAGAGTTCACCAACATTGCGTCCAAAATAACAATTAAGTTTAACGTTGTTTACGAGGTTAGGGGACCTCTTTGTGAAGCTTAAGTTCATCACCATCAACAATCAAGATTCAATGGAGTATTTATTTTTACAAGGGTAAGGAGGGAATCTCCGATGAGTAACTCTTAGCTTTTGTAACGAGGTTATGATGAATATTGTTTGTCCTTATAATATTATTAAGAATATAGTTTTAAAAAAAAAAAGTAAGCTAGGAGTCTTCTTATTGTAGTTTATTATCAATACTAGTCATGGGATTACAAAACCGGTGGATGGGTTTGATCCATTTAAATATCCACATCTCCATATTGACTCAAAAGATCACATTACAAAAGTTTCTACAAGAAAGCATGTAGTGACTCACTTGAAGTAGCCCATTTTATTAAATGCGAGGCCTCTTTTTCTCTTAATTACTTAAATGGATGTCAACATAAACATAGAACAAAAGATGAACATATTTGTCTTCAGAAAAAAAGAATAATAGTCGATAAGGTTGCATATCAATAGATATAATAAAATATATATAGCTCCTAAAATGAAATTATGAATTTAGGTGATAAGAAGTTATATTCAGAGTAATTTAACACATTTAGAAACCATGCATACTAAAAATATATTAAAAGCATATGTTTTCAAAGATGAAGCATTTTTGTTCATATGTATAAGTTTCTATTGATTATGCTTGTGCTCGCATCTGCAATAAATGTCTTCCAAACAATTTGAGTACATGGACCTTTATATGTTAAGACACGAGCACATAGTTAGAGGCTATTGAATAAGTTGCTATTATCTGGTAGTTTGTAGAGAAGACTCTTGGGGGGTTCATCTAAAAATATTGTCAGTACAACACGTGAGTTCAAATGAATTTTTTAATTTAAAATTTTAATGTAATTTTATAGAACTACATTTATAGAAGGGGTTTTTTCATGGAAAAAACCCGTAAGTCCATAAAAGAAAAGGGGCCATTTTATTCATAAAAAATTCACAAGTAAGGGGTTTGTTTTAATATCCCTTGAAGAGACGTGATACATAGGGTTTCTTAGTAGTGCACCAACCCAAACAAGACTATAGTTTAGAATCGGAGTGTGGATAATGATAATGATGAGAGTGTCAGTAAGAATGTTGTATCCAACATGTTGTCTGGATGTTCTTTGTGACACTCTAAAATGTCACTTATTTCGATAGTTTTTAGGTTACTAAGCGATAGTATTTTATCAACGTTTCTAGGGCATTAATGTAAACTGACATGCATCTCCAATTTGGTATGCCCTGTATTGCTAGAGTTCACCATCATTGCCTCCAAAATAACAATCAAGTTTGACGTTGTTACGAGGTTAGGGGACCTCTTTGGTAAGCTTAGCTTCATCACCATCAACAATCAAGATTGAATGGAGTGTACATTTTTAGAAGGGTAATAAGGGAAGCTCCGACGATGAGTAGCTCTTAGCTTTTTTAACGAGGTTATGATGAATATTGGTTGTCCTTATAATATTATGAAGAATATATTTTAAAAAAAGTAAGCTAGGAGTCTTCTTATTGTGGTTTATTATCAATACTCATGGGATTACAAAACCGATGGATGGGTTTGATCCATTTAAATCTCCACATCTCCATATTGACTCAAAGGATCACATTACAAAAGCTTCCATCAAGAAAGCATGCAGTGTCTCAATTGAAGTAGCCCATCTTATTGAGTGCAAGGCCTTTTTTTCTCTTAATTACTTAAATGGATGACATAAACATAGAACAAAAGATGAACATATTTGTGTGTTCAGAAGAAATAAAGAACAATAGTCCATAAGGTTTCATATCAGTAGACATAATAAAATATATATAGCTCCTAAAATGAAATTATGAATTTAGGTGATAAGAAGTTATATTCAAAGTACTTTAACACATTTAGAAACTGTGCATAGTAAAAATATATTAAAAGCATATGTTTTCAAATTGATGCATTTTTTTCATATGCATAAGTTTCTACTGATTATGCATGTTCTAGTGTCTGCAATAAATGTCTTCCAAACAATTTGAGTACATGGACCTTTATATTTTAAGACAGGAGACATAGTTAGAGGTTATTGAATATGTTGGTATTGTCTGATAGTTTGTAGACAAGACTCTTGGGGGGTTCATCTAAAAATATTGTAAGTACAACACATGAGTTCAATTGAAGAGGTTTTTTAATTTAAAATTTTAATGTAATTTTACAAAACTACATTTATAGAAGGGGTTTTTTAAATTGATTTTGGAAAACAAAAATCATAAGTCCATAAAGAAAAAGGGGCTATTTTATTCATGAAAAATTCACAAGTAAGGGGTTTGTTTTAATATCCCCGAACGCACATGATACACAGGGTTTCTTAGTAGTGCACCAACCCAAACAAGACTATAGTTTAGAATCGGAGTGTGGATAATGATGGTGATGAGAGTGTCAGTAAGAATGTTGTATCCAACATGTTGTCAAGGATGTTCTTTGTGACACTCTAAAATGTCACTTATTTCGATAGTTTTTAGGTTACTAAGCGATAGTATTTTATCAACGTTTCTAGGGCATTAATGTAAACTGACATGCATCTCCAATTTGGTATGCCCTGTATTGCTAGAGTTCACCATCATTGCCTCCAAAATAACAATCAAGTTTGACGTTGTTACGAGGTTAGGGGACCTCTTTGGTAAGCTTAGCTTCATCACCATCAACAATCAAGATTGAATGGAGTGTACATTTTTAGAAGGGTAATAAGGGAAGCTCCGACGATGAGTAGCTCTTAGCTTTTTTAACGAGGTTATGATGAATATTGGTTGTCCTTATAATATTATGAAGAATATATTTTAAAAAAAGTAAGCTAGGAGTCTTCTTATTGTGGTTTATTATCAATACTCATGGGATTACAAAACCGATGGATGGGTTTGATCCATTTAAATCTCCACATCTCCATATTGACTCAAAGGATCACATTACAAAAGTTTCCATCAAGAAAGCATGCAGTGTCTCAATTGAAGTAGCCCATCTTATTGAGTGCAAGGCCTCTTTTTCTCTTAATTACTTAAATGGATGACATAAACATAGAACAAAAGATGAACATATTTGTGTGTTCAGAAGAAATAAAGAACAATAGTCCATAAGGTTTCATATCAGTAGATATAATAAAATATATATAGCTCCTAAAATGAAATTATGAATTTAGGTGATAAGAAGTTATATTCAAAGTACTTTAACACATTTAGAATCTGTGCATAGTAAAAATATATTAAAAGCATATGTTTTCAAATTGATGCATTTTTTTCATATGCATAAGTTTCTACTGATTATGCATGTTCTAGTGTCTGCAATAAATGTCTTCCAAACAATTTGAGTACATGGACCTTTATATTTTAAGACAGGAGAACATAGTTAGAGGTTATTGAATATGTTGGTATTGTCTAATAGTTTGTAGAGAAGACTCTCGGGGGGTTCATCTAAAAATATTGTAAGTACAACACATGAGTTCAATTGAAGGGGTTTTTTAATTTAAAATTTTAATGTAATTTTACAAAACTACATTTATAGAAGGGGTTTTTTAAATTGATTTTGGAAAACAAAAATCGTAAGTCCATAAAGAAAAAGGGGCTATTTTATTCATGAAAAATTCACAAGTAAGGGGTTTGTTTTAATATCCCCGAACGCACATGATACACAGGGTTTCTTAGTAATGCACCAACCCAAACAAGACTATAGTTTAGAATCGGAGTGTGGATAATGATGGTGATGAGAGTGTCAGTAAGAATGCTGTATTCAACATGTTCCAAGGACCGTTTTAGTGACACTCTAAAACTTTGCTTATTTTGACACTTTTTATGTTAGTAAGTGAAAGCAGTCTCTCAAATCCTAATTTGGAGGAGAGATTTTCTCTAATGGTGAAGCTAACATAGTGTCCACACTGGCACCTTTGAAGGCTAACCATGTGGTATACCAAGACATAAAGAGTTACATAAAACAGCAATGTGAGGATTTGTATGTTTTTAAACAGACCTCAATTAGAAATATCAGAGGAGCAAGTGTGCCATTGTATACATTGGGCATTCTTGAAAAAGCTGAAAGCTAGGAAGAGGATGAAAGTGAATGGGAATATGCAACCAAAACGGAATCGGAAGCTGAAACAAAAACTAAAACATCCATGGTTCCCCTTGAAGATTCTATCATGGTATGGTTAGATTTCCCTATTGGCAATGATGTTAAGTGTAAACATGCATTGATTAGCCCTTGAGCTCTCAAGCTAGTCTAGCCCTCGAGCTCTCAAGCTAGTCATAACATCATGATCATAGACACTTGGGTGTCATTGGGACAACCTAAAATCATCCCTAAAGACAATGGTCTTGCAAGAGATGCCAATGAACAAAACATTAAGTTCAAGGATACTTTAACTATGCTACTCAGACAATCGGTGGAAATGTGAAATTTAGATTCCATGTTACCTTGAGTCCCTAGAATATGATGTCGTCCTTGGTGGAGCTTGGATAAGTGACTCCATGTATTGAATTGATGAATCCATGCAAACAATCACCTTAACCACTCCTGCAGGTATTGTGCAAATACGGAAGAAGAGACCTTGGAGGAGATAGAACTTCCAACCTATTTCATTGAAAATATCCCAAGAATTATGGTTGGATTAGAAATTTCCTCTAGACTCACCACAATGCAAGCACAGCTTTATCTGACACGAGAACAAAATCTCATGACCCTTGAGTTATGGGATTCGATAAGTCAACCAACACTCACGGGGCTGATCCTGATAGAATTCCTTTCACACAAGATTTGAACATGTCATGTTTGGGGTACTTTGAGCATACAATGTATATTGAAACTAACCCCCTTACTTGCAAGTTTTTTGTGGTGGAGTATGTGTTGGATTCAAATTTGATCTTGCTCAAGGCATAAATGGACTGTTGTTGCCCAAGAAGCACTGTGCTTTGCTAGCGATAGAGTAAGAGGCCATCGATCCCGATAGGCCACCGTGGGATGGTGAGGATATTCCCAAACATCCTACCACAGGAGGCAAGACCATACACGACGGGCATGGGAGCAATTCCAAGTCCTCCTCCTGACCTTCACACAGATCCGAAAGGTGACGAGGGGGTGAGGAGGAGGAGGAGGAGGAGGAGCAAGCCTGTAGGAGGAGGTTCCTCTCAGTAGGAACAACCTGTGCCTACCCCATTTAAAAGGACCAAGGGGTGCAAAACGAAGTATTACAAGAAGCCTCAATGCAAGCCCACCTCTAGCAAGTGCAGATTCCATGTGTGTCATAGAAGAAGTGTTGCTATTGCAGAGCATTTACCCACGGAGCTACTCATACATAGAGCGCCATTTTGCCCGCACTTGCAAGGAGATAATGCAAAGCTACCGCAGTGATTATCGCATGCAAGGGATCACACTAGAAGCACTCCAAGAGGTTGCAAAGGCCTACTCGGTAAACATTTTCTAAGACACTAATCTATGTGCAATACATGCTAAGCGCGTAACCATCATGACTAAGGATATGCAGCTCACTTGGAGGATTCGTGCAGCGAAAGAAACAAGTGCCCTTGTATAACTATATTGTTGATATTCTAAGCCCTTTTTGTATCTTTTATCTATGCAATGAAAGGAATTTTTTTTCTAGTACAGTGGCAAGAGAAATCTATCTCTACAGTTCTTTAAAATGTGTTTGCATTCAATCGTGTGGTGTAAAGATGTGATAAAGTGTGTTTTGATCACTTATATAGTCCTAATTGGGGTTGAATTGTGCAAATTTAGCATTCCAATTGCAATATGAAGCCTTCACAACACTTTTGGTGCTTAACACATTTTAGGCTTCCATTTTGGTTGCTTGACACACTTGTTTCATAGGTTTGGCCCAAGGTTAGGGGTTGTGATGTCAATTGATGGTGCTATAAGGCCATATGCACTCTTGCCATAAGAGTGCGAGTTTTCTAATTTTAACATTAATTTTGCCCAATGTTTGTTGCTAATGAATGTTAATGATAGTGATTGGTGCTCACTGCTTAATCATAATTATTAAGCATAATGATTAGTGCTTAATCATAATTATTAAGCGTAATGATTAGTGCTTAATCATAGTGATTAACACAGATGATTAACACAGATGATTACTTGAGGCTTCAATTGAGCTTGAGTAAGCAAGAATTGAAGGGGATTTAAATATAGCTTTCTTGCCCTAGTTGAGGACAAGTGGCTTGTTCCCAAAAACTAGCTCAAAAACTCAAAAATCGGATGGATTTATGGTTCTTCCAATGACTGGTTTTTTGCTTGGTTTTGGACGCTGCATGCATTGTTTGCCATGAGCTTTGAGCTGTGGAGTCCTTGTAAGCTAAGTAGCAAGCATACCAAAGGGCTTAGACTAATTTGAAGCACAGAAGGTGAATGGGTAAAATAACGAGTTGCTAAAAATTCAGCACCACATATGGGCTGTAGTAGCACGGGATTCAGCGTCGTGAATCCTTGAAACTATAGCTTCTCTTGGAGATGGATAATGTGTGGCTAAGAGGGTTTCTCCAATGGTTGTGATGTGAGTAGTACAAGGAGAACCAAGAAAATGAATTTTTAGCCACAAGGAGGTAATGGAGGATAAGATTACGGTTAGTGAGTTAATGTTTATGATTAGTGATAAAAACTTAATAATGAGCTGAAGTGAATGATTTGGAGAAGCTCACGGAGGAAAGGGAGGGCTCTGACACCATGTTGAGAATCATGGACATGATGTGCTTGAGCAAGGTGATTAGATTAAGTGTAGGATTAGTGCTAATCCTACACTTAATCTAATGTGATTAGAGTGAATTAATCTAAATTAGATGTAATCTAAGTTTTATCATGATGATGAGTATGTGCAATAAGCTCAAGCATAATTAGGTTACAAGATTAAGACTTATACTCATAAAGAGGCTTGAGATGTGTGCAAGTGATATGATTTCATTGCTTGAGATGTGTGCAAGCAATATGATTTCATTGCTTGAAATGGTCCCCATTTATATGAGGAGGTACACCCTTGGGCTTGTACATCAATGTGGGAAAAATCCCTTTGCTCATGTGGCTACATGCTATGCTTTGCACTTTCTTGGCTACTCATTCTCACTTCCTACCTCTTCCTTGCACTCTTTGGCACCACATTTCTCAACACTTACGTGGAAAGAATTGGAAATGTGCTAGTGTGATGGAAGAGCTAATTGTAAATTAGAGAGGGCTCTTCATAATAGGATCAAAGGAAGTGGTCCTCTAAAAGGCTCTTCATAAGTAGGATGTCAAGGAAGTGTTCCTCTAAATGGTTCTTCATAATAGGGTGCGAAGGAAGTGGTCCTCTTAATGGCTCTTCATAAGTACGATGTGAAGGAAGTGGTCCTCTAAATGGTTTCAAAAAACAAATATGGAAAGAATTGTGAATGGGCCAGTGTGATGGTAGAGCAAGTTGATATGAAAGGTCATTAATCTTTTTGATAGTTCCCTAAATGATCCATAAACCCTTGGTGCCAATTTCACTATCAGATTCTTCTCAACACTCCTAAGTGTTTCTTAAGAGAGTATAATCACCTTCTTTTAAAGATATGGCTTTACATTTCTTGTTTTCTTGTTTAGCATACACTTCTTGAAATTTACTTATGTCTTGGTATATTTGATGAAATATGTTTTCAAAATCTCGAGTAAAATCTTGTTTACTTGTTTAGCATACTCCTATTGATATTTTCATATGGTTTGGTATGCTTGATGAGATATGTTTTCAAAATCTTGAGTAAACTTATCAACAACCTGTTCTTTATGAGAAAGAGAAGAGATAGGAATGTGCAAAGCCTTCCTATAAATTATCTTCAATGGTACATAGCCCATACATAAATGAGTTATATTATTGTAAGCACATTGAAGAAGGTGAATGTATTATCCCAAATTCTAGGTTGGGATGACACATAGGCTCTAAGTCTCTCCAAAACTGTACTACTAGTAACTTTCATTTGTCCATTAGATTCTAGATGAAATAAAGTCATGAAATCCAACTTAGTGTCTTAGTTGTGATATTAAAAAAATCTATAAAGCTTAGAAATATCATTAGACACATAATGACTTGGGGTAAGCCATGATGTACAAGGATTTTATTGATAAATAAGTGTGTGGCTTGTTGGGATGTCAATGTATTTTTGCTTGGAATAAAATAGACTTGTTTACTAAGGTAGTTCAATACAGTCCAGATTATATCATTATGATTTGCAGTTAGTAGTGTAACAAAATCTATTAATATCTATGTTGGATTGAAGACAAAGGTAGTAACACACACACAAATGCACTAACCAAGAAAGTAGATTGATGAGGATGGATGAAATACAAGAGAAGTGACAGGATAAGGTAATTTACACACCTCTTACACACTCACTCATAAAAGTGTGTATACATGGTAGTGTGTAGGGGGAAAAACCCTCCTAAGGAGGGAAAAATTACCTTGGCTGATCCCATTATTAGCCTATGTCCACACATCACTATCATATAAATGGCCTATAAATGGCCTATAGAGTGATGATGTGAGCATGTATAGGGATCATGTGGCTAGTTAAGTTTTTTTTTTTACATCACATTTTTAAAGTTTATTTACTTGACATGTTGGTTGAAATCTTATAGCTTAATCTTGTCTTTGTTGAAAAATATAGGAGGGAGGTCAAAACAAGAACAGCACACGTCTGATTGACCTCAATACTGACACATGGAGTCATACAAGAGATAAGGTCAAGAATAAGAAGAGGTGGACACATTAGTAGTGAGCGGCGGGCATAGGACAGGTTCAGAAAAGCGTGTTATCACCCGCCTCGACAAGGATGTAAAAATGTGCCTTGATCGCACGATTTATAAGTACAATAGTCCTCCCTAGTTTATACATATACTTAGTACTAAAATAAAGTCATATTTATAAAAGGCAAAAAGAATATTATTTGAAAAAGTGTAGACTAAAGATTATGCTTATGCTTCGATTGTTGCTAATAAGATTTGAGATGCCACACATCATGGGTATGAGTGGTTATAGAGAGAGCTCTCATCGCATGGAGTGGAGCATGTACTTGAGGTATGTGGTCAGATAACACAATATTGTTTATAATGTGATTATTCTTTGATCTTAGTAATGTGGTAATTAAATAATTACATAGTAACAAGTAATGTGGTAATTAAATATTTACATAATAATAAAAAGTGCTTTTGGCTTTGTATATAATTGATTGTAGGAGGATGGGCTATCACCTCTCCCCAAGCACCATAGAAAGCATAACATTGGAGGTGATGATGATAGGGAGGAGCATAAGAACTGTAGCCTAGGAGGATTATTAGGTTAGTGTGATGGGGCCTATTTTGATTGTAGTCCGATATTCTTTGATTTTTTAGTATGTATGTTCTTTCATGATGATGTATCCATTATTATCTTTGTACATGGCCATGTATGCATGACATGAGCATGCAGCATTACAACTTGTATTTTTCTAAATTTTGGTCATCACTACTCACCCATGGATGGATGTTTTATACTTTATTATCATTTTTATATATACGTAGAGTTAGTGTGATTTTGTGCTTATACCTTTTTATTAATTCTATTGTGTGAGTACATTCTATCATTTGCATTAACAACCTCATATAAAAGAAACATGTATATTTACATATACTTTAACAAAAGTTTTTAATCTTAAAACCAATTAAATACATGAAATTAATAATAATGATAAGTTAACCTCCATGGAGATAGTTTGGTCTAAGTCACATGATTGGAACAAGATGTTGTGAAATGTAAGTTCAATCTTCATATCTAGTTTTTGTGAGTATGTTATTATAAATGACACAAAATTGATTATGTAATTATAATGACACAATGTTGATTATGTTATTATAATGACACCACATTAGTTATAATGTTTTTTGCTATATAGTTCATTCTTCCCATATGCATTAGTGTGTGTGGAGAGATCAAAAAGTGTGTGAGGTAATATGCAAAATTCTAACATGGTTTTCTTTTGTGGTTATGCTAGTTTTGAGGGTTGGTTGTTCTAATTAAATTGAGTCATCTTCAAGTTAGGTATAAAGGAGGTGCATTCATCCATGTTCAAGTTAGGTATATAAGTTTAAAGGAGGTGCATTCATCCATCTTAGGTACATAATTTTAAAGGAGATGCATTTATTTATCTTAGGCACACAAGTTTAACGGAGATGCATTCATCCATTATTGATGTGGCTTGAGTGATAATGGCAGTGGTGGGGAGGTAGTGCATATGATCAAGGAAAAATTTTCAAGAAATATACTCCTTAGTCAACTACAACTCATGGTACACTTAGTAGATGAAATGTTCGTGTGTGGTGTTGTGCATGCTCAATGGTGGATGTTATTGCAACAAGGATTTGGTTATGCAAAGGCTAAAAGGAAACATTGTATAGGTATTGTTGGGTGTGCAAGAAGTGTATGTCTAGATTTTAGAGTATCTCTCTTGAGTGGATCCCATAACGCCACAATTATGGAGCAATAAGGATGATGAGAAGATGGTGGATGGTGTCACATGTACCACAAAGCAAAGAAAGAACAACAAAAATGGATATAGCAATGTTGAACAAGGTGAATTTACATTTTTTTCTTCTCTCAATAGTGAATTTATGATGAACTGGGTGTGGCAAGGTATGAAGAGGAAAGAAGGCTTATAAAAATAATGAGACAAGAGATTTTAGAATACGTTCTTTCAAGACACTTTGCCATTTCCACCTCACATTGCATCATGTCCAAAAGATTGTAGCGTTGAATGGATTATAAGCCAAATAATATAATATGGTTATTCATTCTCGTTTATGGAGAGGTGGGGACACAAGAGGAATGAGAGTATGCAAGAGGATGTGAGCTTCAAGTAAATGTGTCTCTAACCCAAATGATATAATATTATATGTTTATTCATTCTCGTATATGGAGAGGTGCTGACATACAAGAGGAATGAGAGTACACAAGAAGATGTGAAACTTAAGTAACTGTGTCTCAAATGACATATATTATATGCTTATTCATTCTTGTATATATATTTTGTTTGGTGGTGTTGGTGGTAGCATAAGGTATTCAATGTTAAACTTGCAGCAATGTGATGAGCTATGGTGGATCAAATGCAAAAATCAACATAATTAGCATGTGATTAAGAAGATGATTAATATGAGATTAGTGCACAATTAACTAATAGCTTGATGTAGGCATGGATACTCAAAAACCAATAATTTCTCATTAGGCCAATGCCTCAATTTATAGGTTGTACATCCACAAGATACCAAGTATCTAATCCCATTGATTTCTCCTTGATTTGTGCCACCTCCCCTACATCTGGGGGCACCTTTTCTTAGAATCTTTCCACACCCCTATATTCACTCATGCTACCCTTGATTCTCTCATCAGTAGATACCTCCCACCTATTCACTGCTACCCACTCAATTATAGACTCCCTTTTACAATCTCTTGCTAAGGGCTTGTTCCCGCACACACCCATTCGCTTGCATATTTCAACACCTCCCCTCAAGTGAATAACTCTAGCACACCTGGACCCTAAGAGGGGATAACTTCTTGTACTTCTCAAGAGATAGAGAACTTCTTTTGGGGCGTACTCGACGAATGAAGACCATATCTGCTTCTTCTAATTTTCTGCCTAACCTCTTCTTATCTGCATACTGCCTTTGTCTATCCTGGGCAGCTTTTATATCCTTGTGGATTAACTTCATCTGATGCTCCATGTCGTCAAGCATCTGTCTCTGGACATCTTGACCCTAATCAATGAGTCGGACCAAGTTAATGGTGTTAGGCAGTCTTTTCCATACAGAGCTTTGAAAGGGCTCATCCCAATACTTTGGTGATAAGAAGCATTGTAGGCAAATTCGACTAGGTGCACATAGCTTAGCCACTTCTTGTGTTCCCTGCCACAACATGACCAAAGTATATCCAAGGCTACTCCCCTGTGACCTTGACTAAAGGTCTCACATACATCTACCACATGACCTACATCATCGGTGGCTCAGAGGTGGTTTTACTCTTTTGGGGCAGGTTACATTAGATTGTGGGGTTTCTTTCTCTTTCTCTCTCAGCAAAGATGTCCTGACTCCTCTTCCTTATTAGGAGTCTCCATGAAGTTTGCTGATGCCGATCCTTCTTCATTTGGTTTGTTGTAGCAGTCTTTAGCCATGTGTCCTGGCTTCCCCACAGTTGTAGCAAGTGAAGGTCCTTCCTCCTCCCCTACGTCTTCCTCATCCTCGTCCTCGTGAGAATGCTCCTTGGGTGTAGAATACTCTCTCCTCTCCAATTGTAGGGTCCAACCCTTTCTTCTCTTTGACCTTGGTCTCTTGCTCTAGTAGAGCTCTTTTCTCATTCTTGTTCTTCCACTCATTCTCCCCATGCTCCTCTGGGCATTCATCTCTTCTATCATCTAGCCCCCACCATAGATTTTTCCTCATGAGAAAATACATGGTCTTTGTTTGTCATGTATGGAACTGCTCCCCATTAAATTTAGCTATTTTTTGTGCATTGCTCATAACAGTGTGAAGGGGCTCTTACCTCTTGATCCAATCCAGGATTCAAGGGCAGTGTCTACCCTTTTACAACTCAAATCTGATGTTTAATGATGATTACAACAAGTTTATCAACATGAATTCACCAAAAATTACATAAAGCCAAGGGTAACTGATCTGTACTGAATGGTTGGGATATAAAACCATCTCCAAATTACAATCTGAAGTGATAGGTATTTGTATCACATACCCAATGCTAAATTTGAATCCTCAATTGCACCAAAATGTAGTGACTAGTGTTGATTAATCACTAATTAATAAAGCCAAGGGTAACTGATCTATACTGAATGGTTGGAATATAAAACCATCTCCAAATTACAATCTCAAGTGATAGGGATCTGTATCACATACCCAATGGTAAATTTGAATCCTCAATTGCACCGAAATGTAGTGATTGGTGTTGATTAATCACTAATTAATAAAATAATCTCGTGTTTTGTGTGCAAAAAATAGAGTGTACGAGGAGGCCAGATCTGGTGCGTTAGAGTTCAAATGAGCTCAAAATCATTTCAAAGGCATCAATAGCAGTTAGTCTAGTAGTGGATCAAGTCAAGAAACAAAAGATTTGACCAAACATTGAATGCTTAACCTTTGTTTTACCAAAGTCACTCAAATTTGATGCAAAGCTTGATTCCACTTCTCCTTGAGGAATTTCAAGATTATGAGGTCACCAGTATGTAGAGCATCCTTGAAAACCCTTGAGGCTAAGAGGAATCAGACCAATTCCTTCTGTGTAAGTGTAGATCTGAGATCTTCTCCTAGAAAGAAGCACTACAAGACAATGCTGCCATACACGTGTTTCATACACACGATAAATTAGGGGTGCATGTATGGTCGTGCATGTATTTGAATAGTATCGGGCGCGTGTATATTGGCATTTAAATTCGCGTGTATATTGGCATTTACCAGTGCATGTATAAGCACGTGTATATACACGCAATTATACACGCATCAATACACGCTTTATTAAGAAAAACTAAATTCCTTTACAAAATTGAAAACTATTTTCTTTAAACCATCTCATAGTACATTACAGTATATATCATTACACAATCCCACTACATGCATTTACATACAAAAATAAATCATGAGATGATAATTAAAAGACAACACATACAATAGAAATGTCATCAATTTATAACGATTCAATGATGGATTGGTTAGGGTTCAATCTCATCTTCAATAAGATCCATCCTTGCCAAACGATCAACATTAATATCCATTTGATCAATTTGTAAGGCTACGATTAAATTTATTCCACTATCGATATTCTTTCCATTGATAATGGTATCGATGTCCTGATCATCCTCATCAACATCACCATCATCCCTCAATGGTAGGGTCATTCTCATGATCATGAGAAATGGCACGCTCATCCTCATTATCATGATCATCTCTTGTTTCTTGATCATCGATCACAACATCTTCATTGGCATGTTTGACATCATCTTCATTGCGGCTTGTTACATTCTCCATATGCTCCATATCAGTGAATGTATTATACATCACTTTGGAACGTGGTGCAATAGGGATGACGTACCACCATTTAATGTCATGCACCATTGGCAGATAGATAACCTACTCAAATACACATACTACAGTAATTAATTAGCATATCAAAAGTCAAGGGATACACGAGCTTAGATATATATGTACATGAAACACATTAGTAAAAAAATGCATACCTGCTCACATTGTTGAGGCAATACGAGCCTTTCTTTGTTTGCCAAAACTTTGTAGAGTCAATAGTTACATAGCCACTTGCATGGCGTTTTATCGTTGCATTAGGCCCTTTTTCCACCACGTTCATTTGCCATTTGACATCCAAAACATACACAAAGAAGCGACGAAAGTCAAGCCTAAATATGTCTTGGATTGTGCCACAATAATCATCCATTTTTCCATTAGCTCCCTCAAAGCTACTAATGATACCGCAATCTTGTGTATTCCTCTTTTCATCAATTCTTTGTGTTTGAAAATGCTTGCCTTCACACCATATAGCATTGAACATAGTGCACTGGACCAAAATAGAAGCAATATTTGTGTAAGCAATGTGAATAAATATTAAAAGCAAATCGCTTACAACTAATGCAAAACATTAGTTCTATGTACCTTTAACATGCATCCTCGTGCATACTCCCATTCTTCCGCCGTGATATGCAGCCCCTCGTCGCTCTTTGCTCTCTCCATTTCCTCATGCAACCAATCAACATGGATATCACTCGGAAGTGTTGCTAGATGCTTAGGGTACGCCTTACGAGAGCCATGTTGCCTCCGAAAGAGAGCTCTGCCTTTTTATCTTTGCATCCTTATATCTTGTAATCCCATCTGCTCATCACATCACTATTAAGGATGCAAGTGAAATTGAGATCATCAATCAATGTTCTGTCAATTACTTTACTCTGTCCTTTTCATTGAGGCACAATAGAGGTCATCCTCAAGTCCTCTTCATTGCTCCATAGTCGTGGGGCAAAGAGCTGTCTACCTGACCAAGAAATTTTGAAATATATACAAGAGACTCTTGTATCAACCAACCCTCAGCCATGCTTCCTTCAGGCCTTGCACTTTGCCTCACAAAGTCTTTTAAGGTCTTCATGAAGCGCTCTAGGAAGAACATCCAACGTTCATGCACAGTGCCACATAAAGCAATTTTGTCCACTAAATGCACAATGAGATGTAGTTGACTTCTGAGAATGGTTCGCGGAAAAGTCTCCTCTACCAAACAAACCATCTCCACTGCCATAACATGCGCATCATCCAACGTGGCTGGATCAATTGCTTTGGAACTAACATATCTGAAAAATAAATAAATAGTACGTTATACCTCATGCATGTTCATTTTGTGAGGTATAATGAAGGGTGATCTAACATGGGTTTTACATACCTCACAAGCTTGCCCATCTTATAAATACATTTTTTCAAACTCTTATTTGGCACAATGGTCGATGCTAGTAGGTAGTATGAACTGCACACATAAGAGCACATGTATGTATGGTTTATGGCATTACAAAATTTGATTTCAACGTACAAGACTTGGAAAACACTTACTTGGAGCATCTTGTGCCAATCGTGGGACTTCAACCCATATAGTTGCTCAACGCCTCTTTTCTTAGTGGTTGTAAAGGCTCCCTTCAATGATCTCATACATCCAGTGGGAGTACGCAAAGTGGTGATGGCCTGCTTTACCTGCTTCTCCTCTTTCTTTGATATAATCCATGGTGCAGGCAGAAGATGAACGTGCCCACCCTCCTCTCATAGCGAAGCTTGATGCATACATCCTGCGACCCGCAAGTCCTCCCATACACTAACATTGTCTCGTTTACCAATAACATGTTCCCAAATACCAGATCCCACATTCTTGAAGATGTGCATGGGATCAAGAAGATGGTTGATCTTAAGATGGGTCCAATATGATAGCCGAAAAAAATGGAGTATCTACACAAGGGATCAGGGAACACCATATTAGTGAATTTGGGAATTTCCCAATTTCCATTTTTGAATACTTAAAAAAGGGGACATGGATAACATGTTTGTAAGTTTCTTAAAACCCTATCATATGACCTATCGTTGGAAAGCGCTTGAAAAATGGAATCTAAAGAGCTATAAAGCGCTCATTTTGGATTAGTGGTGTTCAAGTTATGATTAATCCAAACTTTTGACCACGTGTCCCAAACTTGTGGGAAATTCCCATATTCCCCAATATGGTGTTAGGGATTTTATATTCACATGATCACAAGATTTTTTTTGTTAATAACACTTGTGAACATGTTATTCACATGTTCACATGTTTTCATGTTCTCAAAATAGAAGGTCAGCAGTGACCTGGTAACCTGCCGAAGCCCGCCGGGCTTTTTGTTTTCCCGACGGGCCCGCCGAGAAAATGGATTTCCCGGCGGGAAAAAAAGTTTAAAAAATGGTCAAAATATTTTCATAATCACAGTCATTCCTACCATTTTTGGGCCTTCTGGACTTATTTATGATGTCAAAAGTTCAAAATTCTTTGTACAAAAAAAGTTATCTCTAAATTTATCGCCTTAAGCTCGATTACCATCAATTAGATCTTATTATACTTCCAATTGAGTCTAATTGACATCAATTAATATCTAATTGAGTCCAATTGGTATCAATTAAGTCTAATTGGGTGTCAATTGATCGATTGGGCTCAATTGACATCAATTGACATCCCGTTGGACTCAATTGGGCTTAATTGGACTTAATTGGATTCAATCAATTGACACCCAATTGGACACAACTGGGATTAATTGGACTCAATTGACATCGATTAACACCCAATTGATGTCAATTGAGCTCAATTGACATCAATCCTAGTTAATAGATACGCAATTGATGCCAATTGAGCCGAATCAGGCTTAATTGACACCAATTGCACTCAATTGGCACCCAATTTATGTCAATTGAGTCCTCAATTAACACCCAATTGAGTCCAATTGACATCAACTATTACCCAATTGAGCCAAATTGATATCAATTAAGTATAATTGGGTGTCAATTGATCAATTCGGCTCAACTGATATCAATTGACATCCAATTGGACTCAATTGATATCAATTGGGTGCCAATTGAGTCCAAGTGACACCCAATTGATATCAATTGCATCCAATTGGGCTTAATTGACATCAATTCATACCTAATTGATGTCATTGATGTTAATTGAGTCTAATTAGGTTCAATTTACACCCAATTGATGTGAATTGGGCTCAATTGACACCCAATTGATATCAATTTAGCTTAATTGACACCTAATTGATATTAATTGGACTCGATTGACATTAATTAACACCCAATTGATGTCAATTGAGCTCAATTGACATCAATTATAGTCAATTGATATCCAATTGATATCAATTAAGCCAAATTGGGCTTAATGGACATCAATTGCACTCAATTGGCACCTAATTGATGTCAATTGAGTCCAATTGAGCTCAATTAACATCAATTAGCATCCAATTGAGTCTAATTGATATCAATTAATACTTAATTGAGTCAAATTGATATCAATTAAGTCTAATTGGGTGTCAATTGATCAATTGGTCTCAATTGATATCAATTTACATCCACTTGGACTCAATTGACATCAATTGGGTGCCAATTGAGTCTAATTGACACCCAAGTGATATCAATTGCATCGAATTGGGCTCAATTGACATCAGTTCACACCTAATTGATATCAATTGAGCCCAATTGATATTAATTGAGTCTTAATTTACACCCAATTGAGTCCAATTGCATCTAATTGGACTTATTTATTCCAATAGGACAGTATAGTTGCCCTATAGCTTTACTCCCGCCAAGAAAGCTCCTCAATGAGAGTCAGTGAAATCCTTGCAAGGGATTGCTCTATGTGACCTTTAATCCAATTAGAGACTACACAAAACAAGATTGAAAAACATTACTATACCTGTTCATGCCATCTGGAGGAAGAATGTTTGTAGACTCCCAAATATGCTTCCAATCTTTTGCACGAAGTGTTTGTGGAGGAATGTTACTCTTACTAGCAACATATTTAGGATGATCTAAGGGGAGAAATTGATGATGATTATCGAATATGGTCTTACACAAACCGTCAGCATACTCATGTACTAACGAAGGGCCACAAACATGACATGCATGTTTACCCGATGTTTTCAAACTTGTTAAAATATAAATAAAAGTTAGAATAATAAAGTCAATATTTATAATTAATATAGCCAATAGGATTAGAGTAGGGAGGTAATTAGAATTCTTACCAGAATAATCACTGTATCCTGGAAAGTCATGCATTGTCCACATCAACACTTAAGTCAAAGTGTCGAGAGGAGGGAGGCCTACTAATGTCCACCACCATAACACCTCTCCATAGTTCCTCCAACTCATCAATCAACAGTTTGAGATAAACATCCATATGCTTGACTTTATGTTTCCCTAGAATTAGAAGGGATAACATAAGATGTCCCTTCTTGATCGCCATTGATGGTGGAAGGTTGTAATTCACCAACACAACTAGCCACATGCTGCATGCAGTGCTTTTGAAACCAAATGGATTCACTCCATCCATACCTAGGCCAAGTCTCAAGTTTCTGGGCTTTGTTTTAATCTTGGCCACTCATCTTCAATATGCTTCCAAGCAGGAGTGTCTTCGGGAATTCTCCACATGCCATCATCCGATCGATGTGAGGAATGCCATGACATGAGCTCTGCTATGGATTTGCACTTGAACATGTGTTTGATGCGAGGAATTATAGAAAAGTGTCGTGAGATTTTATGAGGTACATCAAAACTCTTCACATTTGTTCTATACCTTGCTTCACCACAAGTGGGACAATGTCGAGCCTCCTTATGCGTTCCACAAAAGAGTATGCAATCATTGACGCATGCATGTATGTGTCTATACCCCTACCGTGAGTATCCAGGGCACTCCACTGCCATCTATACCTACGAATCTGATGAGACGGCATGTAGTTTCTCCTCTTCCAAGTCCACCGAGGAGACATACCTCGTCCCAGACACACTCACGCACACCCTCCCAAGCACCATCACGTCAGGGCTCACAGCCACCATCACGTACTCCCTCATCAGAGCCACCGTCACATTAGGGCTCACAGCCACTGTCACGTAGACAATCCCCCAGTCATGACTCCACCCGTAGCAGTAGGAAGAGTGGGAGTGGAGGATGCGACGGGTGCTTTGGTGGGGGAGGTAGTAGGGCACGTGGTGAGAGAGGAGATAGAGAGGAGAAGAGTTAGAGGAGGCAGTTTGGAAGAGGAGGAGATGAGAGAGGTGGAGGGAGTGATCTGCTATGATGTGACGGATAGGGGCGGGATAGTGATGGGTAGGGGCGGGATAGTGATGGATGCGAGGGGGAAAGAGGTAATGGAGTACATGTGTGGGGTAGTATCAAACTTGTATAGAAATTGTTTTATTAAATTTAAAGATCAAAGTAGCCGATTAGTTGGGGAGGTGATAGAGGTTGTACATAGTTGGTACCCCAATCCCCCACATGCTACATTCTCGGATGTATGGGAAAGGATGCGAATAAGGGATATCTTAAGTAATAAAAGATCTCACCTTAAAAAACTCGCGTATGATGATGGGCTAAATGTAGCTGCGGATGGCTATCCTGTCGAGAAACCTGCCACTACGCACACAAACGCGAGTGGAAGGAGGCAAAGAAACAAGCAGAGGGTGGCGTGAAGAGCAGGCATCATGTGGAGGCACGACGGATCCAGATGGAGACCATTGGATCTTCGCATTTCGGATCTGGCGGCATCGAGTCATGGGAGGTAGAGTTCGTAGTATCTTGCCACTTTATTTGATTGTTTACTTAATTTATTGATTCTATGATTGTTTTAATCTTACAAATTGTGTTGATTATGATACAGCAACGGATTATGGGGAGGAAGCCCATAGCCCACGATACTGGGTATGCTCACCGTCGGCATAGGAGACGTGACACGTGGGCAATCTTCAGAGCCGAGGGACGTATTACGGACGCGTAGTTTGAGATGGCCATGAGACCATACGGTCGACAGGTACTTGAAAACTCTAAACGAATGATTTTGGTTTATTGAATTACATATATATATACTTATATACTATATATTACTTGAACAGGCACAAGCTGCTGATGATCCACCTGCCGCCACTGCAAAGGGTGGACGTGAGTACTACTCATCGGACATTCCGATCGATGTGAGCTCATCTGAGCATGGAGGGTGCTCCGAGTCATCATTTGGGTCTGAGTAGTACTCAGAATTATAGTATCACATTCTATATTGAGGATGTGGTTGTATATATATTTTTGTAACTGAAGCTATGGGCTACTTCGACATATGGACTCCCTTGTATATATGTGTACACATAAAATTTTGATAGTAATATTGAATCGTGAATCGATAGTATTGCATTCATGTCTGTCTTGAATTGTGTATTGACAATGTATGCATTCATGTCGTTCTTATCTTAATCTTCCTCGTGGCTATCTTCCTCGTGGATGGTCCAATGCACCCAAAAAAAGAAAATCCAGAGAGTGTTATTGCGTGCTGGAATGCTGGAACAGCAATCAGCTACCAAATAGCACTCTCTGGATTTTTTTTTTTGCTCTCTGTTCACGTGTATAAACGCATCGGATCTACAAAAAGTTGCGTGTATATACGCGGATAATCTGTAAAACACGCGTATATCGATGCATCAAATCTATGAAATACACGTGTATAAGCGCAGCTAAACTGACAAAACGCGTGTATAGACGCTTCTATTAGCGTGTCTACGTGCACAAAACGCGTGTATACACCCGTGTATCAGTGCGTCTGAACAGTCTTATACACGCGCTTTTACACGCATGTCTCTCGCTGTGATTATACACGCGTTGATACACGGGCCCGCTACTTTTTTTCACAAGTCATTTTTAGCAGCTAGGAGCGTGGATATGAGCCCGATCCCTTGTAGTGAAGACGCTAGCGAGATCGCGAAATGTAGCAGCTCCTGGTGGTGGTTTGATGATTTGAGGTGATGGGTTGGAGCTTGGGGATTGTGGCTAGCTATGGGTGAAGTCTTTTGAGTTAATGTTCAGCCTAGAGGGAGAGGGAGCTCCTCCACCAGCTGGGGGTACAAAGATTAGTTGAAAAATAGACTAAAATGTGATTATCTCCTAATTATAATTACTAGGATGATTAATAAGATAATTAGGCTCAAAAATTGGACGAATCCTAAACTTGGCTCTGATACCATGTTAAATTTACAGCAATGTGATGAGCTATGGTGGATCAAATGCAAGAATCAACATAATTAGCATGTGATAAGAAGATTATTAATATGAGATTAGTGCACAATTAACTAATAGCTTGCTGTAGGCATGGATACTCAAAAACTAGCAATTTTCCATTAGGCCAATGCCTCAATTTTTATGTTGTACATCAAGATGCCAAGCATCTAATCTCGCTGATTTCTCCTTGATTTGTGCCACCTCCCCTACGTCTGGGGGGCACCTTTTCTTAGAATCTTTCCACACCCCTATATTCACTCATGCTACCCTTGATTCTCTCATCAGTAGATACCTGTCACCTTTTCACTACTACCCACTCAATTACAGACTCCCTTTTATAGTCTCTTTCTAAGGGCTTGTTCCCGCACACACCCATTCACTTGTAGATTTCAACATTCAATGCCATGTGGTGAGGGAAGGCATTTCTACACTCAACCTATTGATTCGAAGGGAAGTGGTCATTGTGGGATCATGGAAAGTTTAAATAAAAAGAGTGAAGTAATGCTTGATTTCTATGGCAATATCTTGAGGGTTCAAGACTTTCTAAATTTTTAGATTGGATGTCAAGTGGTTTAAAGATGTGTATGAAGGTCCTCAAGCAACCACGAAGCAGCATCGAATTGCATTTTTGGCATCAATTATACAAGATTGTGGCTAACATAGAGAGACTCATTTATGCTATCTGAACATTGTGAACTTGTACAACCTAACCAATAATTTTAAATTCAAGTTTCCATCATAGAATCTTATGTATGTATAATAAACACTCCTTGTGTTTTTCTTACTAGGTTGCATTTTAATTGGGCATACATTAGTCTCGTGTTATAGTATTATATTTGTCACTGTTTACCATTTATAAGGTATACACACACTCTAGTGTGTTAAAAGTGGCTACAATTAATTAATATAAGTTTGTTATAGTATTATATTTGTCATTGTTTACCATTTATAAGGTATACACACACTCTAGTGTGTTAAAAGTGGCTACAATTAATTAATATAAGTTTGAAAATTTATTGTATTAAGGTTTCAACCTTACGAATGCAATACAACAAAAAGAGAGGGTAGTAGCGCTTATAGCATGTTTACCATTTATAAGGTATACACACACTCTAGTGTATTAAAAGTGGCTACAATTAATTGATATAAGTTTGAAACTTTATTGTATTAAGGTTTCAACCTTACGAATGCAATACAACAAAAAGAGAGGGTAGTAGAGCTTATAGCATGGCTTTTATAAAAGATACTAGAAAAGTGTCGAGATGTCACTAGAACAACCCTCCTCCCCCCCTCCCCCCTTAGCGATGGGGCCAAAATGACGGGTTTTTCCATACACGTTGCTTAAATGATAATGACCCATCTTGGATTATGACCCTTGTGTCACCCTTACCCACTTTTTTCACTCCTCGTGCGGCCAGTTCTGGAAATAGTTGCATTTTCTTTGTTCTTTCCCTTGTCTACTGGCATGTTATTCTCTAGGACGTAGAATTCAGGCGTGACCTCCGTAGTTTCCTCATAGTACTCTCCACTAAGTTCTACTTCATGTACCACATCAACATGTTTTGACCCGGCTCCTCAATCAACACTTGGTTGATTTTAGCCTGTGGTGGCTGTGGTGGATCAGAGGTGAAGCGTCTTGTACCCAGACCATTCCCCTAGGTAAGTAGGAAGAGTTGGGTTGTCCTGTAGTAGCAGCGATCTGTCCAAGTGGCATAGGTAAAGCCAATGGAGCTCTAAGTGCTGGTAGTTATGCAACATTTTGGAATCTCGGATATCTGCACATTGAAGTGTCATGATTTTCTAATTTTACACAGTGTGCACAATAGAGTAATAGCCTTGCTCTTAATTGTGGACATTCGGTGGTAGTGTGACTCAATCTGCACATAGAGCACCACACCAATTCTTGCGGGGGGGTAAATATGGTTATGCCCATGCCCAGATGTTTCTCTTCCCTCCTTTACTTTCAATTTCTCTAGTATAGCATTACTAAGCTCATCGTCCACAGTCATGTTTCCAACTTGCTTAATGCTCCGAGTTCCAATTTCTTGGTGACTAGAGACACGAGAACTCGTAGTTGCTGAGAAGATGTTCTGACATCTTTCGATTGCGATAATTCCAGCATATTATCTTCATATTCAATTGCCAGTTGCAACATGCATCAAGAGTAGTTGGTCGGGCTAGTGCCAGATAATCATGTGTCTTGTGGTCTCTAACCCCTCTCCAGAAGCAAGGCAATAACTCATCATCAATTAACCTCTCCTATAGTTTTCACCTTGAATTTAAGTGCTTAAGTCGAGACACAGTCTCTCATCGACTCCACTTCCTTTTGTTTGATATTATGCAACTATGCCACAGGGCTCCATCTATTACCACTTCCTGGCAAAGTTGGGCACAAACACATTCTTGAGTCTTGTGAAGTTAACCTTATCCTTGAGCAGCTTGAGGGTTCGGAACCACTCATGCGCTTTCCCTTCCAGGGTCAGTGAGAAGGCATGAATCATTGTCACATCACTGGCAGGCCCGCAGGTTTCACATGTGGATTCCAAAATCTCTACATGTTGGATAGGATCTCCGTCCCCAGAGAATTTTTGGACGAGTTTGGAAATGATATGTGGCTTCATCTAGGAGGGTCGGGAGTTCTTTGACCATTCCTTGGCCCATGTCTACCACCGTATTTAGCAAATCTATCCTTGTGGTGGTTGCATTGAGGTCAATGGTTGGATCCATCCTTGGTCTTTGCGAGATTTCTCCCCCCTTCCTAGACCTCATCCTCTTCTTGTATTGGCTCTTCTAGGTATCTCTGATCCATGGGATGGTCATGCCACTATACCTTGGAGCGGCTCATCATTAGTTGCCTCTGTACGCCTTTGGAGAATTAAAAGTTCCATGTCTTGTAGGAACATAGGATGATTGATCATATGCTCAATATCTTTTTTGGTGTAGAGATGGTCCTCCACTTTGCCCCCACTCTTGCTAGGTTATCCTCTTCTTTTATGGTTGCAAACCCTTCCTCAGCTGTAGGCTTCTCATCTCGCAAGTGTAGCCGTTATATGGCACGCTAAGAAGCAAACATTTGTAACACTTTCTTTGGTTGAAGCATTGGAGTAGCACTTGTGACCAATGCCCACATGCTGGCAAAGTTTGGTCAGCATTAGAGCATGTTCGGATTAGCAATTAGCGCTTGCCCAGTGCAGATTTTCAAGTCTCTTAGTGCTTGAGAGGCCATGGAAAATCCCGCTCTTCCCCATGCCATTGTATTCAAACATGCTTCGATGCTTACCAAACTTTGGGAGAATGTGGGGAGGAGATCCACCCCCAGATGCTCGTAAAGTCTGATCAGCAATCAGAGAGTTATTGGATTAGAAATTAGTGCCCAGTGTGGATTTTTCAAGTCTCATAGTGCTCGAGAGGCCATGGAAAAGCCCTCTCCTCCCCATGCCATCACACCCAAACATGCTCTGATGGTGACCAGACTTTCGAGCATGTGAGGGGGACCCATCCCCACATACTCACAAAGTCTAGTCAGCGTATCGGAGCATGTTTGGATTAGCAATTAGCACCCATTGCGGATTTTCCCAGTCTCTTAGTGCTCGAGACGCCATGGAAAATCTCGCTCTTTCCCATGCCATCGTACCCAAACATACTCCGATGCTGACCAAACTTTGAGAGCATGTGGGGGGACCCACCCCCAAGCATGTTTAGCATCGGAGCATGTTTAGATTAGCAATTAGTGCCCAGTGTAAATTTTTCAAGTCTCTTAGTGCTTGAGAGACCATGGAAAATCCTGCTCTTCCTTATGCCATTGTATGCAAACATATTGAGATGCTGACCAAACTTTGCGAGCATGTGGAGGGGATGCACCCCCACATGCTTGAAAAGTTTGGTCAGCATCCGAGCATGTTTTGGTTAGCAATTAGCATTCAATGCTTTGGTGAAGATGTCAGCTACCTGATCCTCTATGCTGACATAAACAAGGTCAAGGTCTCCTGCCAAGACCTTCTCTCTGACGAAGTGGTAGTGGACCTCTATGTGCTTCGTACGAGCATGAAAGACTGGGTTCCTGGCCAACTGTATACTGCTAATGTTGTCACAGAAAATGACAACCTGTCTATCCACTGATAGACCCAAATCTGCAAGTAGCTTTCTCAACCAAGCTACCTCACATGCTGCCATAGCAGCTCCTCTATACTCGGCCTCTGTACTGGATAGAGCAACCGTAGGCTGCTTCTTGCTTCTCCAAGTCACAGCAGCACTCCCCAAAGAAAACATGAAGCCACTGGTAGATCTTCTGTCTGAGATACTACCAGCTCAATCAGCATCTGTGTACCCATGTACACATATCTCTGTCCCAGTCTCATAGAATAGTCCACAATGCAAAGTAGACCTCACATACCTCAGTATGCGTCTCACAGCATCCAAATGCGGTTTCCGTGGAACCTGCATAAACTGACTCACCAACCCAACAGCATAGCTCAAATCTGGTCTGGTGATCGTCATGTAGATCAAACTTCCTACTATGCTCCTGTACATAGTAGGATCCTCCAAGATCTCTCCTGAATCTGCACTCAACTTGCCATTCTGATCCAATGGCACAGAAATAGGCTTACAGCCTGTCATACCATACTTGGACAACATGTCCAAGCCATACTGTCTCTGCAGTAATCCAATACCATGTGGTGACCTAATCACCTCAATGCCCAAGAAATATCTGAGCTCCCCCAGATCCTTCATCTCAAACTTTTGTCTTAGCAAGATCTTTACATCAAAGATCTCTGCATCATGGTCCTCCGTAATGATCAAGTCATCTACATAGATGACAACAAGCACAACTCCTCTATCACCATGTCTCACATACAATGAGAAATCTGCATTGGCTACATGAAAGCCAATAGTGACAAGATATTCAGAAATCTTGTCAGACCATGCTCTTGGTGCTTGCTTTAAGCCATACAAGGCTTTCTTCAACCTGCAAACATGCTCGGGGTGACCCTCATCCTCATAACCAGGTGGCTGCAACATATACACCTCTTCTTGCAAATCTCCATGCAAGAATGCATTCTTTACATCCATCTGATGTAAAGACCATTGCTTTGACGCAGCCACTGCTATCACAACTCTCACTATTGCCATCTTGGCAACTGGGCTGAAAGTTTCCTCATAATCAATCCCATATGTCTGCGCATATCCTTTGGCTACCAATCTAGCCTTGTACCTGTTTATGCTTCCATCACTGTTATGTTTAACTTTGTACACCCACTTGCATCCAATGGCTTTCTTGCCTTCAGGCAATTGCACTAAATCCCAAGTTTCATTTCCATATAGTGCATCCATCTCCTCATCCATAGCTTTCTCCCAACACACATTTCCAACAGCCTCATCAATGCATGTGGGCTCTACAACCTGCACAACCTTTGCCATATATGCATAGTGATGTGCCACATAACCATCATATGTAAATCTCTGCACAGGGTTCTTCACTCTCCCTGATCTTCGCAGCTTTTCATTCATGGCCTCCATAGCCTTCTTTACACCAGGTGTTCTCATAGCTGGGATCCCAAGCTCCTCATCAAGGCTCATATCTGAGCCACTAGACTCTCCATCAACATGAGAATGCCCTGCAGAAATGTCAGGCATACCAAGGGGCTCAACCACTTTCTCTTTTCCTTTACGTGATGTACTAATCACATTTGCAGGGCTGGTATTATGACGCAGCCTGCCACTCCATGGTCTATCAACAGACCCACTAGATGAGGACTCTCCTGGTCCACTCAAAGACTGTGATTGCTGACCTGCATTCTGTACAACCACACTTCCACTCACATCAGCCCCAATAGCTTCTTTCTCAGCAGCATACCAGCTGCTCATCTCATCAAAGACAACATCCCTGCTTACCCTCAACTCACGTGTAGCAGGGTTATAACACCTGTATCCCTTTTGCTCAAGGGAATATCCAATAAACACACATTTTTCAGCTTTCGGATCCAGCTTAGTTCTCAGCTCATCTGGCACATGCACATATGCAATGCATCCAAAGACTTTCAGATGAGACAAATCAGGTTTTCTACCAGTAAACCTCTCCTCTGGAGTTACATCATGTATGGCTGCAGTTGGAGTCCTGTTCATGATGTATACTGCTGTAGAAACAGCCTCAGCCCAATAGCAATGTGGCATATTCTTCTCTTCCATCAATGCTCGCGCAATCTCAGCAATGTGCCTGTTTTTCCGCTCAGCAACTCCATTTTGCTGCGGAGTATATCTGCATGTGAACTGTCTCCGAATACCATTCTTCTTCAAGAATTCAGAGAACTCATTGGAGAAGTATTCTCCCCCTCCATCCGACCTTAGGCACTTTACATATTTCCCTGTTTGCTTTTCAACCAAAACTCTGAAATTTTGAAAGTGAGTGAACACCTCACTCTTCTCTTTCATGAAATATACCCACACTTTCCTTGTGTGGTCATCAATGAAAGTGACATAGTACCTGCAGCCTCCCATAGAAACGGTCTTCGTAGGACCCCATACATCTGAATGCACAACATCTAGTGCATTTCTGCTCACATATCTGTTACGTGGAAACACATGCTTTGTTTGCTTCCCAAATTGGCATGCTTCACAGATTTTCTGCATACCTTCCACTTTAAATTTTGGCAGCCCTGTCACAATTCCTTTTGTCTGCATAGACTTCAATCTCTGCACATATTTACATGTCCAATTCTTTTATGCCATATGTCTGTGTCTGCAACAACTCCTGAACCATTTGCAAACATCGCAGCACTCATTTCAGGCATGTCTACATCCAACGTAAACATTCTGCCCACTCTGTTGCCTTTTGCAACCAACCTGCACTTGTCTTTGAAATCTTCAACATAACACCCATCAGGGTTAAACCGAACCTGCAACCCCTGCTCAATCATCTGGCCAACTGAAACCAGATTCTTTGTTATGTTCGGTACATGAAGTACATCTGCAAGGTACTTCACTTTGCCATCCTGCATAGACAATGGCACATCTCCAACATGGGCAATTGGATGAGCAGTGTCATCCCCTGTTTCCACAAAACCTGGTCTTTCCGGGTTTTTCATCTCCTTGAACCACTCCCCATGACTCGTCATGTGGTTCGAAGCACCTGAATCCACATACCATACATTATCTTTTTGTGCTGCATCAACATTTTCAGACATGGCATTCACGACATGCTGCATAACAAACAACCTCTCATTATCCTCATTATTTCTGCTTGAGGATGCATAGTTGTTTTGCTGCACTTTCCCATTTTGCATGTCAGCTTGCTTTTTATAACATTCTGCCTGCACATGTCCAGGCTTACCACAATAATAGCATTCACGTGCATCATTGTATTGCCTTTGCCAATTTTCACGGCCTCTTTGACTCCCCCTGCCTCTGAATTTGCCTCTTCCACCTGCGTGTTGTTGTTGTTGTTGATTCTGGGACTGTTGTTGTTGCTGCTGCTGCTGGCCATAATTCTGATTACCTGTTCGGCCACCTCCTTGACTGCGTCCACGGCCTCCTCTACCTCGTCCTCTTCCTGAACTCGTGTAGAAGGCCTGTTACTCTGAACTGTTTTTGCTTTGTGAAGACTGTTGGTCTTCACCCAAGCTCTTCTCTTCGATAATCAGCATAGACACCAAATCTGTAAAGTTGGGAATGTTTTCCCGAGTTTAAATGGACGTCTTGAACGCCTTGTATTGTGGCCCGAGACCACGTAGACAGACTTCCACCTTGTCATCATCATCTACTGACACACCAATAGATGCAAGGGATTCCACAATACCCTTTATCTTCAGCGCATAGTCATTCACAGACATGCTCTTTTTCTCCACAGTATGAAGTTCATTCTTCAACTGTATCTTACGTGCCTTGGTATTTGTTTCATAAAGCTTTACCAAGGTGTCCCACGCCTCCTTGGGGGACTTGGCATCCTGAATGTGCCCAATCATGGTGTCCTGTATACTAATGGATAGCCAATACATAACCTTCCTGGCTCCTTGGTTCCATTCTTTAAACTCTTTCACATCTGCAGCAGTAGGATTTATGTCCGGTATCTCCGGTGCCTCTTCATGTTCACCTTCTATGTAGTCCCAATAGCCTTTTTCCATCAGGAAATTAGTCAACCTGAACCTCCAAGCATGGAAGTTATTCTTATCCAGCTTCTCAGCCACAATCTGTGTTATGCCATCATTAGACATCTTGCAAAACACACAATTTTACCAGAAACTGCACTCTGGTTTTTCCTGCACAACTGCTGTATTTTCTGCACAGCGGTACTGCAATCCACTCAAATGTCACAACCAGTGACCTCAATGCGCATACATACACCCAATGGCAACTGTGGACCTCTTTGCAGCACCCACAGTGTCTGCACAGTCAATCTGTCTTCCTGCAGTACTTAAAACAGAGTTCTGCAGAGAATCGATGACTTACCCGCAGTGCTCGAAATCGCCTGCTTTCTGAAAAACGGAGGTCCAGACGCGCCCGAAACGCATTTTCGGCCTGAAAATATTAGTCCATAGGACTATATAGTTGCCTTGTAGCTTCACTCCCGCGAAGAAAGCTCCTCAATCGGAGATCGTTTGCCGGTGCCTCCCGTAGAGCTCCCGACAAGGGTGTAGTCACCAACACAATAGGGAAGAGTAGTTGACGCTCTTACCCTCGTACCGCTTCCTGTGGTTCTCTTGCTTGCAGCTCAGCCCTTAGCACGAACCAGGCTCTGATACCATGAAAAGATGCAGGGGGGAAGAGAGCTTGAGCTCTTGCAAGCACACACACACACTCACAAAACCCTAATAGAGAACACACAAGGTGAGAGGCTGAAAATCTTCTTTTTCTCTACTCAACACTCAACACACCATATACAAGATAAGAGTACACAATAATATGAAAGGTACTCAACCAAATACATACACGGGTTCTCTATAGTGTGAACCCGACTAAATGAGCTGGCGCTATAACTATGCCAGTCTCTAGAGTGGTTGTCACACAGCCTGTCATCCCACTGGCCGCATATCACCCAAGATCTCACCAACCATGCCAGTGGTGTAAGTGCGGGGCCTATCCCCCAGGCGGGTCATCAGTGTCCACCGCCTCACTAGAGCTCGATATCTCAACATTTTTAAAGTCTCTTAGTGCTTGAGAGGCCATGGAAAATCCCTCTCTTCCCCATGCCATCATACCCAAACATGCTCTGATGCTGACCAGTCTTTGCGAGGATCCCCCGCATATGTTCCAAAGTTTGGTAAGCATCGCAGCTAGTTCGGATTTGCAATTAGTGCCCAGTGTAGAGTTTGGTCAGCATTGGAGCATGTTTTGGTTAGCAATTAGCATCCACTGTGGATTTTTAAAGTCTCTTAGTGCTTGAGAGGCCATGGAAAATCCCTGTCTTCCCCATGCCATCATACCCAAACATGATCTAATGCTGACCAGTCTTTGCGAGGGTCCCCCGCATATGTTCCAAAGTTTGATAAGCATCGGAGCTAGTTCGGATTTGCAATTAGCGCCCAGTGCAGAGTTTTCAAGTCTCTTAGTGCTCGAGAGGCCATGGAAAATCTCTCTTCCCCATGCCATCATACCCAAACATGCTCGGATGGTGACTAGACTTTGCGAGCATGTGGGGGGGGCACTCCTACATGCTCACAAAGTTTTGTGACCATCAGAGCTTGTTTGGATTAGCAATTAGTGCCCAGTGCAGATTCTTCAAGTCTCTTAGTGCCATTGTAAATTAGAGGCAGATTCTTCAATTAGAGGCCATTGAAAATCCCGCTCATCCCCATGCCATTGTACCCAAATGTGCTCTGATTGGTGACTAAACATTGTGAGCATGTGGGGGGATCCCACCCCCACATGCTCGTAAAGTTTAGTAAGTAATGGAGCATGTTTGGATTAGCAATTAGCATCTAGTATAGATTTTTCAAGTCTCTTAGTGCTTAAGAGGCGAAGGAAACTCCCGCTCTTCCCCATGCCATCGTACCCAAACATGCTCCAATGCTGACCAAACTTTGTGAGCATCTATGTAGGGGGGACCAACCTCCACATGCTCGCAAAGTTTGGTCAGCTGCAATAGAGCATGTTTGGATTAGTAATTAGCACCCAGTGTGGATTTTTCAAGTCTCTTAGTTCTTGAGAGGGCATGGAAAATCCTTCTCTTCCCCCATTGCCATCATACCCAAATGTGCTCCGATGTTTGACGAAACTTTGTGAGCATGTGGGGGGACCTACCCCCACATGTTCGCAAAGTTTGGTCACCATCGGAGTGTGTTTGGGTTAGCAACAATTAGCGCCCAGTGTGGATTTTTCAAGTCTCTTAGTGTTTGAGATGCCATGGAAAATCCCGCTCGTCCCCATGCCATCGTACCCAAACATGCTCTGATGGCATGGGGAAGAGCGACGGCATGTTTGGGTATGATGGCATGGGGAAGAGCAGGATTTTCCATGGTCTCTTGAGCACTAAGTGTTAAACAAAACAATACGGTAGCCAAAGTGTTAAAAAAAACCATAAACCATTAACATCACCAAAATGCAATGATTCTCCATAAAGACATAACTCATAAGATATAAACATCAACTAAGTACATCAGAATGTGAGCTAACCTAGCTAATCTAGGTTTAGCCACTAACTCAATAAATCAAAGCATAATGTAAATGAGTTAGTGTTGCCTTGTTAAAATTGGGGAGAGAAAAAGCTCCATAATGGGATGGGCTATCCACATAATTATTTATTGCTTTTTGGCCTTCCTTAAAGGATATAGTGGGGGAAGTTTGTACAAAAGATTTCAACACTGGCAACATGGATAGGGATTTTAAAGAAGGGTTGCTGAAGCTAATTCCAAAGAAAACTTCTTGTAATAGGTTTGGTCACTAGAGACCCATCACTTTGTTAACTGTGATTTATAAAATCTTAGCTAAAGTGATTGCCCTCAGAATTACCCCAGTAATGCAAGACATTGTGTCCAAAAAACAATATGGCTTATTAAGGAAGGGTAGGTCAATTTATGACATCATCTTTGCTGCCTTATGAGGAAGATATGTGGCTATCAAAACCCAACAAAAATTCATTATGCTACAACTTGACCCAAAGAAAGCCTATGATAGGGTGCACTAGTCCTTTGTTGCAAGAATTACGAAAAATTTTGGATTTGGGATTAAAATGGCAACCTTATCTATACTCTATCTTGGGGAGGATATTCTAATGTGATGTTGAATGGAAGAGTTGTGGGAGGGTTTGAGGTCAACAGGTCTGTGTGAGACAAGGTTGTCCACTGGCCGCCCTCTTGTTTACCATTGCCTCTCACACACTGGTGGTGTCACTAGAGAATGCCTGCAGAATAGGGACTATCACTAGTCTAAGACCAAGATACAATGATCTGTTGGTTATATAGTGTTTTGCTGATGATTCACTACTCTTTTTAAGAGCTGAGAACAACAATGTTAGAGTGGCTATGGATATCATGCAGGAATTTGCTGTTGCTTCTGGCTCTAGGTGCAATATACAAAAATCCAAAACCATCAGTTTGACAAAAGACAATGACTTTGGCATGCAGAGGTGGGGATGCGAGGTCATGCAAAAGGGACAATTGTTAGACTGCTAGGAATCCCCTTTGGGATTGGGGTTACTAATAAATAGACGATTGATTGCCCTGTAAATAGATTCCTACAGAAATTAAGAAAATGGGAGGGCATTAGAGTTCCATTCCATAACAGGATTGATATTTGTAATTAGATTCCTACAGAAATTAAGGAAATGGGAGGGCATTAGAGTTCCATTTCATAACAGGATTGATATTTGTAATGCAGTGTTGAATGCTTACATAATGTTCTTATGCCCAATGATGGACTTTGGTAAGTTCCATTGGAGAAAAATAATAGGGCATGTCAGAGATTTCTTATGGAGGAATGGTAGAGTAACGAAAAGAGTACCAGCCTAGTTGGCGTGCGATAAGTTGTCTGTTCCAAAGGAAGAGGGGGGTATTGGTATCCTACATGTGCCTACTCATTGCATTGAAAGGAGTGCCTTGATGTTACCTAAGTGCTTTCTTCAAAGTGACCCTTGGACCTTAATGATAAGGGAGCTTGTTGATGCTTCTCACGTTTATGCAAAAGGCAAATGGTTGGATTTTGGATGGAAAGATAAATTGTTCTCTTTTTCTCCTCTCAAAGTCATCAACTCAGCATTTTGTAAGATGCTATGTAAAAGATGGAAAGATTTCCTGGGCCTCATGACTTGGGATGGGGTGTGCAGAGTGATTGGGAATTCTATACTCAGTCTAGGGATATTGCAGACATAGAAATTTATCCCCCCTGGGTCTTCTTGACATTTCTTCATCTAAGAAGTTAAATAATAAAGGGTTAAGGCATTTGAATGATTGTTGGGATTGGGATGCATTGGGGTGGAAAGACTTGGGATCATATAACTTGGGAATTTCATCTATCAAGAAGACATAGAGATTTGTTGATCAAGGTGTGATTTGATCCAAAGGGTGTTAAGCTAGGTAATGGCAAAACCAAAGAACTTTATTCTATGATGAGATGTGGGGATGCCAATGTGGATTATTGCAATAAGATCTGGAGAGCGAGTTGGAGCTCTGCCTCTTGGAAAAAGAAATGGAAGAAGCTTTGGGAAAGTCAGATTCCAAAGACGTTTCAGGTTTTTATGTGGAAGGTTGGCATGTGGGCTCTCTCTACTATTAGTTCTAAACTACAAAATAAAAAATAAAAAAATTTGTGGATCTTGCCCCAGATGCAGATCCTCTTTAAAGGATGCGAGACATGCATTTTGGGAATCCCCAACCATCAGAGGGACTTGGACAAGGGTTTCTAAATGGGTGGAGAAGGGGCTAGATATTCAAGCTTATTGGGGGGATTGGATTTTGGGAAAATGGTTATTCAATGATGCATGTAGAGTCACTGTTAAACATTATGAGAGCCTGTGTTCTGTGGGAAATATGGTGCACTAGGAATGACATTATCTTTCAAAAGAATTCACTTGTTGGCCTAGAAGCCTCAAATATAATGCATAAATGTGTCTGTATGTGTTGGTATGTGTGTAATGTGAACAAGATGATATGTGCCGAGTTGGATCTATTTTTACTGAATCTACAAAGGAACATCACTTGATTTGTGCCCTGGTCTAGATGTTGCTTCAAACATACTAGGATAGGGCTCCTAACCTTTGGTTTACTGCGTGCAGGTAAGATGTGATGAAGGTTTGAAAAGAAGATTACCCAAACATGGACCTAGAACCAAAAGATGGTATCTCAAGGAAAAATAGGTGGACCATAAATTTGTTGCTTTTATAGAGAACCTACTGGGGACTATACCCACATTTAAGATATGGTCAAAGAGAGGGGGAAAGTTTGAAAAATAGTCCCCTAGAGGCTGCACTACAGAAGCTATGATGGAAGCTTGTATCATGCTTGTTTATTAGATCTCTTGGGAGCACTCTAATTTTTTGTTGGAGGAGAGATGGGATTTATTGTATAAACTCTTAAGTGAAGTGTAGGGGACTGTAGGAGAAACCCACATCCTTTTTTTCATAAAGTGTAATTGGGTCTTTTTAGTTAATATATAATACTTATTATTGATCCTCCCCAAAAAAAGATTAAATATTTTACCACAATGTCAGTATATTTGCTCACAATAATGAAAGTATTGCAACCTTCTTTTTCCCAGCCTTGACCTTCCTTGTTTGCTAGAATCCCATTTTTCCTTTACTCTAATAAAACACACATAAGCCATAATCCCGTAAGATTTAAATATTATGAAAGAAAAGGAGACCGAGGGAGACTCATTTACATGGAGTCTAGGGACATGTATACCTCCTTTTTACATTGATGTTTATGATATGGGAGAGTTATCCATACAGGCTTGCTAAGGAAGGCTTGATAATAATATTAAAAACTGATTAAGAGTTATGTACAATTAGGACTTATAGTTATGCTATATACTTTGCCCATGCTCACACACACTTATTGCATTGGTCCCCACATTGGACTATGCCCATGGCTAATTTTATTTGGTCCATTACCCTTTATATGCCTTATCACTTCATTATACAAACCATCCCCACCCATAGGTTTCATCCTCAAAACCTTGCAGCATTTAGACATTCCATATGGGTTGGATATTCATGTGCTCAACACAATATCCACACATCATAGGAGTGAGTGACATGTCACATCAGTATAGGAGAGCATCCTCATGCGATTCATGGTTGTAAATGGTCTCTGATTGATTTGCTGAAAACTGCATCTCATTCCTTCAAAACAGCCCCAAACTTGCTCCCCATGATAGTACCTTAAGTACCAACACCTCGACCAACACTCCCAAATGCAAGTATGATAAAGTGGTATGAAGCTCTTTAATAGTGATTTACATAAATTCTAGAAAGCAACACCACTATTATTACTCCTCATGTGCCCCACCAAATGTACCCAAAAGTTTCTTATATCCTTCCAAGACCGAGGCAGGTTGCCATGAAGCCTCTTCGTTGGGAAAACCTCTGCATTTGATGAGGTATTCCACCAAAGAAAGGTTGTGTAATACCCAATCTGTAGTCCCCAACACTTTTTATAGAGCATATACTACCATACCTTCCTTATTCACGTGGGAGATAACTCATCTTGCACTTCCACTATAGACATGGAACACATCATGTATGCCTTTAATTGAGAGACATGGAACACATCATGTATGTGTGTAGTTACTTGGTAGCATTATTCATGCGGAAGATAACTCCACCATACCTTCCTTATTCACGGAGGAGATAACTCATCTTGTACTTCAACTATTGGCCCCACATATGCCTTCAATTGAGAGACATGGAACACATCGTGTATGTGTGTAGTTACCTGCTAGTAGCATTATCATGTAAGCATACTTTTCCAATTCTTTTCTCAATCTTGTATGAACCATATTAGCTATGTGCCAATTTGGTATTTGTATTGCCCTTAAGAGATGCATATCTTGACTTTGGTATCCGTAAAAACACCCAATCATCCACATTGAAGTCTGCAAATCTCTTATTGGCATCTGCATATTGCTTCATACTTCTTTGAGCATTCTTAAAATTATCCTTGCATTGTTGTAGGAGATTTTTCATTCTCTCAACCTTCTTTTGTGCATTTTTATTTGTAATCTCATCTTTGTTAATCACCATTAGCGCATTCACCTTATATCTGTAAGTGGCCTCCTACATGATTTGTGCTATTGTAAGTCAATTCCACCAAAGGTAACCAATCATCCCCTATATGTTGTCATGAAAAAGTGCCTCAAGTATGTCTCCACCCATTTACTGAATTTCTACATTTGCCCATCCGTTTCTTGGTGATAGGCATTGCTAGGAGTCAATTTGGTCTCCATGACCTCAAATAGTATTCTCCAAAAGAACCCATGAACTTGGAATCACAATCACTTACAAATTTTTGAGGCATACCATGCAATTTGGACACAAAATCCACAAATTGTCTTCCAACCCCAACGATGCCGTGCAAGTGACCTTGGTAGGAATGAAGTGTGTCATTTTTGTCAAAATATCCACTACTACATACAAGCTATCCCAACCCTTCTTTGTGAAAAAAATTCCGAAAAACAAAATTCATAGATATATGTTTCCAATTTCCCTTGGGAATAGGTAAGGGGGCTAAAGCAAACCTCTCGAGGTATATGTTAAATCTTTATTGAATTGACATGGTAAACACTTTTTTCGACATATGCATGCACATCTCTCCACATTCTCTTCCAAAAGAAATTCTTTCTTATGTTGTCAAAGGTTTTGTAGAGAACCATAGGGGTTGCATGCATTTCCTCCATCCCTTTGGCCTTGTATATGATGAACTAGGTACAAGATAGACCTTGTCCCTATAGTACAAGAGACCCATTTTGAGCTCATAATGAGGCACATCTTCAAAGGTACCTTGCTATAATTTATGCCTCGTTTGTGGCACTTCCTCATCCAAGAGATATTCCTCTTGAATGTGTATGACCCAATCTTTGTGTGCCTCTCCGAGATTGCATTCAAGGGATAAGTCCACATCTGTAAAAGAGCATCGGCCACTACATTGCCCTTCCCCTTTATGTAAGTGATTTTAAAATCATAGTTTTGCAAAGTGGTTATCCATTTTCTTTGCTTTGGAGATAGATTCGGTTGAGAGGAAATATTTGAGTACCCTATGATCTCTCCTCACATACAAATTACTCCCATAGAGATAATGGTGCCACTTCTTGATTGCATGCCAGATGCAATAATTTGTTGATAAAAGACATGCAATTACATCTCCTTGTCATTCAATATGTGGATCTCATATGCAATCACCCCATGATACAACACCAATGCCTCTTCCACATGCATCCACCCTTATGGTGAATGGCTTTTAAAATTTGGGACACACCACAGTAGGGGCTGATCTAAGAATCCTCTTGAACTCTTTAAAGCTGTTATTTGTAATTGCTTCCCAAAATATTGCTTCCCTCTGAAGCTTTTCCATGAAAGTTGCGGCTATGTACGTATATCTTTCAATGAATCTCCTATAGTATGATGCAAGTCCCAAGAACCCTTTCAATTGAGTTGTATTAGTCAGAATAAGCCACTTTCTCACACACTCCACCTTCTTGGGATCAACTCTTTGATGTTGTCTTTGCCAAAAAATGTGACCAAGGTACTCCGCCTCATAGATATGAGCATACATTTTCTTTCCTTAGCATAAAATTGGTTAGCATGCAAGGCATCCAAAACCATAGGCACATGCTTCAAGTGCACATGCAAGTCCCAAGAACCGTCTTAGTTGAGTTGTATTGGTCAGAATAGGCCACTTTTTCACACAATCCATCTTCTTGGGATCCAGTCTTATGCCGTCTTTGCCAATAATGTGACCAAGAAACTCCACCTCACTAGCCATAAACTTACATTTTCTTTCTTGGGATCCACTCTTATGCCGTCTTTGCCAATAATGTGACCAAGAAACTCCACCTCACTAGCCATAAACTTACATTTTCTTTCTTTGGCATATAATTGGTTGGCATGCAAGGCATCTAAAACCATGTGCACATGCTTCAAGTGCTCATCTTAACCTGTACACCAAAATGTCATTGAAGAAAACCAACATAAACTTGTAGAGAGAGGGTTGAAGTACTTTATTCATTAATGCTTGATAAGTGGTGGGTGCATTGCATATCCCAAAAGGCATAACCATGTAGTGATAAAGACCTTGTACCAAATCTTTTGAAAACGAAGGATTTGCAACCAGCATATTCATGACGCTGGCATATTTCCAATGGAGCGCTTGCAAAATTTACGGTTTCAATCATACAACCAAGCAAGTGTGCAGCCGCATCTTGATAACATTGCACCTATGAATTCTCGTCTCCAATAAAGGATGAGAATATCGAAGGAGGGAGTGACAAATGGAGCTCAATTAACAGCACCTGAGGGAATGGAAGAAGGCTAGGAAATGGAAGAAGGTCCAATGGAGGAAATGTTGGATGCCTTCATCGAGCAACAAGAAGCTCTCTTCGAGGAGCATGAACATGAAGATCATCAACCACGACATTCTCAACAGTCAAATTATGAACCAGAGGAAGAGGCCATGCGTAAACTTGCACGCCTTCCACTATACAATGGTGCCAAGATATCTGTATTGCATGCATCTCTTACGATGCTAAATTTACAGTCAATTTTTGGATGGTCTAATACAAGTGTCACTGAACTCTTCAAGTAAGGATTTTTTGGAGATTACACCTAATGTTGAAATGATAAATTTTCAACTTGTATTTGACTAAATCTTAATAGTAACGATCAGATATTGCCATACTTGCAGGCTTTTAAAAGACCAGATATTGGCCCTCGGCAACGAGATGCCTCCATCTCGTGCAGATGGCAAGAAGTTATTGAAATAGGCATGGATTACAATAATATTCATGCTTGTCGCAATGATTGTTGTCTCTTCCGCCATGAATATGAGCATTTGCAAGAATGTCCCCATTGTGGCTCTAACAGATACAGAGAAGATGTTCAGGGGGAAGCTGTCCCGGTAAAGGTTCTTAGGCACTTTCCAATCATCTCAAGAATAAAAAGCATGTTCATGTGCAAATCTATAGCAAGCTTGATGATATGGCATGCCACAACTCGATCCACAGATGAAGTGATGCGTGTGCTTGCTGCTGATTCACCCGCATGGAGACACATTGAAGAGAAATGGCCGGCTTTTAGGGAAGATCCTCGCAACCTCCGTCTTGGCCTAGCAATGGATGGTGTAAACCCTTTTGGTTTAAGGAGCTCTTCATGGAGCACATGGCCTGTTTGCCTTGTGAATTATAATCTTCCGCCATGGTTAGCAATAAAGAAAGGTCATTTGTTGCTCTCATTAATAGTTCCAGGAAAGTATAAGGTGAAGAACATGGATGTATATTTGGCACCACTTATTGATGAGTTACGCACCTTGTGGAACGGAATTGAAGTGAAGGACATGTCAAAGCAGCAGAGTGGCCAAAGACTGCAACTGTGCAAGGTATTCTCATGTGGACAATGCATGATTGGCCACGCTATGGAGAATGGTCAGGTTTGTCTATATCAGGTTACAATGCATGTCCTATATGTGGTCCTCGACTTGATTCAAGATACTCAAAAGTATTACGAAAGAATGTCTACCAAGGACATGTTAGGTATCTTCCAGAAAATCATGAATTGCAGGATGGTAATCTAGGAAGACCTCCTCCAAGTGCATTGAAGGCAAGCGAGGATGGTAATCGAAAATCATGAATTGAGGGATGGTAATCTAGGAAGACCTCCTCCAAGTGCATTGAAGGCAAGCGATTGGAAGATCAAATGCGAGGAATGTGGCAACTTGGCATGTCCTGGGATGAAGAGGCTCTCTATCTTTCACCAACTCCCCTATTGGGGTGATCTCCTTATAAACCATTTGCTTGACTCGATGCATATTTTCAAGAATGTAGCTGACATTCTATGGAAAACCATGACAGGAAAGAAGGAGACTAAAGGCCAAAGGGACGACTTGGAAGAGATAGGTTGCATGCAAGAGTTGTGGGCTCGTACTAGACCCAATGGAAAGGTGCTACTTCCAAGAGCCCCATGGGTTTTTAGTAAGATGGAGAAACAACAAGTGAAGAGGACAATTTCAGAGTTTCGGACTCCTATAGGTTGTATTGCTTGAAAAGTGCATTTACAAAGGATGATGATCTTAGTGGCCTCAAGAGTCATGATTGGCACAAGTTTCTACAATTTGTGCTACCCATAGCAATAAAAGATTGCCTCACTGAAGACATTAGAGCTACTATCTATAAGATTAGCATATTGGTGCACTGGATTTCTTTAAAAGAGATAAAGAGAGACACTTTGGAGTCAGCGCGTTTAAACTCCATAGAGGCAGTCTACATGGTAGAGAAGTTTTTCCCTACAAGTTTATTAACAATCCAGATTCATCTGCTAGTTCATGTTGTACATGAGGTTGCAGTTGCTGGAACAGTCCATTCAAGATGGATGCTCTTTTTGGAGAGGTTTATGAAGACATTAAAGGGATTTGTTTGCCAAATGACTCGCCCGGAGGGTAGTATGTCAGAAGGATGGCTGATACAAGAGTCCCTTGTTTACATCACTGAATGTTTAAGTTCTTCAAATCCAGAGATACCTTGACTATGGTCTCAAGAGTCTAACAAGCGAGTCATTCGTGAGGAACCTCAAGGCCAAGGCATTAAGGGAAAGATGGATAACAACTGGAGGGAAAAAATCAACAAATTTTGCATCTTGAACTCTCATGTAATGGAGAAGTGGATTGAGACATATGAAGCTCTCAAGCGACAGCAAGTACAAGATTGTTTAAGTTTTAGAAGGAATCGCACTACAAGAAATCTCCCATATCTAGAAGGTATGCAAGCTCTTCCGGACTTTCCCACAGGTAGATGGCTAGAAGCTACAATTTTAGAAGCCAAACGTGCTGGTTTAACTATAACAGAGGAGGAGAAGGAGCTTACAAAAGGATGCGATTGGCATGTAAGTGTTTAAATTCTACATGTCTCTCTTTTTTTTCTCTACATGTCTCAGTTTTTGTTTGTCCATCAACAATCTTTATGTGCTATTTGTAGTATCACAAATATGGGGCGTTTTTGTCACATGGACATCATTTTCGAGTAGAACGAATAGACCAAAGAAGAGCAACCTTTGATTGTGGTGTCACAGCACAGTTTGTTCAAGAAAGTCGTGCAAGTGCAAGTGATGATAACACAATTACTGGAATGCTTGATTACTTTGGAACCATTCAAGACATATTAAAGGTTGGCTTCAAAAGTTTTGAGTTGTTTATCTTTGATGTGAAGTGGTTCAAGGTAATCACAAATGGGCCACATGCAACTGTACGTAGAGACAAGAGTGGCCTCATCCAAGTGGACTCCACAAAGGTATGGACCAATCAGCGAGATACTTTTGTGCGCCCAGAGCATTGTGAGCAGGTTGTCTTTAAAGCGGATCCAAAAGATCCACGCTGGCTATTTGTGGTTCAAGTCGCCCCCCGTAATAAGCAAATTTTTGAAGAATTTGAGCTACAACAGGGTGATGTGGATTCACAGGGTGGTGGGGAGCAGCAAGAACAAGCCGATATCAACAATGAAGAGGAGCAAGCAAATGAATAGGAGCAACTAGAGCAAGATCCAAATGAAGGGGTGCAAACCAATGAAGCTGGAAAACATGTTGAGGAAGAAGACATAGATGATGAGGACATCCTTCATCAAGGGACTTTTAATGATGAGGATGCTAAAATGTACATAGACATAGATCTCTTTGGGGTTACTGATCTTAATGAGGATGATAGAATAGATAATGATTTTTAAAATGATGTATCTTAATGATTATGCAAATAGTTATGACATATTTGTAATGATTTTATGACATTGAAGGTGCAAAGTGATATGGTTTACCATTGTTGTTTAGGAAAGTTAATGTTTGTCATATGGTCCTTTCATTGTTTACCATTGTTAATGTTTACCGTCATAATCACTAGTACAGGTGCAAATTGATATGGTTTTACCATTGTTGTTTATCATTGTTAATGTTTGTCATATGGTTCTTTCATTGTTTACCGTGTAATTTTCATTTCGCACAAGTTTGTCATATGGTATTTTGTCCAACAGGCCATGGGTGATGACTCACCGCCGCTCGACTACAGTCCTGATTTCTCATTTAACCCTACACCACAGGGCATGAGTCCCTAGTAGTTATATGGTTTTCTCTCATCCATGACTCCAGAGCAGAGAGCCATGGCTCAGAGTTATTGGGGTTCTAGAGTAGGAACATCTGCCTCACCATCTGGCTTCATGACACCAGTTCCCAAACCCGTAGGTACGACAGCAGCTGCCACACCTCATACCACACAGCCTTCCACTCCTCTTATAGCTCGATCTACCACCTCTTCACATAGACGTCGCTCACATAGTAGGTCTTCAGGGGGAGGTTGTTGTGGTGGTAGTGCCACAGATGCTATGACACCACCAACACGTGAGCATCGTCCTTCGCTTTCATCTGTTGATAGCACATCCATAGGTTCACCTTCCACTCCCTGGGGTGCACATGACCATGACAACAGCAAGATATACACAATTAGGGATGGGGCACCAATAATGAATAGTGCAGGGAAGGCAATGAAGACACGAATTCGACAATTGTGCACTATACAGTTTCACAACTCTGTCATGACTAAATGGAATCAGCAAGATAAGGAGAAGAAAAATTACATAAATACAAAGATAAAGCAAGAGTTTTAGCCATGTGACCCTATGAATGTCGTCTCTAATGAGTGGATACAGTATACAGCTCGCATTTTGATGGGGCATCGTAAGTCAGAGGCGAGGGATGCATTTAGAGAGGGGAAAGAGAAACCTGTTTGGCTAGATGACAGGGAGTGGAAAGCCATTGCTTAGGAGCTCATAGAGACACTAGAGAGGTTTCAACAACAAAGAGAGGCGGCATGGGCAAGACTCCAAACAGTAGGGGCTTCTCATCTGGGGAGTGGTAGTTACGAAACCATGTGCCATGAATTCGTAAGTATTTGTAACAATTTTATTTATCTAAATGTATATATGTGGGCTAAATATTGATTTCTAAAAGTTGTAATTGTTAATCGTTTGTGTAGGAGTTGGCCATGAATTGCCCACCAAGTAGGCGAGAAGAGAAGTACGCTCACAAACATGGCCTTGTGGCCTTATTTGAGATGCTTGAAGAAGAAGGAGAGACCGTTGAGAGGGGACCAAAGCCCTTCAAACCTTCTAGAGAAGGCCTCTTTGAAATTAGGGTTGCAAAAGAAGGTTACTAGTTTGAAAATTGAACTATATTTTACACATGAATATACATATTTAGTTAATTTTCAAAGGTCAAGCTAGTTTAGGCCTTTAAATTGATGAATAGGGTAGGTCTTGAAATTTTAGCCTTTTGAAGAAAATTATATACAAGAGAGTGGTTCTAACGGAGTGAGGCGTGTAAAGTAAAAGGTTATAAAGCAAAGATTTACTTCATGAAGGTTCTAGTAACCTTTAACTTTAACGGATCGTCTCTACAAACTTGACTGCAAAAATCGATGTTATAGATTCATCAATGCTTCAAAAGCCTCATTGGTTGCAATTTGGACCGCTTATTCTGAGGCCGACGGCTCACGATAAGATGAAGATGAAGATGAGCTTCACGAACCGCTGTTCGGGAGACGAAGTTATAGCTGTAAGTTACATTAATGCCCTAAAGTACATGACGCGTGTTTACACCTGTATGGTCTGGTTTGTCTGGAAGCGCACGTTGTCGAGGGTGAAGTCCTGTATAGGCTTCACAGCCTGCACGGACTGCGTCAGGGGCGGACTGGCTCCATGGCCAGCTTCCGACTAATTTTCGCGAGAAAGCCTGCAAGATGCTAGATCGTAATACATATATTGTCACGGCTGCGAGTGCCTCAATAACTAGCCTCTTGCTTATATCATTTGGCCTTCTGCAGAAAGGATGAAGAAAATGGCTGATGTGGCATTTTTTTCGTGCTACCTTTGCTTACCCTAATCTTTGGAAAAACGCACAGGCTTTGACAAGTTACCAAGCATATTTTAGCACGGTCGGCTACCATAAGACCACCAGGGAGTTTTTTCTCTCTATGATTTATGAGAAAAAATACCTTCCACTGATTCATTGATGGGCTTCTGTGATTACTGCTATCTGGAACACGCCACCTCCATCTTGTATAATTGTCCTACCAAATGTAAATGTTTTGCTTTGAAGTGCGAGTCTCTTTCAATGATCTCTACTCATACCTTTTAGGAATGATGCATTTATCAAGAACATCTCATAATACTATGTATTTGGTGGAATATCAAGAATAAACAAGTATGCATCAGAGAACTGATTTGAAACACGAGTTGTTGCCTCTCTGAATTCTATCAGCGACTACATGTTCATCTCTGGATATATGTTTAATGGTGAACTTGAGCTCCTACAGCATGCAAGCAACATCCATCTTGCCAACTTGCCTCTAAGATTAGCCAGGCTTACCAAATAAATTAATGCATGGTGATTGATATGAAAAACAATCACGAGTGCCCAAAAGATAATGCCTAAACTTGTTGATAAAATACATCATTCCCAGAGCTTCTCTCTCTGTCATAGATTAATTCTTCTAACCCTACAAACAATATCTAACGTGCATTATAAATTGGAAAAAACCATCCAGGCTTGTTTTGTTGCATTAAGGCACTATCGGTAGCATCATGTGATTCATCCACAAAGACATGAAACAATCTTTCCCAATCGAAAGGTTGCATGATGGGTGCTGATAACATCATTTCAGGTGCTTGAATAGAAAAAAAAAGTGGAATTCAGCTCTATGTATTTAGCTCTGTGTGGTGGATAAAGCTCTACGCATAGCACTATTCATGGTATCTATGCATATAGCTTATTCAAAGAGCTCTACCTAAATGATCTATACGTGTAAGTCTCTTATGCATATAGAGCTGCATAGCTCTATGCATAGAGGTTATGCATAGAGCTCAATCCATATAGCCTATGTATAGATCTCTTTGATGAGAAATATGCAGAACCATTCAAATTCTAAGATAGTTAGGAAATTTGGGAGAATTGTAACAAAACCACTTGCCACTTCGCATCAACCATATTATGCATCTTATCCATGACTTACAAACACGAAAACGAGAATACCTTACACGTTTCCCTTCCCCATCCAAGGAAATATCTCAAATGAATGCTAGTAAAATTAGTGATCCCATCGTTAAAACAAAACAAAAACATAACTCAAAGCATATTTACATTGGAAAATAGTTTCCTTCATGGTTTCATGTTACGATGGATCATTTAAGAATGGTCTTCGTATGAGGACCCTAGGTTCTGAAGGCGGCCTTATCCCATTTCGAGGCGGTGCAAACATGACCGGCAAGAATTCTGACCGATCACATACATTGTTTGATCTTTGAAAATGTGAATGGGATTGCACTAAGGCCCTGCATGCAATCAATGGCCCAAAATTATGTGCATGCATGAGTAAAAACTCAGTAGTAAGCACTGATGCTAATTTGCTTGCTGGTTAGTTAATTCTTAAGATTAGCTACGCAAAGCAATGCGAAGTATAGTAAGCTTGCCTAACCTATAAGCTAGCTAGATTATATTTAGATGCATAGTAAGCTCCTTAACATGAAATAATTACTAGGACTCGTGGGTCATGAGCCATATGTGATCGAAGATTGTGTGTGAGAGGCAATGAAAACTAAAGTAAGCATATATTATAGTAAAGCTTTATACGCTCAGCCACCTAGTTAATAATTAATAAGCTTTATAAGCTCAGCTTTATAATCCTATTTAGCAAGCCGATAATATATTCATATTCATTAATACACCTACTTGGTTGCGAGCATATGTGATTTGGCATATGTTTCTTGTACGAAATATTGGACACCTCTGCCTGTTGTGGTAGGCCCAATAATGCTTTGTGGTCGCTAAAGATTTGGTATAGTTTTTCAAAAAACATAGAGTGCTTTGATGAGCAACACATCCTTGGAGATGACAGACTCTCTTATCTTCAATAGTTCTTGAATTTGCTGTGTCATCTAGTCCACTTGCTTTCCTTTAGCTTTTTTTTTGTAGACGATGAAGCTTGGTGTCCAGGTCTTTCAACCATCTTTATATGCATCTTTCACCTACATGTATCAAGTTCTCTTTTGGCTTGAAACTATTAGAAGGCATACTATTAAAAATGGAATCAAGTCTATGTAACCACAAGCACCATAACAGTTCATTTCTCAGACAGCCCATAGTTCCAAGGTGCAACCGATGCCTTCTCCAAGTAACAAGTTTTTCCAGCCAAGGGTGTAGCCATTCCATAGCTGAATGCAACGGCCAATGACTCGAAACATTTCTTTGCAATAGGGCAGTGCATGAAATTGTGCAGGTCATCCTCCACCTCCTTGCATCTATCTGTGGCACTTCCCATCCCCTATGTTAAGTCTGAGGGCTTTACCTGGGTCCAAATAGCTCTGAACATGACCAACCAAGCTAGGCACACTTTTTTTGGTTTCACATATTTATTCCATAGCTTAACAAATAGAAAATACCATTGTGATGTTTGGCAAGTATTATGAAGTGGGATCCTCTCACATATTAGAGCATACATAGGCTCTATGCATGCATGTTAGAGCTTGAGTAGGCTCTATGCATGCTTGAAAAATAGAGCATGCATTGGCCATCTCCCTTCCACTCGGCCTACTCTTTGATGAAAATGAAAAAATAATTCACTCCCCTTGCTGAAAATTGCTGGCAACTCCTATAGGGGTTTTCTCCACTTCTTGTTTGATAATGAGATGACATTGGAGCTCTCTCACAAGCTTGGGTACTTGCCATGAGTATGGACTAGACACTTGAAACAAAATACAAGGTATTTCTAGGGTTTGAAGGCCTTAGAGGGCAAGAAAAATACAGGGTTTCAAGGCTCCAAACACCAATACAATGGATATCTACTTCAAGAAAATGATCCCTCCCATAGGCATCAAGGTAATGTGTATTCATAAAAGATATCAAAAGGTTCCTTTACAACTATGAGCCATTGTCTTATATACCATGACCCATTTCACACTTAATTACTATACCCATGCTCGAAAGCCCAACATATGAACATGCCAATGCCAATGGACAACATCACATTATACAAAATGAAGGGGGAAAAAAAACTTAGCGGTTTTCTAATCTCGATCGAGGTTTGGTGGCATACATTTTAGGGTTTTCAAGATGAACGACCCTAATGTATGCATGGTTTTAGGATTTGTGAAACAAACGGCCCTGATGTATGCTTGATTATAAGATTGGTCCAATAATAAATGGCTTTGATTTGTCAAAAATATCCCAGTCGAGATACATGGATGACTTTGATTCAAACTACATATCTCGATCGAGATACATGGATGCCTTCAATTTGAACTACATATCTTGATCGAGATATATGGATGGCTTCGATTTGAACAACGTAGCTTGATTGAGATACATCAAGAGTCGGGATCCATCTTGGTATCAAGGTAAATGGATGGCCTAGATTACACAACCTTATCTGGATCGACATATATTTACGGCTTAGATTACAAATTTTTATCTCGATTGAGATATATGAACAGATGAGATCTCATGTCTTTATCTCGATTGGGATATATAATTGGTCATGTTCACGCATCCATATCACGGTCGAGATATGCGGATGATGGAGATGGCATCACTGATATGCTGAATGTACATTCGAGTGGGACTGTTAAGCAGGATCCATTGTGGCATTGATGTGGATCCCAGTGGCCAACATATCTCGAACAAGATAAAGAGGTGGTGGTGACATGATTTATTGACATGGATGGTGACAACGCTTCCGAGCCTATTGGTGTGGAAATTGTTAGTATGTTAATTGAGATATGGGGCTCTTGGATTGGGGGGCATGTGGCATGTTATTATTGATGGTGATTTCTTGATTGAGATACCCCACCCAAGAGTCTCGCTCGTTGCGTCAATGTCCTATTTTAAGTAAGAGTGAACGAAAGTGAGTACCCTCACCTTTCATTCAGCCTCTCTTATACATATAACATATATATACATGTTATTTTTCTATGAATAAGGTATTCTCTCTATGGATTTTACATGCTTATAGACATAGTCATCACAATGCTTGCCAAACCTCCTTATGCTAGAGTTCAGTGGGAAGTGACATTTCATGCTAATGGAAGGATGTTTGGCAAGTATTATGAAGTGGGATCCTCTCGCATATTAGATCATACATAGGCTCTACGCATGCATGTTAGAGCATGAATAGGCTCTATGCATGCTTGAAAAATAGAGAATGGATAGGCCATCTCCCTTCCACTTCGCCTAGTCCTTGTCTTAAGTTATTGTCTATGCTAATCTTAGCAGTATTAATTTTTATAGATGTGGCCACCACCAAAAAATGATCTGGCATATGCAGGGGCATCCTCGAGTAGTACACCTCTCTATAGGATAACCTAGATTTACGTAGTGTCAATGAGGTACAAGTCATTTGGTGGCAGTCAGGACTTGAAGTATGGGGCCAAGCTATTGAGCCACTCAGGTGTTTTTCACCTTCTATGTGCCAGAAACTTCATCTATCTCCTAAAATCACCCATTTCAATGTGTCACACCAGCTTCCCTACCCCTCTCACTTCCAATTTTCCTACCCCTCTCCCTTCCACTTTGCCTACTCCTCATCGTTTGGCTCCTACCACAACATGGCCTACTCCTATCCCCGCCACATAATAGACCGCACTCACATCCACAATGCCATCTCCCCGACATGCGGCAACCTCATAATTCCCCACTCAAGTGGTGATAGTGCAAAGGAGGTGAGTGGTGGCCTTCACCAATGGTGACAAACGAGACTTGATGGTGTGAAATCGCCAAAGCTTGTGAATGGATTCAAAATGAAACCCTATTTTCGAAGGCTACTAGAACTAGTGCCTTTGCGAGTGTGAACTATTTTATTACGGACTCACATGACATGTGTTCATGTCCACATAGTAATCATGCATTGGCTAGTGTGTAGAGATGTTGGGTTATTACTATTGTATTGTGGAGTTGCCTTTACTTCATTTCTTTTAGCCACCCTATCACATCAAATTGTGTGCATCATGAATCCAATCATCATGAATTTGTGTGTCAAATTTTCTACCACTTGAATGATTTGGGCCATGCCCTAAGTCTTATTACCAAAAATTCCATTCTTGTGACAACCTCTTGCTCATTCGCAAAGTTCATTATAATCTCGCTCTCATTCACTATCTCTCGCTTACAATTGCTCTTGTTGTTCTTTCCATTTCTTCATGCACCCTTGATAGAATTTGAGAAGCTTACTATTATTTTTGATGTGAACATTACCCACAACCATTCTTGGTCAAAAACTATCGGTGTGTTGTAGTTTGCTTCTCTTGCATATGGAACCCTTGGACACTCATTGATGGAGCTACTCTTTCATGTAAGAGTTACAAGCAGCAAAATTTCACTGCCCAGCTGCAAAATTTTGCTATGGAGCAGCAAAAGGAATCCCCGACATCCCGACAAAAAAAGCGCTATTAAAATGCTACTAGAAAACAGTGCTATGTCCCTGACGTGTTGTAGTTATAAACAAAAGACATATTCCTGACATACTCCTTAAACGTCTATTGCTTTTTGGAAACAAGCTCTACCATAAGGTTTTTTAGTAAAATTTAGTTATTCTTAACTATTTAACCACATGGGGTGATTGAAAACTATTAGTGCTTCTCGATTCAATCGACACTTGAGATACATCACTAGTGGCTAGAAATGAGAAGTGTATTACAATATGATATAGAGAGTGATTGAATCTCAAATAGATGATTAGGATCACTTACAATTCGATTTCAAAAATGACTCACTCTTATCATTTCATCATTACAATAGCAATTACTCATGCTTTATGTCATTCTTCATATCCCAGCACATACAATGACACAAAGAAACAACCAACAAGCACCAAGTGATGATGGAACATGCCAATTGAAATATTGAATCACACTAAGAATATGCCACATATGCCCATGGCATCCAAAAAGCATTCAACAATCAACATGCCATCAAATGCCAATGTTCTTCAAGCATGTGGGACTTCTAACACCATATGAAAAGCCATGGTAATCACCATTGCATGCAAAGTTCTTGAAAATTGGCCAAACTTTCAATATTGAGAATTAGGGTTAGATCAATGACTTATGTGAAGTATCAGTTTGCATAATGGTACTATTAGTGAGTCCAAATGTGATTAGGTAAGACTAATTAAATGTAGGATCAGTCACTATTAAGGGATTAGGATTTCCAAATCACAAACCCTAAATCTTTCCCAAATCTTCAAGAAATGCACCAAATCATGAATCAATGGTAATAGTCACTCCACCAATAGCCTTCCGGTAGCTTGAATGCTTGATAATGTTGAAGTATGAAGCTCTGTGTTGAAGATTTGTGAAGCACAATTTACTGGTTTTCCCTCTTCTTCACCATGCTTCACGAATCACCAAAGAAATCTCCAACATGCCCAAAGTTGGTTGAAATAGACCATTCCTAAGTGGTAGGAAGAATCAATGGCAAGTTTTAGAGCATCATTGATGAAAATGATCCAAAAAATTCACTCCCCTTGCTGAAAATGATCCAAAAATTGATTTTCTCTACTTCTTGTTTGCTAATGAGATGATCTTGGAGCTCTCTCATGAGGGTGGATACTTGCCATGAGTATGGACTAGAAACTTGAAGGAAAAGACATGGTATTTCTAGGGTTTCAAGGCTTCAAATGAGGGTAAGAAAAAAATAGGGTTTTCAAGGCTCCAAGCACCATGAAAATGGACATGTACTTGAAGAAAATGACCCCCCCAATACATTCCCCAAGATTGGTCTCAAAAACACGCTAAGAAGCAACTATATTTGGCTATGGAAAGCTCTGAAAATATGAGGAGTAACAAAACCATGGTGATTAGCAAAACGTAAATAGGATTAGTGAGATTTTCCAAATTTGGTCATGTAGATTTTAAAATTTGGTGTGGTACCCCCAAATTCTAATCCACAGCACGTCGTCCAAAGGCCAAAATCTTTACGAATTAACGAAACTAATGGGACTTTCATCCATTAATGACACCTTAGTCATATTCTTGATCAAGAAAATGCAAAAAGTCAGAGGAAATGATAGAAAATAGAAAAACAATGGATCAAACAAGAGCTTCAGATGGTACCACTGCAAGAAGAAAGCCCACTCATTACATGGAGTAGACAACATGGGTATTGGTCACCATCCTAGATCTCATATGGGAGAAGCTCACTATGGATTCTTGTGCCATAGGCATCAAGGTAATGTGTATTCATAAAAGATATAAGAAGGTTCCTTTACAACATTGGCCCATTTCACACTTATTTATTATACCCATGCCCCAAAGCCCATCGATGTCCTATTTTAAGTGAGAGTGAACGAAATGAGTACCCTCATCTTTCATTCACCCTCTCTTATGCATATAACATATATATACATGTTCTTTTTCTATGCATAAGGTATACTCTGTATGGAGTTTACATGCGTATAGGCATAGTCAGTTTAATGCTTGCCAAACCTCCTTATGCTAGAGTTCAGTGTGGGAAGTGACATTGCATGCTAATGGAAGGATGTTTGGCAAGTATTATGAAGTGGGATCCTCTCACAGATTAGAGTATACATAGGCTCTATGCATGCATGTTAGAGCATGAATAGGCTCTATGCATGCTTGAAAAATAGAGCATGCATAAGCCATCTCCCTTCCACTTGGCCTAGTCCTTGTCGTAAGTTATTGTCTATGCTAAACCTAGCAGTATTAATTTTAATAGATGTGGCCACCACTAAAAAATGATCTGGCATATGGAGGGGCATCCTCGAGTACACCTCCCTATAGGATAACCTAGATTTACGTAGTGTCTATGAGGTACAAGTCGCATGGTGACTTGAAGTATGGGGCCAAGCTATTGAGCCACTTGGATGTTTTTCACCTTCTATGTGCCAGAAACTCATCTGTCCTGAAATCACCCATTTCCATATGTCCCACTAGCTTCCCTACCCCTCTCACTTCCACTTTCCCACCCCTCTCCCTTCCACTTTGCCTACTCTTCATCCTTTGGCTCCTACCACAACATGGCCCACATAATAGACCGCACTCACATCCATAATACCATCTCCCCAACATGCAAAAACCTAATAATTCCCCACTCAAGCGGTGATAGTGCAAAGGAGGTGAGTGGTGGCCTTCACCATTGGTGGCAAACGAGTTTCTCGATGATGGTATGCTTTATTATAGTCTTGATGAGGAGGAGGGCACGCCTTTTATGGATGAGATGGGATGGAGGGTTTATTTTAACTTCTGTTAAGTAGTTAATCAAACTTTTGAAGATGATTTGAACCCATAGGGGAAGCAAAAGGATAAACAATTCATGTATGTGGTGCAAGGCATGTATGAGAAATTCTCAAATTCAAGACACATGCATTTATGCAACCAATGGATTAGGGATTGCTTCATAAATATTTTGGACAATAGGAGGTCTCACATAAGGAGGTATGCTAAAGATAAAAAACAAATTCCTGCCAATTTCTCAATTAAAGGATTGGAAGAAGAAAAAAAAAGAAACTAGGCAGGGTACTCAATACCCTCAGTAAAAGGTGACCCATGCGAGTTAGTTGCAAAAGTATGGTGGAACAAAGTATGTTTCCAGAGAGAAAAGGCAACTTGGCTTGCACAATTTCTAAGTTTTTTCTTTCTTATACATCACTAAGTTTAGTTCATCTTTCCTCATAAATTACATATCTTAAGCATGTTATAATTTGTTGTAGGAAAGGGTAGCAGGTCCCACCCAAAGTGCTTGGGAGAATAGGTACCACAAGAATCATAGTGAAGTCAAGACTTGGGAGTGGATGAAACAATCGGGAGTGTTCATTGTTACCGATATCCAACGAGGTCGGGGGAACTATGACTTTATGAGTAGTTGATTATTTGAACTTGAATTTTAATTATCATCGAAGTCGCAATTCCTATGTTGTTTTACCTTTAGCACTAACTTTTTTGTATTGTTTCATTATTAAATGTAGAAAGACGATGTTGAAGAAGGTGGTGATTCACATGGTGGTATTGTGATGTAGCAAAAAATTTTGGCAAGGAAGATCTTGAAGATGAAGATGAGAATTATTTAACTTAAGTAGTTTTTGTAAAAGCCACTCAATCACCTTATGCAATTTTTGTGGAAACGGAGAATACATATGCAATATAATGACATTTTCTTGTGTGTATATGAATTGCATTTTGTTTGTATTTGTAATGTTTTTTATATGTTAAAAAAATGGAGACACAATGTGATTGATGTGGGGACACATCTCTACCATTTTTCCCTATTTTTTTCTCGTAGACTGCAATGCGGCTATGATGTGATTATAGGTGTGGCTATCACGCAATTGCATCAGATAAATTTAAAAATCTAAATTTGCTTTGTTTGCCCATGATTGTTGATGTGGCTATGCTCTCATTCTCTTGTAGTGATGCATGGTTATCTTATCTAGTTTTTTGTGTTAACAATAGCAACTAATGCTTCTCATGGGTATAGAAGCTCAAAGGAGATATATCCATCTTTAATTGATACAGCCTGCATAATGAGAGTGGAGGTAGTGTGCTTGATTGAGGATATTTTTTCAAGATCCATACTCACTAGTCAAATACATTTAGTGGCACACTTTGTGGATGCGGTGGCCGTGTGCGGTGTCATGCATGCTCATCCCCACGAGAGGTTCATGAAGACATTGAAATATTTTTTAAGGAAAAGAGTATAACCAAAGGGAAGCATGGTGGAGGGTTAGTTGGTGCAAAAGAGTCACTTGTATACATTTTAAAATATCTCTCTGTAGTGGATCCCCCCATTCCTAGATTATGATGTAATAAGGAACGTGAACACATGGTGGACCATGTATCACATGGAAAGGGAAGAGGCTAGAATATCAAGTAATGATCAACAAGATGAATACATTTGTATTCTCATCAATAGTGACTCAGTGAATAAGTGGGTGGCAAGGTATGAAGAGGTAAGAAGGACAAGAGAGGAAGAGAGACATGCTTTTAGATTGCAACATGAGAGACGTTTTTTTTTCCTACCCAACCTTGTTCAACTTCCAAAGTATTGTAAACATTGATTGGCTATACGAGGAGATGGAGATGGTACTCGAAAGAGATGGAGAAGAGGTCATTGAAGAGGAATGGGAGTATGCAAGAGGATGTCTACAAAAGGTAAGTGTGTCTCTACATCTCTTCTCAACATAAAACATTAATTTTATATTAGGGTCATATATATTGTTTATTCGATGTTTTCTATAGTATACCATTTACAATGCCACGTGGTCGCAAGGAAAGCATTTTTGCACAAGTAGAGTTGACTCCAAGCGAGAATTACATAAGATGGTGGGGTTATGACAAGTTTTGAGCAAGTGGATGGGAGAAAGGTTGATTATTATGGGATGATTGAGAATATCATCATTTGATATCTTCATATTGAATGTTAAATGGTTCAAGGACTTCGTGTGCTGTGGTCCTCAAGCAACTATGAGAAGGTATTCAAGTGGGATCATGGCAACAGAGTCAACAAAGTTTTGGCAACGGGAGAAGGGAACCTTCGTACTACCTCAAGATTGTGAATAGGTATATCATTATTAAAAGTTATGTATTCCATACTAGCATTATATATTCATGCTTAATATTTGGTCACTCTCATTGTTAATAGGTTCCACTAGAAATACATGCCAAAAAGTGGTGGTATGTTATATAAGTTGCTCCTTCAAAGACTGTTTTCCAAGAGGAAGATATTCAAGAGCTTATGTAAGAGATGGGAGTACAAGATGGACACATCGAGGTTCGAGTGGAAGATGAATAGCATGTATAGATGAGATTCTAGGATACACATGTCGATGAGAGAAAATTAAAGACGTAGAGTATGAGTTATCACCTACCGATGTAGAGTATGAGTTATCACCTATCAATGTAGGTGAAAGTGTCCCATGTGCAAATGCAACATATGATGATATTGAAGGAGATGATAATGATATTGATCAGGATGTAGATTCCACCACTAGTAGTGGATTATATCTCTTTGTTGAAGTTGGAATGTCCATAGGTGGGGCTATGGATCTAGAGATAGAGTCGTTTCCATGTATGGATCTAATTCAAGACATGGTCGACGAGGTGTCTAGTTCTATTAAAAAATAAGCAATGGTAAATTACAAAAAAATTCTTCTTTATCTTCTTTAAATTTATTTTTAAAACTATTTATGACTCACACGTCATTTCAGGTGCGTGAATAGATGAAAACAACACAAAATTGGAATTTAGCTCTATGTATTTAGCTCTGTGGTGGGATAAAGCTATACGCATAGCTCTATTCATGGTATCTGTGCATATAGCTTATTCAAAGAGCTCTACCTAAATGATCTATATGTGTAAGTCTCTTATGTATATAGAGCTACATAGCTGTATGCATAGAGGTTATGCATAGAGCTCAATCCATATAGCCTACGTGTAGATCTCTTTGATGAGAAATATGCAAAACCATTGAAATTCTAAAATAGTTAGGAAATTTGGGAGAATTGTAACAAAACCACTTGCTAGTTGGCATCAACCATAATATGCATCTTATCCATGACTTACAAACACGAAAATGAGAATACCTTACACGTTTCCCTTCCCCCTCCAAGGAAATATCTCAAATGAATGCTAGTAAAATTAGTGATCCCATCGTTCAAAACAAAAAAAAAACATAACTATAAGCATATTTACATTGGGAAACATTTTTCTTCATGTTATTGTGTTACGATGGATCATTTAAGAATGGTCTTTGTATGAGGACCCTAGGTTCTGAAAACAGGCTTATCCCGTTTTTCGAGGTGGTAAAAACATGACCGCCAAGAATTCTGGTTGATCACATACAATGTTTGATCTTCGAAAATGGGAATGGAGTGCCGTAAGACCCTGCATGCAACCAATGGCCCAAATTATGTGCGTGCATGAGTAAAAACTTAGGTAAGCAGCACAGATGCTAATTTGCTTGCTAGGAGAGGCAATGAAAACTAAAGTAAGCATATATTGTAGTAAAGTTTTATATGCTCAGCCACCTAGTTAATAATTAATAATCTTTATAAACTCAGCTTTATAATCATGTTTAGCATGCCGATAATATATTATTTTTGTTAATATTCATTTTTGGCATATTTTTCTTGTACGAAATGTCGGCCACCTCTGCTTGTTGTGGTAGGCCCGATAAAGCTTTGTGGTCGCTGAAGATTTGGTAAAGTTGACAAACGTGAATCCTAAATTCGTGCCGTTCCTACAACAAATTAAAAAAATTTAGCACGTACACAAAGAGTATCACTCTTCTAAATATTTCTCATCTTTCCAAGTACTTCACAGGTCACAGTTACCCTGTACAGTTTGTTATCACACGTGAACACATGAATTTATAATGATAACATCAATCAGCAGTACTTACGATTCATAGTTAATTCATGGAAAAGATTGTACTTGGATCATAGAGACCAACGTTTTTTTCCTCATTGAGAGGCACAACCGTTGATTCTTTTCCATAAAACAAAAAGTCGACGGGGAGGTACACAAAATCATAGGCGTTCAGGTTGCCTATAGGCCCGTGCTGTGATCGAGCTCATTCACGTTGCACTGCCAACAGTGTTGATCAAGTAGTGCCAAAAGCTCGGTTTGGCTGTAGTTTTCATCATCAACACAACAATTAATTTGATGTTAATCACATATATCAATCAAACTTCCAAATTGACCTTGCTTTGAAGAGTACTTGGTCAATAAGATAATTAACCTTTGCATCAAAGGTCTCTTACAACAACTAACGTAAGGAGTGACTCTAGTATGGGGTGATGTTCATAAATACCTTGTGACTTGAGAGTTTTCTTAATCAAACTAGCATATTATGCGCTTAAAAATTTCGAAAAACAAATTTTTTTCTTTGTATTTGGTGAAGATCACACGAATGGCGGTGTTAGAGTTAGTGTGATCTTAACAAAGCTTGAAGATTAGTCTTCACGTGATCAAATTTGTGGATTACTTGACGGAGAAAAGAAAGAAAAAAAGAAAGAATTACTTGCACTGATTCGGAATGTGCCGGATCATTAGGGTGTCTTGTGTATTTTGCGGATCGAACTCATAACATTGAGGAGGCAGAGGTTGATACACGTAGATGTATGCCCATCTCATTGCAGCTGGAATAAACTCTGGCGCCAGGAGTCGTTCGTTTGCTGCTGGAATAAACGCCGGCACGAAAATTGCCCTCTACCACCTTCAGTAGAAAACTTCTACCGCAACCAAACTCCCAAGATAAACTCTCTCAACTTCACGCCGGTTCTTTGCTCTCTCAACCAGAAAGTGGTCGGAATTTCAGTGGCTGAGATAACCACATTTACCTCTTGGCATTGATTCGAATATTTATGAAGGTTCTTCGATCCGCAATATTGTAGCTGCGCCCCCTTTAAAGGCCCGATAACCCTAGTCGCCCGGTATAAAGGTTACAATTAATACACACGTATCAAGTGACCACTACAAATAATGTGCGAAGAAAGTACCCTTTATATTTAAATCAATCTAAAGATTGCTAGTTTGTAATAAGAGAGTTAACCTTCTGAGGTGGGTTGCTAGTTTGTGAGACAGGTGGCTTCTTGCTTCATTCTTGTTTGAGGTTGAGTTGTGAAGTGGGTAATTGTCACCACAATAGTTTGTAATCTAACTCCATGAATTGCATGGTTTCTAGCTACTACTCATGAGCCTTTGTTGCTTATCTCCTATGCTTAGTTTTGAGACTTGTCAGATAATGATGAGAATGCATACTATTTTGAGGGTAGCTTGAGCTTCTGTGCACATTGTATTGAATCATTTATTATGTATAGCTTGAGCTTCTGTGCACATTGTATTGAATCATTTATTATGTAAAGCTTTCCTAATAGGAAATTATAAATGTTCACTCCCATCCATCAAGATCTAGTCACACTTCTCCCATCTAGTGGAAGGGTATTGTACCATGTGATGTGTGTGTGTACTAAGTATTACTTCTACAACCCGTAAAGAAGTTACACACAAGTGTTAGGCGATATCTCCATATCTCACAATGCTAAGGATTCGGAAAAGATCTTCTGAAGACACCTTCTCCTTGAGATAAATGTAATCAAATGGTGCTACATTAATCTTGAATGAGTTTAGAAGTGGCCTTATTTTGGTGATGTGATCGTTTGGCGGCCTAGATGGACCCAATGAAAAGCAATCGACAATAATTGGCATATTATATAACCTCCACAAGAGACTATATATGCACATGTAACATAGCTCCTCCACTAACCATGTGATGATCCCTTGGATGGGCACTCTTGAAATCATAGTTAATACAACCTTCATCTAAAAACTTTTTAATCATGCCACTGAAGCTCTAATCAACCTAAGCACATAGTCATGAAGTACTTCGCACATTGATTCAATGGTTTTTGTAATATTGATTTATTATTATTGTCCGCTACGTTTTGACTTGAAGGTTTCATTTAGTGATCTTACAATGTGGAGATCTTCCATATTGTCATAATCACTATAACGCATCCACTATATAGGGACACATTTTTATGACATATTTTGTTTCCCCTAGACATCACTTGGAACTACGAGACACTATTAATGCCATTTTTAAAGTTTAAATATTGCCACCTTGCAAAGATTATTTCAACACACATGTTGTTGCTAGGAGATCTTAAAAGTGGGTTTTTTGGGAGTGACTATGCATCTCTCTCTCTTTCTCTCTCTCTCTCTCTCTACATCTCCCTCTCTCACTCTCTCGCTATCCCTAAATATGTCTCTCTATCTCATTCTATCTGTCTGTCTCTGTCTTTCTCTCTATAACTCTCTCTCTAACCCCTCTTCTCACCATGTCTACACTCTCTCTCATTTAATTGGTTGTCTCTCAATTCACCACTAATTTTGTGTTTCCTCATCTTGAGTGTTATTTGCATGGATCCTATAAGCTATAGATTGGGAAAGGTGGTTTCGTATCTTTGTGGATGCATCAGATGTTGCTATTAATAGTGTCTTAATGCAACAAACCAAGGATGGATGGTTTCGTTCAATTTATAAAACCAATCGGGTGTTGTTTACAAGTTGAGAAGAATTACTCCCCATGACAGAGAGAGAGGCTCTGTGCATGGTGTATTTTGGCAATAAGTTTATCCATTATCTTTTGGGTAATCGATTTGATTTTCATATTGATCACAATGCATTAACTTATTTGGTAAGCAAGACTAATCTTAAAGGTATGATGTTGGCAAGATAGATGTTGCTTGCTGTGCAGGATTTCGAGTTCACCATCGAGCATAAATCCACAAATGAACATGTAGTTGACAATAGAATCCAGAGAGATGGTGGATGGTGTTGCAGATCAGTTTTTGGATGTAGACTTATTTAGTCTAGATATTCCACCAAATACATGGTACGATAAGATGTTGGTATTCTTGATAAATGGATCATTCTCAGAAGGTATGAGCAGAGACCATTGCAAGTGGTTACCTTTTTGAGCAAAACATTTATATTTGGGAGGACAATTGTACAATATGGAGGTGGATCGAATCTTCAGGCGGTGTGTTCGCAATCATGAGAAGATAGTAGTAATCTGATAGAACTCCATTAAGGCATATGTGGAGGGATTTTTTTGGAGAAATCATAGTAAAAAAAATCTTCAAGGTTGGCTTATGGTGGTCAATATTACTGAAAGATGCGTTGTGACTCACCAAAGCCTATGGTATCTGTGCATAGATTACGAAACCAAATATAGGAATGCCGCACAATCTAGTGTTGCATTTGTAACCATTTTAAAAGTGGGGATTGGATTTTGTGGGTCCATTCCAGGCAATAACTTAAAGAACCGATAACAAATATATACCAATGGTGGGGCCATTGATTACTATACCAATGGTGGGGCCATTGATTACTATAGTAATCAATGGTGGGGCCATTGATTACTACCGATAACAAATATATACCAATGGTGGGGCCATTGATTACTATAGTAATCAATGGTGGGGCCATTGATTACTATACCAAATGGGTTCAAGCAAAGGCTCTTAGTGATAATACAAATGTTTTTGTAGAATAATTTTATATGAAATGATCATAACTAGGTTTGCTTGCCCATTAGAGCTGGTTAGTTATCATGGTTGGACACTTCATGAACCAAGTTATCCAGAACCTAGTAGAACTAGTTAGTGATCAGGGTGTGTTGAAATGTAGAGAGAAAGAGACGAGACAAGAGACACATCATGTACGCTCCCAAAGACTGATTCATATTGAGGACAAGATACATATATATAGGTGAGACCAAGTTAGGTAGAGTGAGCCACATATAGAGCTCCAACACCCCCACTCAAACAAGAGTCTCTAGCTATGGATGAAAAAACCCTTGGGGAGTACAAGGGAAAACCCCAAGCCCCTATACAAATGTGAAAATATGAACCAGAAGTAATGATGTGAAAGTCCATTGTGCATCTATGTACAAATATACAAAAGGACCAAGAGGTCATAGTGTGCAATTGTGAAATGTGCAAAGTGCATGGTGTCTAGAAGATTACAACGATATATATACAAAGCTACCATAAGAGTAAAGAGCCTAATCTAGAAAGAGTGAGCCCGAGCCAACTCCAAGCTCTGAGCGCAAGAGAATGAAGCGTGACTCATTGAGACCTTTGGCAAGAATATTTGCAATCATCTAGTCACTTGGACAATGTTCAATCATGATAGTGCCTTTGTGTACTTCGTATCGAACATAATGGTAATGCACAGCAATATGTTTTGACTTGTTATGTTGGACATAGTCTTTTGCAAGACTAATAGCACTCTGATTATCACACCGCAAGGGTGTACTAGAAAGAGGAGAATGGCCAATATCTGTCAACACTTGTCGAAGCCAAATGAGTTCACGAGCTGCAAGTGATGCTGCAACATATTCACATTCGGTTGTAGAAACTACAACACGTCATATTTCCTATAGCACCAGAATCAATAATGAAAAGTGAACCATCACGTACATGAAGTATTCTGTCTGGGAGAACTGAACATAAAACACAACTTGTTTTAGGCAGAACATTATCATGATGCTCGGCTGCATATGCTCGATTTCGATCTACATCAAATTGACGCTTAAAGCACATGGAAGAGGGATGATCAGATTTTCCACAATAATCACAAGAAGAAGAATCTCTAGATAAACGTGGTTGGTTTGTGGGAATGTTGTGTTCTTCATCATATTGACGTGCCCAACAGTCATCTTCAGTAGGACCGTTCCTATTGCAGTAAGAACAATGCTTGTTAGGAAATTTGAGATGAGAGAAACTACCACCACGACGACCACCTCTACGGTTGCCTCGTTAAAAAGGATGCCTTCGCACGTAAAAGGCCCGTTCCAACTGTTGTGACTCAGGCTCCTCTTGTTGTGAAAACATAGCTGTATCATGACCAACGCTACGTCGTTGTTGACGTTGAGAATACTCAATCAAAGATATGCAAGTTTGGTCAAAATCATGACCATCCTTGTTAGAAAGAATGGTAACAATGTTGTCATAAGACGGATCCTTTATCATATCAAGAAGAATTGTAATAAGTTACTTTCGTGGAACAAGATCACCCGCAGAGCAGCAAGTTGATTAATAATAGATTTGAAAGAATCAATATGCCTCGTCATTAGCAGTACCAACGTCGTACTGTAACTTTGAAAGCAAACCTCTCAAATAAAGTGTTTCTGTAAGAGTTTTTCTGAAAATTTGCTATAAGATACTCCCATACGTCATGGGAAGTAGGGAAGTCATACACATCAAGCATGAGAGAATCACTAAGAGCAGAAAGAATGTACCGACGAGCTGCTTTATCACGCCTCTGCCAATCCATATAAGTAAGACGCCATGCATCAAAAACAAGGCCTTCTGTGATAAGAACATTGTCAGAATCCGGAATAGTAGGCTGAGACGGACATAGAGAATCGCCAATAACAACATCTGAGAGCTCATCGCCTTCAAGAATTAACAGCATCTTTGCTTTCCAACCGGGAAACCCTTGGCCTTGAAAAGAAGGAATACAACATTGGCCAGAAGAAAAACCATTGACGAGAACAGTCATAGCCATATCTATCTGCGAGAAGATGTATAAGATAAAATCACAAAATCTGCACACCATAGACAAGGACGACTGCAAGAGATAAGAGACGTCAATAAGAAAAGAGTCCTCAAAATAGAGAGACGTGGGATGCAAGATTCATTGATAGACGCTTGATGAAAAAGCTAGATTGGTCGTTTTGCTAAAAATAGCAAAATAATAAGAGATGCTTGACAAAAAGCCTAGATTTGGCGGTTTGCTAAAGACGCTTGATGAAGAAGCTAGATTTGGCGGTTTGCTAAAGACGCTTGACGAAGACGAAACCTGTGTGCTCACAAAGATGCTTGACGAAGACGAAACCTGTGTGCTCACACAAAGAACCTGTTTGCTTATTCAAAGAACCTGTTTTGCTGTTACAGATGCAGTTTGCCTGAACTGTCATAACTTTTGACTCACAACTCCGTTTGACAAACTTTTTTGATAGGATTCACTAGCACAATACAATCTACGCACCTGCACCAAGTTAAGGACGTGATTAAGAAATAACTCTAATTACAATAAGTTAAGCTATAAAATCATGTAGACAACACATAATCAAAGAACAATCTTGTAAGACATCAAATTATAATCATGAATTTAACAAGAAGACATAGATGCTTCCCTTATAGATGCTCTGATACCATGTTGAAATGTAGAGAGAAAGAGACGAGAGAAAGAGACAAGATAAGAGACACATCATGTACGCTCCCAAAGACTGATTCATATTGAGGACAAGATACATATATATAGGTGAGACCAAGTTAGGTAGAGTGAGCCATATATAGAGCTCCAATAGGGTGGACACTTCCTAAACCAAGTTATCGAGAATCTTATTAATATCATATGATTTTTCATAAAAAGTCGACGCTTTATAATTTTGTATAAATATTTTTTAGAAATTTTTGTTGTAGAAAGTGTGTAGAATGTTTTGTTAGGACATCTAACATGTTTTGACAAAATTTTGTGTTGTATGAAATTTTTGCTTTTTGTCATTTTCAGGTAGTTGCCATTTTGGTGGGTGATTTTTGATTAGGTTAAAGGTTTAATTAGGCGAAGTTTTGTATGAGGGAGTTTTTATGTTTTGTACATAGAAGAACTTTGCTCAAGTGAAATCTTTGTGATTCACATTATTTCATATTAGTTTGCTGACTCTAAAGTGGGTTTTGAGTGGTTTTATGCTAAAAATGTGCCAAGATTTTCATGTCGAGACATTGCAAGTCTTAAACGGAGGTGAAGAATGAAGATTCAGCCTCGGACGAAGAGATAGAAAGTCGAAAAAGAGGATGGAATGTTAAAGATGAGTTGTTGAACATCCTCATCGGATCACCGAGGTGCAAATGGCGCACCATGGAAAAGGGTTGTTTTCCCAATGGTGGGAATAATCACCGCATATGAAGAAAGATTTAAAAACACGTTTTTTCCAAAAAGGGCGACAAAGCTAAAAATATGGCACACGGATCCAAAAAGCTCTAGAAAGCTCCAGAAAGGGCTGCTTTTAGTTTTTGACGTGAATAAGAGGAATACACAAAACATCAAAGAAGAGATTGAGAGTGCTTGTGCGAGTGTGAGTGCGAGTTTTTCATGAGAGTGAGAGTGAGAGTGAGAGTGCGAGTGAGATAGCTCATGGGTGGTTTGGTGGTTCAACCTCTTTCCTCTAAGAGTGCTTCATAATATCAGACTGTTGTAAGATTTCTTATACATAATTGTTCTTTTTTTTCCCCAAAAATTTATGTAAATTTCTATTTTCTTGTATTGTATTGTGTTTATTGAGTGGGAGTGCCACAAAAGTCTACAATATATTATCCACAAGCCAAAAATCAGGTAGAATCCACCAAACAAGTATTACAGTGAATCTTGAAGAAGATTATAAATGAGAATCAAATAGATTGAAATTAAATCAGAATCTGTATTCAACACTGTGGGCATTCAGGACAACATGTGTATGTGTATGGAACTAGCAATGGTGATGGAATTTATAATCCCCAACTTTATGGTGTGCTACTGACAGATTATCTACGAAAGAGTTAGCCATGCATAGGCTAGATATAACATATCTCTGAGATTAACCAAGTTATGATTAAAGATACTTCTATGTTTTGGATATGACAAATTATAGTAATGAATTCCAGCAGGTTTTTTGCAGGTTTTCAGAGTTCACAAAAATTCTAATTGTTAAAATTAAGTGAGAATTCAAGATTGAGTTTTCAATTAGTTAGTTTGCTCAAATGAAGCCTTTAAGTGTGTAGATAGACATGCAAATTGAAATTTGAAAAAAAGAGAGTAAAATGTGACTTATTTTTGGAGTGGACTTTCACATACATCTGATTGTGGCGATTCCGCTCGCTTTCGGTTGTAGACCGCACATGTTCTGGTAATTTTAGATACCAACACGACTAGTTTTTGATAATTGTGCACAAAGTTATACTTGTTGTAGGTTGGAGCCCTGACAACATATCTCAGAGGGTTGCCAAATCTACAAACAGTTCTTCCTCCACAACTTTTGGAGAGTAGACATGGATTCCCAATCAATCAAGACATATTAAGATATATATCAAGGAAGTACACAAACTCCCCTTTTTATTTATTTTTCCTTAAATTATTTTGAGATTAAATAAATAAATTGATAGGCATGTATATGAGAGAATCTTAGTTGAGGTATGTTGTGCTTAACGGTTAGTAATTCTAGAATTAATTATTTATAAATGATCGCCTTAGTCTAAAGACTCATAGAATAAACACTTTTGAAGGTAAAGAATTAGAAGATAGAATATTTGCTAGTTTATGAGTAGATTCTATGTATAATCTTAATTAGGGAATATTTTGTGAAGAGTTTATCTTTCCATGTGTTTAGAATCAGATGTTGAGATAAACACGAAAGTCTTAGAGGACAAGAAACTCTACAAGAGTGTATGAGACTTTAGAAAGCCAAATCCCTTTTATTGTCTACTCTCCAAAAGTTTTAGAAGAGATATTTTGTAGATTTTGCAACCCTCTCGTATGTATTATCAGGGCTGCAATCTGCAACAAGTTTAACTTTGCGTAGAGTTATCAAAAACTAGTCGTGTAGGTCCTTAAAATTACTAAACGTGTACGGTCTACAACCCAGCGTGGGCGGAATCACCAAAATCAGTTGTATGTGAAAGTTGCCCTAAAAATAGGACACGTTTTACTTTCTTATCAAATTTTGATTTGCATCTCCATCTAAACACTTAAAGGATTCCTTTGAGTATACTAACTAACTGTAATCTCAATCTTGAATTTTCACTTAATTTTAACATTTATAATTTTTGCATGCTCTGAAAAACTACTAAAAACCTGCTAGAAATTATTACTAAAATTTGTAATATCCCAAACTTAGGATTATCTTTAATCATAACTTGGTTAATCTCAGAGGTATGTTACACTAGAGTAGTTACTGGTGTTGTACTAGAAATGGTTCTAGAGTAGCTACAATGCTGATGTCATCCAGAAATGACAAAAGCTTTTTGTTTATAAAAATACTAAATTAAAATTTTTTTTTATGTAGTTGACTTGGTAATATTATTTTTTTCTAGAATGGGTGCACATTCAGGTAAGCTCAAGTTAAAATGGACAATCCCATACAAAATATTTGCAAATCTTTCCATTCAAAACATCTGAATTAAAATCACATGATGGTGTGAAATTGCCAAAGCTTGTGACTGGATTCAAACCGAAACCCTATATCAAAGGCTGCTAGAACTAGTGCCTTTGCGAGTGTGAACTATTTTTATTATGCACTCACATGACACGTGTCCATGTCCACATAGTAATCATGCATTGGCTAATGTGTAGAGATGTTGGGTTATTATTATTGTATTGTGGAGTTGCCTTTACTTCATTTCTCTTAGCCACCCTATCACGTCAAATTGTGTGCCGATTAGTGACACAAAGAAACAACCAACAAGCACCAAGTGATGATGGAACATGCCAATTGAAATCTTGAATCACAGCAAGAATATGCCACATATGCCCATAGCATCCAAAAGCATTCAACCATCAACATGCCATCAAATGCCATTGTTCTTCAAGCATGTGGGACTTCTAATAGCATATGAAAATCTATGATAATCACCATTGCATGCAAATTTCTTAAAAATTGGCCAAACTTCAAAGATTGAGAGTTAGGGCTTGATCAATGACTTATGTGAAGTATCAATTTGCATAATGGTACTATTAGTGAGTCCAAATGTGATTAGGCAAGACTAATTAAATGTAGGATTAGCCACTATTAAGTGATTAGGATTTCCAAATCACAAACCCTAAATCTTTCCCAAATCTTCAAAAAATGCACCAAATCATGAATTAATGGCAATAGTCGCTCACCAATATCCTTCCGGTAGATTGAATGCTTGAGAATGTTGAAATATGAAGCTCTATGTTGAAGATTTATGAAACACAATTTACTGGTTTTCCCTCTTCTTCACCATGCTTCAAGAATCACCAAATAAATTTCCAACTAGCTCAAAGTTGGTTGAAATAGACCATTGCTAAGTGGTAGGAAGAATCAATGGAAAGTTTTAGAGCATCATTCATGAATATGATCCAAAAAATTAAATCCCCTTGTTGAAATTTGCCGCCAGCTCTTATAGGGATTTTCTCTGCTTCTTGTTTGCTAATGAGATGATCTTGGAGATCCGTCATGAGCTTGGGTACTTGCCATGAGTATGGACTAGACACTTGAAGGAAAAGACAAGGTATTTCTAGGGTTTGAAGGCTTCAAATGAGGGTAAGAAAAAAAAAGGTATTTCTAGGGTTTGAAGGCTTCAAATGAGGGTAAGAAAAAAAAGGGTTTCAAGGCTCCAAATAGGGTTTTCAAGGCTCCAAACACCACGAAAATGGACATCTACTTGAAGAAAATGACCCCCCCAATGCATTCCCCAAGCTTAGTCTCAAAAACACGCTAAGAAACAACTATATTTGGCTATGGAAAGCTCAAAAAATATGAGAAGTAACAAAAACGTGCTGATTAGCAAAAAGTAAACAAGATTAGTGAGCTTTCCCAAATTTGGTCATGCAGATTTTAAAATTTAGTGTGGTACCCCCAAATTATGGTCCACATGTCCAAATCCTAAAGCTTTACGAATTAATGAAAGGAATGGGATTTCCATCCATTAACGCCACATTAGTCATCTTCTTGATCAAGAAAATGTAAAAAGTGAGAAGAAATGATAGAAAATAGAAAACCAATGGATCAAACAAGAGCTCCAGATGGTACCACTACAGTAACAAGACGCACTCATTACATGGAGTAGACAAGGTGAGTATTGGTCACCATCCTAGATCTCATATGGGAGAAGCTCACTATGGATTCTTGTGCCATAGGCACCAAGCGAATGTGTATTCATAAAAGATATCAGAAGGTTCCTTTACAACTATGAGCCATTGTCTTACATACCTTGGCCCATTTCACACTTATTTATTATACCCATGCCCCAAAGACCAACATATGAGCATTGCAATACCAAAGGATAACATCACATTATAGAGAATCAGGTGGGGAAAAAAAACTTAGCGGTTTTCTAATCTCAATCGAGGTTTAGTGGCATACATTTAGGGTTTGCAAGATGAATGACCCCGATGTATGTGTTGTTTTGGGGTTTGTTAAACAAACGATCCCAATGTTTGCTTGACTATAGGAATGGTCCAATATTAAATGGCTTTGATTTGTCAAAAATATCTCGATCGAGATACATGGATGACTTTGATTCAAACTACATATCTCGATCAATATACATGGATGGCTTCGATTCAAACTACATATCTCGATCGAGATGCATGGATAGCTTCGATTCAAACTACGTATCTCCATTGAGATACATCAACAATTGGGATCCATCTCTGTATTGAGGTAAATTGATGGACTAGATTATACAACCTTATCTCAATCAAGATATATTTATGGCATAGATTAAAAATTTGTATCTCAATTGAGATATATGAATGGATGAGATCTCATCTCTTTACCTCAATTGGGATATATAATTGTCGTGATTATTCTTTAATATCGCGGTCGAGATACATGGATGCTGTAGATGGCATCACTGATATGCTGAATGTACATGCGAGTGGGCAAGTTAAGCGGGATCCATTATGGCATTGATGTGGATTTGAGTGGCCTACATATCTCGATCGAGATAAAGAGGTGGTGGTGACGTGTTTTAGTGACATGGACGGTGACATGGATCGGATACATGGATGAGTTTGATGCAAACTACATATGTCGATCAAAATAGATGGACACCTTCAATTTGAACTACGTATCCTAGTGGCCTAGATATCTCGATTAAAAAAGAAGTGGTGGTGACGTGTTTAAGTGACATGGATTCAGATACATGGATGACAATGATTCAAACTACATATCTCGATCGAGATACATTGATGGCTTTGATTCAAACTATGGATCCCAGTGGCCTACATATCTCGATCAAGATAAAGAGGTGGTGGTGACGTGTTTTAGTGAGATGGATCGAGATACATGGATGACTTTGATTCAAACTACATATCTCAATCGAGATACATGGAAGCCTTCGATTCAAACTACGTATCTCTATCGAGAGATACATGGATGGCTTCGATTCGAACTACGTATCTCGATCGAGATACGTCAACAATCCGAATCCATCTCGGTATCAAGGTAAATGGATGGACTAGATTATACAACCTTATCTCGATCGAGATATATTTATGGCTTAGATTACAAAATTGTATCTCGATTGAGATATATGAATAGATGAGATTTCATCTCTTTATCTCAATTGGGATATATAATTGGTCGTGATCATGCTTCCTTATCACGATCGAGATATGTGGACGGTGTAGATGCATCACTTATATGCTGAATGTACATCTGAGTGGGAAAGTTAAGTGGGATCCCAGTGTCCTACATATCTCGATCAAGATAAAGAGGCAATGGTGATGTGTTTTAATGACATGGATGGTGACAATGCTATCGATCCTATTGGTGTGGCAATTGGATGTGTCTTAATTGAGATATGGGGCTCTTGGCTTGGGGGGCACGTAGCATGTTATTACTGATGGTTATATCTTTATTGAGATACCCTACCTAAGAGTTTTTCTCATTGCCTCAATGTCCTATTTTAAGTGAGAGTGAACGAAAGTGAGTACCCTCAGCTTGCATCCACCCTCTCTTATGCATATAACATATATATACATGTTCTTTTTCTATGCATAAGGTATACTCTCCATGGACTTTACATGCGTATAGACATAGTCATCATAGTGCTTGCCAAATCTCCTTATGCTAGAGTTCTGTGGGAAGTGAAATCGCATGCTAATGGAAGGATGTTTGGCAATTATTATGAAGTGAGATCCTCTCACTTATTAGAGCATACATAGGCTCTATGCATGCATGTTAGAGAATGAATAGGCTCTATGCATGCTTGGAAAATAGAGTATGCATAGGTCATCTCCCTTCCACTTGGCCTACTCTCTGATGAAAATGAAAAAATAATTCACTCCCCTTGCTGAAAATTGCCGCCAACTCTTGTAGGGGTTTTCTCCACTTCTTGTTTGATAATGAGATGACATTGGAGCTCTCTCACAAGCTTGGGTACTTGCCATGACTATGGACTAGACACTTGAAACAAAATACAAGGTATTTCTAAGGTTTGAAGGCTTTAAATGAGGGCAAGAAAAATACAAGGTTTTCAAGGCTCCAAACACCACTAAAATGGACATCTACTTCAAGAAAATGATCCCCCCAATGCCTTCCCCAAGATTAGTCTTAAAAATAGCCTAGAACCGAGTATATTTGGATATGGAAAACTCTGAGAATATGAGAATTATTAAAAATGTGGTGATTAGCAAAAAGTAAGCAGGATTAGTTAGCTTTCCCAAATTTGGTCATTTAGATTTTAAAATTTGGTGCGGTACCCTAAAATTCTAGTCCATAGCATGTCCAAAGCCCAAAAGGTTTAGGAATTAACAATAGGAATGGGACTTTCACCCTTTAAGGTCACTTTAGTTATCTTGTTGATCAAGAAAATCAAGAAAATGTAGAAAAAGAGAAGAAATCATAGAAAATAGAAAAACAATGGATCAAACAAGAACTCTGGTACCACTGCAAGAAGGTGGCCCACTCATTACACATGGAGTAGACAACATGAGTATTGGCCATCATCCTAGATCTCATATGGGAGAAGCTCACTATGGATTCTTTTCCCATAGGCATCAAGGTAATGTGTATTCATAAAAGATATCAAAAGGTTCCTTTACAACTATGAGCCATTGTCTTATATACCTTGACCCATTTAAAACTTAATTACTGTACCCATGCCCCAAAGCCCAACATATGAACATGCCAATACCAAAGGACAATATCACATTATAGAAAATGAAGGGGGGAAAAAACACTTAGCGGTTTTCTAATCTCGATCGAGGTTTGTTGGCATACATTTTAGGGTTTTCAAGATGAATGACCCTAATGTATGCATGGTTTTAGGATTTGTGAAACAAACGGCCCCGATATATGCTTGATTATAAGATTGGTCCAATATTAAATGGCTTTGATTTATCAAAAATATCGAGGTCGAGGTACATGGATGACTTTGATTCAAACTACATATCTCAATCGAGATACATGGATGACTTTGATTCAAACTACATATCTCAATCGAGATACGTGGATGCCTTCAATTCAAACTACATATCTTGATTGAGATAGATGGATGGATTTGATTCGAACTACATACCTCGATCGAGATACATCAAGTGTTGGGATCCATATTGGTATCAAGGTAAATGGATGGACTAGATTATACAACCTTATCTCAATCAAGATATATTTATGGAAGACATTGAAATATTTTGTTAGGAAAAGAGTATAACCCAAGGGAAGCATGTTGGAGGGTTAGTTGGTGCAAAAGAGTCACTTGTATACATTTTAAAATATCTCTCTGTAGTGAATCCCCCCATTGCTAGACTATGACGTAATAAGGAAGGTGAACACATGGTGGACCATGTATCACATGGAAAGGGAAGAGGCCAAAATATGGATCAAGAAATGATCAACAAGGTATGAAGAGGTAAGAAGGACGAGAGGGGAAGAGAGACATGCTTTTAGATGGCAACATGAGAGACGTATGGTTTTCTACCCAACCTTGTGTGGTTTTCTACCCAACCTTGTTCAACTTCCAAAGTATTGTAAACATCGATTGGCTATATGAAGAGATAGAGATGGTACTCGATAGAGATGGAGAAGATGTCATCAAAAAGGAATGGGAGTATGCAAGAGGATGTCTACAAAAGGTAAGTGTGTCTCTACATCTCTTCTCAACATAAAACATTAATTTTATATTAGGGTCATATATATTGTTTATTCGGTGTTTTCTATAGTATACCGTTTACAATACCACATCGTCCCAAGGAAAGCATTTTTGCACAAGTAGAGTTGACTCCAAAAGAAATACATAAGATGGTGGGGTTATGACAAGTTTTGAGCAAGTGGATGGGAGAAATCATGATTATTATGGGATGATTGAGAATATCATCAAGGTTGGATATAGGACATTTGATATCTTCATATTGAATGTCAAATGGTTCAAGGATTTCGTGTGTTGCGGTCCTCAAGCAACTATGAGAAGGCATTCAAGTGGGATCATGGCAACAGAGTCAACAAAGTGGTATTCCATACTAACATTATATATTCATGTTTAATATTTGGTCACTCTCATTGTTAATAGGTTCCACTAGACGTACATGCCAAAAAGTGGTGGTATGTTATACAAGTTTTTCCTTCAAAGACTATTTTTCAAGAGAAAGAGATTCAAGAGCTTATGTAAGAGATGGGAGTACAAGATTGACACATCGAGGTTCGAGTGGAAGATGAACAACATGTATACAAGAGATTCTAGGATACACATGTCGATGAGAGAAATTAAAGATGTAGAGTACGAGCTATCACCTATTAATGTAGAGTACGAGTTATCACCTACCAATGTAGGTGAAAGTGTCCCGTGCACAAATGCAACATATGATGATATTGAAGGAGATGATAATGATATTGATCGGGACATAGATTCCACCACTAGTAGTGGAATATATCTCTTTGAAGTTGGAATGTCCATAGGTGGGGCTATGGAATTTGAGAAAGAGATGTTTGCATGTATGGATCTAATTCAAGACATGGTCGACGAGGCCTCTACTTCTATTAAAAAATAAGCAATGATGGATTTGTGATAAGCAATGGTAAATTATAATATGTATATGTGTTGTTCTTTAAAATTTTTACTTTGTGTAGGTGCATGTTAAATTGAAGCACAATAAAATGCTTCTTTATCTATTTTTTTAACAATTTGTGACTCAAAGTTGAGCCATTTTTGCATCTCAAGTAAAAGACTAGTGTTACATTATGTTCAGTGGTAGCATAAAAGTTTTAGTGTTACATTATGTTCAGTGGTAGCATAAAAGTTTTATGAGTTGAAAGGTCCTCTGTTGTTGGTAATTTGCATCTGTAACTTGGACATCATAGTTTGGTGACAAGAATTTATAGGAAACTCACTTAAACAAGTCTAGAACATACACAAACCTACCATGCATTGAATAGGTGTTATAAACCCATAAAATCTTCTTAAATGATGCTCTCATACATTTATAACTTAGATTTGTAAATATTCTCGTGATTGGTAGAATACATATCATATAGGTAATAGTTATATGTTATATGTGTAATTTTTTATTCCTTTTTAAAATGATTATCCATGAGATTACAAGGCTACACTTTTAACTAATACTACTCATATGTTGTCATCACCATTGGGAACAAGTCCATGTCTACATCTCATGACGCAAAAAAACTACACACATTATATTCAATCTTGCAGTATATGTAGGATTTAGCCTTAGAAACCGAGCTCAATTTTGGTTGTAAGAAATTGGCACATTGACCATTGACCACCAACTAATTGATCTTTATTTGACTTTCCCTTCTAAGCTTTATTCTCTTCTATGTTTCGAACATAGGGAGGGATATATGTCTAATGGTTGTTGTTTAGAGAGTAGTAGCATTTACAAATGAGCGTGAAACCTACTGGTGGATGGGGGTTTGGAGTCCCAAGGCTAGACTTTAGGATCCAATGCTTTTGGGCTTCAGCATTAGAAGAGCCTAGGTTAGGGACCATGCCATCAAAAATCTCCCAAAGAACATGACAAAGGATGAGTTCCATACGAACTCTCTGAACCAAATGATTGGCACGTATGAAATTGTCTAGCTCTAATAAGAATGTGTGGAGGTGGAAGAACAGGTAAACATGGGTTAGCTGGGTTAGCAGGAGGAGGACCAAGGTTGGCACTAGAACCTTTAGCAGAAGCCATCGTGGAAAATGTATGGATCACCTGACGAGAGGGAGACTGTAGAAGGATTGTGTGCCTGAATAAAGGATTGAAACAAAGTAGCCTAGGGTTTCTCAACAACTGATACCATGTGAAACTTAAGGCTTTAGCTAACACACACACATAATAAACAAAGAAGGCAAATACAAGAAAATAATAAACTCAACTTAATTAAAGCTAAACCCTCAAGGGAATTATATACAAGAAAGTGGTTCTAACAAACTGAGTCATGTAACATTAAACCTTTGTTATCGAACTATACAGCTAAATCCTGAAGGAAATTATATGCACAGAGAAGGCAAATACAAGAAGACAATAAAGTCATAAGGTGAACCCTCAAGGGAATCAGTGGTGAAATTTGAAGCCTTCAGAGGGCACCAAAGCCCTTCAAACCTTCTAGAGAAGGCCTCTGAAATTAGGGTTGCAAAAGAACGCTACTAGTTTGAAAATTTCTTGAATATTCATATTTAGTTGATTTTCAAAGGTCAAGCTAGTTTACGCCTTTAAATTGATGGTTAGGGTAGGCCTTGAAATTTTAGCCTTTTGAAGAAAATTATATACAAGAAAGTGGTTCTAACGGACTGAGGCGTGTAAAGTAAAAGGTTATAAAGCGAAGATCTACGTCATAAAGGTTCTGGCAACCTTTAACTTTAACAGATCGTCTCTACAAACTTGACCGCAAAAATGGATGTTATAGATTCATCAGCGCTTCAAAAGCCTCATTGGTTGCCAATTGGACCGCTTATTCTGAGGCCGACGGCTATATCAACCGGAGCCCACGATAAGATTGTTGATGGGGATGAAGATGAGCTTCACAAAAAAACCCAGGAAGCCTATTTCCACGAAGCCGACCGCTGTTCGGGAGGCGACTTTCGTGAACTCTGCCAACACGGGCAGACGAAGTTAGAGCTGCAGGTGCGTAAGTTACATTAATGCCCTAGATTACATGACGCGTATTTATACCTGTATGGTCTGGTTTGCGGCATCGCCTAAGGATGCGCACGTTGTATAGGCTTCACAGCACTACTCTGCACTGCCTGCACAGCGAGGTCTTTGATGGGCTGAATCCCGCGGACTGCGTCAGTTTATAACGATAATATTGCAACTGATTCCTTAACAAGGATGTGTGCGCTATATTAACATAGGCTGGTGCATATATGCAATTTGGGGCGGAATGGCTCCACGGCCAGCTTCGGACTAATTTTCGCGAGAAAGCCTGCAAGATGCTAGATCGCGTAATACATATATTGTCACGGCTGCGAGTACCTCAATAGCTAGCCTCTTGCTTATATCATTTGGCCTTTTCTGCAGAAAGGATGAAGAAAATGGCTGATGTGGCATTTTTTCGTGCTACATTTGCTTACCCTAATCTTTAGAAAAACGCACAGGCTTTGACAAATTACCAAACATATTTCAGCACGGTCGGTTACCATAAGACCACCTGGGAGTTGTTTCTCTCTTCGATTTATAAGAAAAAATGCCTTCCATTGATTCATTGATGAGCTTCTGTGATTACTTGATTACTGCTATCTTCTCATGACTTGGAACACACCACCTCAAGATTTAATCCACCTCCATCTTGTATATTTGTCCTACCAAATGTAAATGTTTTGCTTCGAAGTGAGAGTCTCTTTCAATGATCTCTACTCATGCCTTTTAGGAATGATGCATTTATCAAGAACATCTCATGATACCATGTATCTGGTGGAATATCAAGAATAAACAAGTATGCATCAGAAAACTGATTTGAAACACGAGTTGTTGCCTCTCTAAATTCTATCAGCAACTACATGTTCATCTCTAGATATATGTTTAATGGTGAACTTGAGCTCCTACAGCATGCAAGCAACATCCATCTTGCCAACTTGCCTCTAAGATTAGGCATGCTTACCAAATAAATTAATGCATGGTGATTGATATGAAAAACAATCGCGAGTGCCCAAAAGATAAGCCTAAACTTGTTGATAAAACACATCACTCCCAGAGCTTCTCTCTCTATCATAGATTAATTCTTCTAACCCTACAAACAATATCTAATGCGCATTATAAATTGGAAAAACAATACAGGCTTATTTTGTTGCATTAAGGCACTATCAGGTTTATCATGTGATTCATCCACAAAGACATGAAACAGGCTCTCCCAATCCAAAGGTTGCATGATGGGTACTGATAACATCGTTTTAGGTGCCTGAATAGATAAAAACAACACAAAGTGGAATTTAGATCTATGTACTTAGCTCTGTGGTGGTGGATAAAGCTCTATGCATAGCGCTATTCATGGTATCTATGCATATAGCTTATTCAAAGAGCTCTACCTAAATGATCTATATGTGTAAGTCTTTATGCATATAGAGCTACATAGCTCTATGCATAGAGGTTATGCATGAGCTCAAACCATATAGCCTACATATAGATCTATTTAATCCACCTCCATCTTGTATAATTGTCCTACCAAATGTAAATGTTTTACTTCGAAAGGCGAGTCTCTTTCAATGATCTCTACTCATACCTTTTAGGAATGATGTATTTATCAAGAACATCTCATGATACCATGTATTTGGTGGAATATCAAGAATAAACAAGTATGCATCAGAAAATTGATTTGAAACACAAGTTGTTGCCTCTTTGAATTCTATCAGCAACAACTACATGTTCATCTCTAGATATATGTTTAATGGTGGACTTGAGCTCGTACAACATGCAAGAAACATCCATCTTGCCAACTTGCCTCTAAGATTAGGCATGCTTACCAAATAAATTCATGCATGGTGATTGATATGAAAAACAATCACGAGTGCCCAAAAGATAATGCCTAAACTTGTTGATAAAATACACCATTCCCAGAGCTTCTCTCTCTATCATAGATTAATTCTTCTAACCCTACAAACAATATCTAACGTGCATTATAAATTGGAAAAAACCATGCAGGCTTGTTTTGTTGCATTAAGGCACTATTGGGTTTATCATGTGATTCATCCAGAAAGACATGAAACAGCCTCTCCCAATCCAAACGTCGCATGATGGATACTGAAAACATTGGTTCAGGTGCCTGAATAGATGAAAACAACACAAAAGTGGAATTTAGCTCTATGTACTTAGCTCTGTCTGGTGGATAAAGCTCTACGCATAGCGCTATTCATGGTATCTATGCATATAGCTTATTCAAAGAGCTCTACCTAAATGATCTATCTGTGTAAGTCTCTTATGCATATAGAGCTACATAGCTCTATGCATAGAGGTTATGCATAGAGCTCAATCCATATAGCCTACGTATAGATCTCTTTGATGAGAAATATGCAGAACCATTCAAATTCTAAAATAGTTAGGAAATTTGGGAGAGTTGTAACAAAACCACTTGCCAGTTGGCATCAACCATATTATGCATCTTATCCATGACTTACAAAGATGAAAATGAGAATACCTTACATGTTTCCCTTCCCCCTCCAATGAAATATCTCAAATGAATGCTAGTAAAATTAGTGATCCCATCGTCAAAACAAAAAAAAAACATAACTAAAAGCATATTTACATTGGCAGATATTGTCCTTCATGTTTTTGAGTTACGATGGATCATTTAAGAATGGTCTTCGTATGAGGACCCTAGCTTCTGAAGGCGGCCTTATCCCATTTCGAGGCGGTGCAAACATGACCGGCAAGAATTCTGGCCGATCACATACAATGTTTGATCTTTGAAAATGTGAATGGAGTGCTGTAAGACCCTGCATGCAATCAATGGCCCAAAATTATGTGCATGCGTGAGTAAAAACTCAGGTAAGCATAGATGCTAATTTGCTTGCTGGTTAGTTAATTCTTAAGTTTAGCTACGCAAAGCAATGAGAAGTATAGTAAGCTTCCCTAACCTATAAGCTAGCTAGATTATATTTAGATGCATAGTAAGCTCCATAACATGAAATAATTACTGGGACTCGTGGTCATGAGCCATATGTGATTGAAGATTGTGTGTGAGGCAATGAGAACTAAAGTAAGCATATATTATAGTAAAGCTTTATACGCTCAGCCACCTAGTTAATAATTAATAAGCTTTATAAGCTCAGCTTTATAATCCTATTTAGCATGCCGATAATATATTCATATTTGTTAATACACTTACTTGGACGCCAGCATATGTGATTTGGCATATTTTTCTTATACGAAATGTTGGCCACCTCTGCCTATTGTGGTAGGCCCGATAAAGGTTTGTGGTCGCTGAAGATTTGGTAAAGTTGACAAATGCGAATCCTAAATTCAACGTGCTGTTCCTACAACAAATTTAAAAAAAATAGCATGCACACAAAGAGTATAACTCTTCTAAATATTTCTCATCTTTCCAAGCACTGCTTATCAGGACACAGTTACTCTATACAGTTTTTTATCACATGTGAACGCGTGAATTTATAATGATAACATCAATCAGCAGTACTTACGATCTAAAGTCGACAGGGAGGTACACAAAATCATAGGCATTCAGGTTGCCTACAGGTCCGTGCTAATCGAGCTCATTCACGTTGCACTGCCAACAGTGTTGGTCAAGTAGTTCCAAAAGCTTGGTTTGGCTATAGTTTTCATCATCAACAACACAATTAATTTGATATTAATCATGTTTTTCACTCAAGCTTCCAAATTGACCCTCCTTTGAACAGTACTTGGTCCAAAGATAATTAACCTTTGCATCCAAGCTCTCTTACAACAACTAACGTAACGAGTGACTCTAGTATGGGGTGATGTTCATAAATACCATGTGACTTGGGAGTTTTCTTAATCAAACTAGCATATTATGCGCTTAAAAATTTCGAAAAAAAACTTTTTTTTTCTTTGTATTTGGTGAAGATCGCACGAATGGCGGTGTTAGAGTTAGTATGATCTTAACAAAGCTTGAAGATTAGTCTTCACGTGATCAAATTTGTGGATTACTTGACGGAGAAATGAAAGAAAAAAAAGAAAGAATTACCTGCACTGATTCGGAATGTACCGGATCATTAGGGTGGTCCGGGGGTCTTGTGTATTTTGCAGATCGAACTCATAACATTGAGGAGGCAGAGGTTGATACACGTAGATGTATGCCCATCTCATTGCAGCTGGAATAAACTCTGGCGCCAGGAGGGGCAAGTCGTTTGCTGCTGGAACAAACGTCGGTTGAGCTTTGACTCACACTCAGGTTCAGACGCATTGTGGCCTTCGACGGCACTCTCACTCTCATGAAAAGCTCGCACTCACACTCACACACGTAATCTCAATCTCTTCTTCAATTTTCTGTGTATTCCTCTTCTTCACGTCAAAAACCAAAAGTAGCCCTTTTTGGAGATTTCTCGATCCGTGTGCCATATTTTTAGCTTTGTCACCCTTTTTGGTGGAAAAAATGTGTTCTTAAATCTTTCTTCATATGCGGTCATCATTCCCACTGGGAAAACAAACCTTTTTCATGGTGCGCCATTTGCGCCTCGGTGATCCGATGAGGATGTTCAACAGCTCATCTTGAACATTCCATCCTCCTCTTTGACTTTCTATCTCTTTGTTCAAGGCTATACCTTCATTCTTGACCTCCGTTTAAGACTTGCAATGTGTGGACAAGAAAATCTAGGCACATTTTTAGCACAAAACCACTCAAAACCCACTTTAGAGTCAAGATACTAATATGAAATAATGTGAATCACAAAGATTTCATTGGAGCAAAGTTGTTCTAGGTACAAAACAGAAAAACTCCCTCATATAAAACTACGCCTAATTCCACCTTTAACCTAATCAAAAGTCACCCACGAAAATGGATATCTCAAAATGACAAAAAGCAAAAATTTTCTACAACACGAAATTTTATCAAAACAAGTCAGATGTCTTAACAAAACATTCTACACACTTTCTACAACGAAAATTTATGAAAATTATTATACGAAATTATGAAGTGCCAACTTTTCATGAAAAATCATATGATATCAATAAGATTTTGGATAACTTGGTTTAGGAAGTGTCCACCCTGATCACTAACCAGTTCTACTAGATTCTATAATGATGAGAATGCATAGTATTTTGAGGGCAGTTTAAGCTTCTGTGGACATTGTATTGAGTCATTTATTATGTATAGCTTTCCTAATAGGAAACTATAAATGTTCAAGCTCACTATGGATTCTTGTGCCATAGGCATCAAGGTAATGTGTATTCATAAAAGATATTAGAAGGTTCCTTTACAACTATCAGCCCCATTGTCTTACATACCTTGGCCCATTTCACACTTATTTATTAAACCCATGCCCCAAAGACCAATATATGAACATTCCAATACCAAATGATAACATCACATTATAGGGAATGAGAGGGGGAAAAAAACTTAGCGATTTTCTAATCTCGAGCCAGGTTTGGTGGCGTACATTTTAGGGTTTGCAAGATGAACGACCCCGATGTATTTGTCGTTTTAGGGTTTATTAAATGAAGGGTCCCGATGTATGCTTGACTATAGGATTGGTCCAATATTAAATGGCTTTGATTTGTCAAAAATATCTGGATCAAGATACATGGATGACTTTGATTCAAACTACATATCTTGATGTAGATACATGGACCGCTTCGATTCAAACTACGTATCTCGATCGAGGTACATGGACGGCTCTGATTCGAACTACGTATCTCGATCGAGATACATCAATAGTCAGGATCCATCTCTGTATCGAGGTAAATGGATGGACTAGATGATACAAATTTGTATCTTGATTGAGATATATGAACATATGAGATCTCATCTCTTTATCGCGATTGGGATATATAATTGGTCGTGATCATGTTTCCATATCGTGGTTGAGATACGTGGACGGTGGAGATGGCATTACTAGTTAATATGTTGAAAATACATCCGAGTGGGCAAGTTAAGTGGGCTCCCAGTGGCCTACATATCTCGATCGAGATAAAGAGTGGGCAAGTTAAGTGGGCTCCCAGTGGCCTACATATCTCGATTGAGATAAAGAGGTGGTGGTGACGTGTTTAAGTGACATGGATGGTGACAATGCTTCCAATCCTATTGGTGTGGCAATTGTTGGTATCTTAATTGAGATATGGGGCTCTTGACTTGGGGGCCACGTAGAATATTATTTTTGATGGTTATATCTCTATTGAGATACCCCATCTAAGAGTTTTGCTCGTTGCATCGATGTCCTATTTTAAGTGACAGTGAACGAAAGTGAGTATCCTCAGCTTACATCCATCCTCTCTTATGCAATAACATATATATACACATTCTTTTTCTATGCATACGGTATACTCTCTATGGAGTTTACATGCGTATAGACATAGTCATCGTAGTGCTTGCCAAACCTCCTTATGCTAGAGTGCTGTGGGAAGTGACATTGTATGCTAATGGAAGGATGTTTGACAAGTATTATGAAGTGGGATCCTCTCACATATTAGAGCATACATAGGCTCTATGCATGCATGTGAGAGCATGAATAGGCTCTATGCATGCTTGAAAAATTGAGCATGCATAGGCCATCTCCCTTCCACTTGGCCTACTCTTTGATGAAAATGGAAAAAATATTTCACTCCCCTTGCTGAAAATTGCCACCAACTCCTATAGGGGTTTTCTCCACTTCTTGTTTGCTAATGAGATGACATTGGATCTCTCTCATGAGCTTGGGTACTTGCCTTGAGTATGGACTAGACATTGGAAACAAAATACAGGGTATTTTTAGGGTTTGAGGGCTTTAAACGAGGGCAAGAAAAATATAGGGTTTTCAAGGCTCCAAACACCACTAAAATGGACATCTACTTCAAGAAAATGATCCCCCCAATGCATTCCCCAAGCTTAGTCTCAACAACATGCTAAGAAACTAGTATATTTGGATATAGAAAACTTTGAAAATATGAGAATTAATAAAAACATGGTGATTAGCAAAAAGTAAGCAAAATTATTGAGCTTTCCCAAATTTGGTCATTCAGATTTTAAAATTTGGTGCGGTACTCTCAAATTCTAGTCCATAGCATGTCTAAAGCCCAAAAGGTTTAGGAGTTAACAAAAGGAATGGGACTTTCACCCTTTAATGTCATTTTAGTTATCTAGTTGATGAAGAAAATTAACAAAATGTAGAAATTGAGAAGAAACGATAGAAAATAAAAAAACAATGGATCAAACAAGAACTCTGGTATCACTACAAGAAGAAGGCCCACTCATTACATGGAGTAGACAACGTGAGTATTGGTCATCATCCTAGATCTCATATGGGAGAGCTCACTAAGGATTCTTTTGCCCATAGGCATCAAGGTAATGTGTATTCATCAAAGATATCAAAAGGCTCCTTTACAACTATGAGCCATTGTCTTATATATCTTGGCCCATTTCACAATATGAACATGCCAATACCAAAGGACAATATCAAAAGGCTCCTTTACAACTATGAGCCATTGTCTTATATATCTTGGCCCATTTCACAATATGAACATGCCAATACCAAAGGACAATATCACATTATAGAGAATAAGGGAGGGAAAAAAACTTAGTGGTTTTCTAATCTCGATCGAGGTTTGGTGGTGTACATTTTAGGGTTTGCAAGATGAACGACCGTGATGTATGCGTGGTTTTAGGATTTGTTAAACAAACGGCCCTGTGTATGCTTGACTATAGGATTGGTCCAATATTAAATGGCTTTGTTTTGTCAAAAATGCTAATGGAAGGATGTTTGGCAAGTATTATGAAGTGGGATCCTCTCACATATTAGAGCATACATAGGCTCTATGCATGCAAGTTAGAGCATGAATAGTAACACCCATGCACAAGTAATTGAATCTAGTGACAAGTAATTGAATCTAGCCAATAATACCCATACACAAGATGTCTATTTTCATCTAGTGAGATTTGGACTACTGACCAAATCCAACATTCAAATCTATCCAAATATATGAACAACTAACTTTATGACCAAATTTAGTTCTATGTACTTAGAGATATATCGTGTATTTTAAGAGTAATGAAATCATGTGTTTGTGAGTTTCTAATTGCGTTTTGGTCGATTGGCTCTATGTCTTGTATCTTTTCTTTTCCCTATAACACGAATGCATAAGAAATTATTTAGTGAGATTTGGATAACTAACTAAATTCAACATTCAAATCCATCCACAATATGTGGACAATTTATCATAATACCAAATTTGGTTTTTATAGTGAAAATATATATATAATATTTGTGAGAAGTTATATGTGTGATTTTTTTGATTAAGTTTTGGTCGATTAACAACAAGTCTTTCATCTTTTTTTCCCAACAGATAAAGTATATCACAGATGTGTTAAGGAAGATAATGACAACATAGGATTGGATATACAAGAAATGTGGCAGGCCAAATGTCTGTAATATTGGATTTGAATGGGTTGTTTTGTTAGAACATTGCTTCACAAAGTCAAATAAGCATACAAGCTTGCATTATGGGAAATAATGGATTGTACTTCGTCCAGGATGCATAGAGTTTTTAGCCAATCTATTCATAAAGTTCCATGTTAGGATATGGCCCACAGCTTTGCACAAAAATGTGGTGCATATGGTGGAAACTCTAGAATTTTATGTAGGGAGAAAATTTTTATTTTTTATTATGTCGGGACAAGAGCAGTGTTATGTGTATGATCTGAGAAGATATTTCGGCTAGAAAAGATGGGTGTGCAGGCCACGTTTAAACCACTCAAAAAGGTTTGGAGGCCATGTTTAAACCACTCAAAAAGGTTTGGCACCAATATAATACACAATGCTATGTAACAAGGACAATTCTCATTGATGATAGTCCATACAAAGGATGTGCAAGTACACTAGAGAATTGTAAAATTTCACCCAAATTTGACATTAATGCATATGACAACATATTGGAAGACTTATACAGATACTTGTGCCATTTGGATATGGCTGGAGACATTTGTACAATGATTTCTTTTGATAGATATGGACAGATTCTAGTCCAACAAGAGCATACCTTGTATGAATACTTTCAATGAGTGATTATAGAGTGGGAGGAGATGTACAAGGATGAATCCAAGGAATATGCAAGCTCAACATGTGATGAAAAGGACATATTCAGTTCATGCCAAGGTGTTATTAAACATGCAACACATGATTCTGAAGTTACATTTTCAAGAACAATACACTCTCCTCCATTGACTCTAAGTATTGCACAATTAAAGATATTGAAAAAAATACCACCAATGTCAAAACTAAATGAAATGGTTGCAATGCACTGTGCGGAACAACTAGGTTATAAGAAAAGGTTTCACAAGAGTTGTAGCTAAGGGTTTCATATCACAACTACAAGCATCCTACAAGTGCAATTATTAATTGAGTTCTTTTATATTGTTTATCCTAGTGTAAATACTAATGATCATGAATTTTTGTTGTTTTCAACGGCAAGGATATTTGAAGTTTCTCCACTTTGCCTTTACGATAGCAATGGCGACCATTTACAACCATCTCATTGGCTAGTTCAAAATGGTGAAGTCTTTAACATTAAGTAGGTTTCCTTCATGGTTAGTAACTAGACAATTGTGGGTGCTGGTTAAGAGCTATTCATCCAATCATGTTCCCCTTAGCTTTGTTGCACTATTTTGGATCTAAATTTCTTCATGATGAATGGAATTTGCTATGTTCCATGCACCCGAGATCAAGGAGGTACTCCATTCTTGAGGACCCAACAGTTGACATTGAAGAGGATCGAGTCTATATAGTGGGTGATGTTAGAGATAGAAATGTGACAGGTTACATAAATAGTTGTGGGGGTTCCAATGAGAAAGGAAATGTGAGATACATGTTTTCTCCATCTTTTCCACCTTGGCATAAACAACATGTCAACCAATAACCTTGAATATGGATACGTTTATGTTGAATCTATATGTAACCTCAAGGTAGGAGATGAGATCTTTGCCAACTATGAGTTTTGATTGCAATGTGTTATTAATAATACGTTTCCATAATTTGTCATTATGTTTCATTCAATCTATTTTTTAAAATGAGCATTCGTCCTTTATAGTTATGGCAATTTGTAAGTGTCATTGTTAAGGTGTTACCTTTAATAATTGGTCTATCTACAATTGTATTTTTATGAGTGTTGTTCTTGTATAGTCATGGCAATTTGTAAGTATCATTGTTAAGGTCTTAGCTTTAATGAACAATCATTTTTCTTAGATTTGCAAATATTATATTTTCTATCTCCATTATTATCTCTGACTAACTTAACAAATATTGGTAATTATATGAATGGACATAAGGATGTCATCAAGTTGACACACTCAATGATGAGTAATGTTAATGAATGCAATGTTAAGTTCATGGAAGTGAAGGTAATTCTAAACGAAGGATATTGGTAGCTCTATGAATAGATATAAGGATGTCACATCAGGTTGACACACTCAATGATTGAGTATGTAATGTTGAGTTCATGGAACCAAAGATATTTGTGAACTTTGAGTTTGGAGTAGGACATGTTGTTCTTTGCAAAGGGTTTGTTGTTAATTTAATGACTTTTTCAAAAAACCATTTTCTATATTTTTTTGATATATTGTTGACGCAACATAATGACTATGATCACAAAATTAATGGTATACAATGTTGATTTTAAATAAAGCATTCCTATGAGATTATCCTTAAATATAATATACTTTGAGTATTGTAAGTCTTAGAATCACAAATATGCACTTTGGAGAAAATAAGTTAATACGTTTTATTGATCTATTATTGGCTAATAAGTTAATACGTTTTATTGATCTATTATTGGCTAATTTGTCCTAAACATATAAAAATGGAAATTGGGATTTTTCCAAATTTCCTAATATGGACTTTATATCATATAATATGACATCTTATAAATAAGATTTAGGTTCAAGCTTTGAAGATATAGGTCCTCACACAGTGCTTCAAGGTAAACACACTCCTTTGAAGACATAGGTCCTTATAAGGTGCTTCAAGGTAAACACACTCCTTTGAAACTAGCATTGGGATTTCATGGGGTATGGTGTTGCATGCATCAATTCGGGCTCCCTTTCATATGTGTCTTTCTGTAATTAATCTATGTACACAATTGGTAGAACCTTTTAAAGAATCCAAAGTATGATTATAGGCTTGAAGACATGTTTCCTTTTAATCACATAGTGTTCTTCTTCTTGTGCATTCTTGTGACTCTTATTCTTGTATGTAGCCTTTAAATCTTTCAATTTCTCATCATCTAAATCATTATCTCAGTGAGTATCAAGGTACTTGAGGGTTATAAAAATGGTAATGTGTTTTGGAATTAGGGTTTAGAGAGAGCCTAAAGTGGGAGGAAGTGGTGATTAAGCATGTTGATTATTTGTAATCAATAAGATCAACACTCATGTGGACACACATAAAGGAAAAAAGTGAGAACGAGCAAGGAATCATAAGCATTTTGTCTATTAGCGATGATTAATCCTTTTATAGGTATCAAAAGTACATAAAAATGAGTACCTAGGAATATTCCTTAAAACCTTATAATATTTGAACCTTTTTAAAACATTTGCACATTCTATTTCTTGATGGATATATTGATTATTTTATTGTTTCTAACACTCCTCCCTAAATGATTATCCACCATCACTATGTGTATAGACAAGTTCTAGAAACATTTAGATTCACAAAACAATCCTGGCTTTAGTTTCACCTCTATAGCCCTTGGCATGTTTGGACTTATTTGGCAATATTTGGATTAGGTTTCACTCACTTATTCAAGCACTACAAGGAAAAACGACCATAGGCGCATTTGTAGATGCGTTTTGACAACGTGCTTTAAAATGTTATGCGCGCGTTTATAATCACGGCTAAATTTGCATCTACAGACACGCGTCTATATGCGCATCTATATTTGCATCTATATATGTGTCTATAAGTGCATCTATAATGATATAAACGTGTATATAGACATGAATATAGAGTCATAAATAGATGCCTTTATAGCTTCTATTATAAACGTGCTTCTAGACTCACATATAGACGCGCTTATAGACGCATAAATTGACGTGCTTATAGATGCACTCTGGAATTTAAAAAAATTTCCAGAGAGCTACCTGTGCAAATATACATCTGCATTTTCTACACATGCATTAAAAAAAATTTCTAGAGAGCTACCTGTGCAAATATACATCAGCATTTTCTACACATGCAACTACATTTTCTACACAGGTAGCTCTCTGGTTTAAGGTTTTGCTTACTTGTACATAGACGAATTAAGATCAGCAAAGATATCAACATAAAAACTTAAATTAAACATAGATATGCACAAAAAGATTTGTGAACACACTTCGAATCTTGATTAAAGAAGATGAGAAAGTACATTTTATATCCAAAACTTTCTCCATACATGATCGTAGGCTTGAATAAAGACATAGATGCATAAAGAAGATGAAAAATTTTATCTTATATCCAAGAAATTGTCCATACATGATGGTAGCCACATGAGGCTTGAAAAAGAAACATAGTTGCATAAACCAAAACAATACATGAAGAAAAACTACAAGGAAAACTACTCGGAGGAGTCATCACTCTCCGAGTCATCTTGTCCTCCTCCTTGTCCACCTTGTGCCTACACAAAGTGAAGATATATATAAATAAAAATAGAAAGTATTATAAAGCTCAAAACTTGTTTTGTAAATAAAAATAAAAAGTATTACCTGCATTGGTGTTCTCCTTGCTCAATTGTATTGTTCATGGGAGATGATCACTTCATCGTGAAGGTAATCCCATGTATCTCCTCTACTGTTGGCGCGATGGTAGCTAGTGTCTACTGGGGTAGGATCTCTACCCACAATGTCATGCTACATCACAAGATAAACATTATAACATAACTCAAATAGAGAGAATACAAACAAAAGACATGAAGTTGCACTATACATACTAACCCGGCCTCCCATGATGCATGACCTCCAAAAAGACATGGATGTATACCTTAAGACCTTGCTTGATGATCTGGAGCAATTATTGAGAGGTATAAGAGTGCATGATGTTTCTCGTTCAATTTCATGTCATAATGCAATGTTACGTGTACCTTAATGTGGACTATGCATGATTTTCCAGGCTATATGGAGTGCTCAGGTATGTTGTCTCATAAATCGATTCTTATCTAAGCATGAACAAATGATTCATTTATAACTCTAATGTATTGTAATATCTATTAGCTTTCAACTCTTACATACCATTTTGGTAGATCTCACAACAATAAGATATAATGTGTGTCCAATTTGTGGACCATCATGATTATCTAGATAAGCACATACACTAAAGAAAGTGGTGTATGATAAACATCTCAGATTTCTTCCTCCAAACCATCCTAATTATGCTTCATCAAAGGTTTCTCCAATTGTGATGAGAGAGGAAGAGTGGGAAGCCATGTGGCATTCGCGTGCTACAGTTACATTGGAGGGAAAGACAAGAGATCGAGGTTCTCCCATCACAGCATCCGTGGGTATGAAAAGGTACGCAATCTTCTATTGTTTACCATATTGGCTAGAGTTAAGAATAAATTATCTTTTGAATCTAATGCACATTTTTTTAAATGTGGCATCAATGATTTAAGACCATCTAATTGGTAAAAAATACACCAATGCAATGGATGACCTAAAGGATATCGAACGCATGGAAAAAGCATGGCCAAAGGTAGTCAATGATAAGGTGGTTTTACCAAGGGCGCCATGGAGGTTGACGAGGAGAGAGGAAAAGAATGTCAAGAATAAAATTTCATCTTTTCGTACACCAACCAGTGTAATGCACTCATTAAAGGGTGCATTTACAATAGTGTTGGCTTTGGGAAGATATGATGCCATATTAAGGATAGATTAGTTAGTACCTAGAAGGGCCAGGATGTAGAAGTCGGTTTGCATGAATAGAAAGATTATGTAACCACAATCATTCGTAAACTTTGAAAGTGTTTAACTTTCTAAGCTCCTTAATTGAAAAAAGAATAGAGGATCGCTCTCTTAATGAAGAAATTTGACTAAGCCTAAAGTTGCAAGCAAAGTGAAAATAAGAGCTTGCAAATTGATTGATTACGTTGAAGTTTAGTACAATACAACGATAATATAATTCATAAGATTTATTATTATTTATTAACTTGTGATTCCAAGAGATCTTGTTTATGACATGCATAGTGACTGATTTACAAGATCAAGATACTTTGTGTAATGCCTCAAAGAGAGCACAATACTAAGAGAAAAGAATTCTATAGTATTGAGATTCTAATAGATACAATGATTATGGAGTATGTTGATTTTATCCAACATATAGCTAAGAAGTGGAAAATCAAGTTAAGAGCTTATGATATCAAATTAAGATCTTAGACAAGCAAGTTGTTAAGTCGTTCTTTCCAACGCTACTTGAAGAAATCTCAAGACGAAGACATATGGATATTTATAGTTTTCTTGAAAGTTTAGGCATATGACTTCTCAAGTACTATATCAAGTATAATAGCTGAGTAAGAAAAACTATTTCTCAAGGTCTAATGATTGAGGATAAGATACTTTTGTCGTTGAGGACGACGATTTCTTAATGGGGAGAGAATGTAACATACCTCCAAGATTAACCAAGTTATGATTCAAGATAATCCTAAGTTTTGGATACTAAAAATTTTGTTTATGAATTCCAAAAGGTTTTTGAGTGTTTTTTCAGCAGAGTAAAGATTCTAAGAGTTAAAATTAAGTGAAAATTCAAGATTGAGTTTTTAATTAGTTAGTATAGTTAAAGGAAGCCTTTAAGTGTGTAGATGGGCATAAAAATCAAAATTTGATAAAAAAGTAAAACGTGACCTATTTTTGGGGTTTACTCTCACATACAGCCGATTTTGGCAATTCGGCTCACGCTAGGTTGTAGACCATAAGCATTTTGGTAATTTTAAGTATCCACATGACTGTTATCTGATAAGTGTGCATGAAGTTATACCTATTGCAGATTGTAGGCCTGACAACAAATCTGAGAGGCTTGCCAAATCTACAAGTATCTCTTCCACAACTTTTGGAGAGTAGACATGAATTCCCAATCAATCAAGACATCAGAAAATATGTCAGGAAAGTACACAAACACTCTTTTTTTTATTTTGCTTTAAATTATTTTAAGATTAAAAAATAAATCGATAAGCATGTATACGAGAGAATCTGAGTTAAGGTATGCAACGCTTAATGGTTGAATTTATTAATTAAAAATGATTGCCTTAGTCTAAAGACTCATAGAATAAACACTTTTGGAGATAAAGAATTAGAAAATAGAATATTTTACTAGTTTATGAGACTAGATGCTCGCTATTTTGCAAAGAGTTTATCTTTCCATACGTTTAGAATCAGATTTTGATGTAAACATGAAAGTTTTAGACGGCAAGAAAATCTACAAGAGTGTATCAGACTCTAGAAAGCCAAAATTCCTTTTGTTTTTTTGAGTTATTGGAGTGCAAAGTGGGGCACTTGGTTGTTTTTGACACTTTCATGCTGAAAACACAAGTTTGGCTGTTTTGAATGCTCTCAAAGAGACCTTAAAACTCATTTTTAGAAAACCATCACCAAGACGTGCTTTATAGAGCGTTAAAAGTCCTAAAACTCTGTAGTTTTGACTTTTCTCTAATTCCAAATAGATTGAAAGATATTACTCTCCCAAAGAAACCAATTATTAGGCTTTGCCTCAGAGATTGCTATCAAGATTGACTATCTTATGCATATAGACCAGATGGACTAACGCTTAAGCATAGTAGAGACTTAGCTATAGTGACTAGAGATGACCTTAGCTATAGTGACTAGAGATGACCTTGCTCCTTGGGATAATTGATTATGTTAAAAACAAGGATTCCCATGTAAGTTAAAAGATAAAGAGAAGTTAAAGACTGTTTAAATTAAAAGCTTGTTTTTTATACTTGAAATTGATTGTGATTGATTTGAATATGTATACCTTGAAAGATTATGGACTAGAGATGAGTGCGAGATGATATGTATGAGTTATAATTGCTTTGTTTTGAGATGAATGATTGATATGCACGCATATGACTGATTGATATGAATGTGTATGATAAGACTCGACATGTGATAATTTGAGATTCGGGCCGGCCATCCAGAGAATGTGATTTATGCCCTCTAGGAGCTATTTGGTAGAACCCAAAGAGGATGAGATTTACTAGAGGCATACCCACTAGCCGCGATGTCTAGTGTGGAGGTTGGGTAGACGGGCATCAGAGAAAGCCCTAGATTGGCTGGATTTTGGTCATTATGAGTAACCATGTTGTTGAGCATGGTGATGATGATAGAATCTTGAGATAGACACATACATTGTGATTAATTGAGATGCTATGCTATAATTGATAGAGATTTATATCATGTGAATGTTTGTTTGAGATTACATAATTCTTTGCTTATGTGATAAGAATCTTGGATATGGCATGCATGCTTGTTTGTTATTTGAGAAGGTTAATTTGATTGTATTGCTATGTAGAAATAGCACGATTAATTGAGTTTAATGTTTTCTTAGATTAAGTCGTACGATTAAGATATGGTTAGATTCAGGACCATCACAATTGGTATTAGAGTATAGGATGGGCAGTCCGCACTTAATTACGATGTTGCAGGTCTTGGGTAATTGATATTATTATTTAAATTTTTTCTCTTTGATACAGACAGAAGTTTCTGTTCTTTAAAAAAGCTTTTGCAATTTTGTTGTAGAGTCACAAGATGGCTCACACATCCAGTTTATGATGAGAAGGTAAATTTTATGCAGAATAAGAGAACATAGATGGATCACATATTTGTTTCTAGAGATAATAGAAAAGGTGTGGCATGAAGGTCTATGTTTGGAATCGTTCTTTAGAAAAGAGTCATTAAAATAATGAGTGCAAAAACAAGCTAGCATCACGTGAGGTGCATGAGAGATTAAATACAAGAGATCAGAAAACAAGGCAAAATGTGCAAGAGAATGTACGTGGAATTTCAATTAATGAAAATGCTCGTGGAGCAACAAGAAAAGCTTCTGTAAGTGTGGCCAAGGAGATTGAAGAATATTCACATGTCAATCCTATTGTTCATGCAGGTAAGGCCAAAAACCAGGATTCAATTATTAATATTCCTATCAAGATTGTGAATAATGTATTTCAAGTGTTGAATAATTCAAGAACCATGCATAGTGTTCAATCACTCCATGTGGTAAAATAGTTAAGAATAACTAAATTTTACCAAAAGAATCTTATGGTAGAGCTTGCTTATCAGTTTGTCAAGAATGTGTTTTTTGTTCATAGGTGACCTCAAGTCAAAAGCTAATTTTTCATGTGTTGGCTTTGGGAAGATACGATGCCATATTAGGGATAGATTGGTTGATGCCTATAAAGGCCAAGATATAGAAGCGGGTTTGCATGATTCGAGATGATCATAGTAAAGATTATTACTTGTAGGGTCAAAGATGTGATGTAGAATTTAGAATAATGTCTGCTTCGCAGAGCAGAGCAAGAAAAGTATTTCATGTAGTATATTGTTTTCTCGTTTAAATTATCATCATGAAGTGAATAAGTGTAGGTTGGAAAATCTATATCTATTGTGGAGGTTGCAAGTCCATCAATAGAAAGATTATGTAACCACATTTGTTCGTAAAGTTTGAAAGTGTTTCACTTTCTAAGCTCCTTAATTAAAGAAAGAATAGAGGATCGCTGTCTTGTTGAAGAAATTTGACTAAGCCTAAAGCTGTAGGCAAAGTGAAAATAAGAGTTTGAAAGTTTGAAAGTGTTTCACTTTCTAAGCTCCTTAATTGAAGAAAGAATAGAGGATCTCTCTCTTGTTGAAGAAATTTGACTAAGCCTAAAGCTGTAAGCAAAGTGAAAATAAGAGTTTGTAAATTGAATGATTACGTTGAAGTTTAATACAATACAATGACAATAATTTTCATCAAATTTATTATTTTTTATTAACTTGTGATTCCAAGAAATCTTGTTTATGACATGCATAGTGACTAATTTACAAGATCAAGATACTTTGTGTAATGCCTCAAAGAAAGCACAATACTAAGAGAAAAGAATTCTATAGTATTGAGAGTCTAATAGATACAATGATTACAGAGTATGTTGATTTTATCCAAGAGATAGCAAAGAAATGGAAAATCAAGTTAAGAGCTTATTATATCAAGTTAAGATCTTACACAAGCAAGTTGTCAAGTCGTTCTTTCCAAGGCTACTTGAAGAAATCTCAAGACGAAGACATATGGATATTTATAGTTTTCTTGAGTCAAAAGTATATGACTTCTTAAGTACTATATCAAGTATAATAGCTGAGTAAGAAAAACTATTTCTCAAGGTCTAATGATTGACAATAAGATACTTTTATCCTCAACACAATGATAATTTCTTAATGGGGAGAGGATATAACATACCTCCAAGATTAACCAAGTTATGATTCAAGATAATCCTAAGTTTTGGATGCTACAAATTTCAGTAATGAATTCCAAAAGGTTTTTAGTGTTTTTTCAACAGTAAAGATTCTAAGTGTTAAAATTAAGTGAAAATTCAAGATTATGTTTTCAATTAGTTAGTATACTCAAAGAAAGCCTTTAAGTGTGTAGATGGACATGAAAATCGAAATTTAGAAAAAAAGTAAAACGTGACCTATTTTTGGAGTCAGCTTTCACATACAGCCGATTTTGGCAATTCGGCTCATGCTAGGCTGTAGACCTTATGAATTCTGGTAATTTAAGTATCCACATGACTAGTATCTGTTAACTATGCACAAACTTACACTTATTGCAGATTGTAGGCCTAGCAGTAGATCTGAGAGGCTTGCCAAATCTACAAGCATCTCTTTCATAACTTTTGGAGAGTTGACATGGATTCCCAATCAATCAAGACATCAAAAAATATGTCAAGAAAGTACACAAACACTCTTTTTTTTATTTTGCATAAATCGATAAGCATGTATATAAGAGAGAATTTGAGTTGAGGTATGGAATGCTTTACGGTTGAATTTATTAATTAAAAATGATCGCCTTAGTCTAAAGACTCATAGAATAAACACTTTTGTAGGTAAAGAATTAGAAAATAGAATATTTGACTAGTTTATGACTAGATTCTAGCTAGTTTGCGAAGAGTTTATCTTTCCCTACATTTAGAATTAGATTTTGATAAAAACATGAAAGTTTTAGATGGCAAGAAACTCTACAAGAGTGTATGAGACTCTAGAAAGCCAAAATACCTTTCGTTTTTGAGTTATTGGAGTGCAATATGGGCACTTGGCTGTTTTTGACATTTTCATGCTGAAAACACAACTTTGGTTGTTTTGACTGCTCTCAAAGAGACCTTAGAACTCATTTTTAGAGAACCATCACTAAGACGTGTTTATAGAGCATTAGAAGTCCTAAAACTCTGTAGTTTTGACTTTTCTCTAATTCCAAATAGATGGAAAGATATTACTCTCCCAAAGAGACCAGTTACTAGGCTTTGCATTAGAAATTGCAAACAAGATTGACTATCTTATATATATAAACTGGATGGAGTAACGCATAAGCATAGTTAAGACTTAGCTATATTGACTAGAGATGACCTTGCTCGTTGATGATAATTGATTATGTGAAAAACAAGGATTCCCATGTGAGTTAAAAGATAAAGAGAAGTTGAAGACTATTTAAATTAAAAGCTTTTTTTATACTTGAAATTGATTGTGATTGATTTGAATATGTATGCCTTGAAAGATTATGGACTAGAGATGAGTGTGAGATGATATGTATGAGTTATGATTGCTTTGTTTTGAGATCAATGATTGATATGCACACGTATGACTGATTCATACGCATATGTATGATGAGACTCGACATGTGAGATTTTGAGATTCGGGCCGGCCGTCCATAGACATTGAACGCCAAATGGAGAATGTGATTTATGCCACCTAGGAGCCATTTGGTAGAACCCAGAGTGGATGAGATTTACTACAGGCATACCCGGGATACCTGCGATGTCTAGTGTGGAGGTTGGGTGGAGGGGCATTAGAGAAAGCCCTAGATTTGCTAGATTTTGGTCATTATGAGTAACCATGTTGTCGAGCATGGTGATGATGATAGAATCTTGAGATAGACACATACATTGTGATTGATTGAGATGCTATGCTATAATTAATAGAGATTTATATCATGTGAATGTTTGCTTGAGATTACAAGATTCTTTGCTTATGTGATAAGAATCTTAGATATGGCATGCATGCTTGTTTGTTATTTGTTGAGAAGGTTGATTTGATTGTATTGCCATGTAGAAACATCACGATTAACTGAGTTTAATGTTTTCTTAGATTAAGTTATACGATTAAGATATGGTTAGATTTGAGACCGTCATAGTTGGTATTAGAGCAAAGGTTGGGCAGTCCACACTTAATTGTGCATGTTGCAGGTCATGGGTGAATGATATTATTATTTTATTTTTTTCTTATGATACAGATAGAAGTTCCTTTTCTTTAAAAAAGCTTTTGCAATTTGGTTGTATAGTCACAAGATGGCTCACAAATCTATTTTATGAGGATGAGAAGGCAAATTTTATGCAGAATAAGAGAACATAGATGGGTCACATATTTGTTTCCAGAGATGATAGAAAAGGTGTGGCATGAAGGTCTATGTTTCGAACCATTGTTTAGAAAAGAGTAATAAAACTAATGAGTGCAAAAACAATCTAGCATCATGTGAGGTGCGTGAGAGATTAAATACAAGAGATCACAAAACAAGGCAAAATGTGCAAGAGAATATACGTGGATTTTCAATTAATGAAAATGCTCGTGCAGCAAGAGGAAAAGCTTCTGAAACTATGGCCGAGGAGATTGAAGAATATGCACGTCAATCTTATTGTTCATGCAGGTAAGGCCAAAAACCAAGATTTAATTATTAATATTCCTATAAAGATTGTGAATAATGTATCTCAAGTGTTGAACAATTCAAGAACCATGCATAGTTTTCAATCACTCCACGTGGTAAAATAGTTAAGAATAACTAAATTTTACCAAAACAATCTTATAGTAGAGCTTGCTTTGAGAAAGCAATAGACATGTAATCAGTATGTCAAGAATGTGTTTTTTGTTCATAGGCGACCTCAAATCAAAAGCTAATTTTTCATGTGTTAGCTTCGGGAAGATATGATGCCATATTAGGGATAGATTGGTTAGTGCCTCTATAAAGGCCAAGATATAAAAGTGAGTTTGCATGATTGGATATTATCATAGTAGTAAAGATTATTACTTATAGGGTAAAAGATGTGATGTAGAATTTGGAATGATGTCTGCTTTGCCCAGCAGAGTAAAAAAAGTATTTCATATAGTATATTATTTTCTTTTTAAGTAGTAAATTATCATCATGAAGTAAATAAGTGTAGGTTGGAATATCTATTGTGGAGGATGCAAGTCCATGAGTAGAAAGATTATGTAACCACATGTGTTTGTAAAGTTTGAAATTTTCACTTTCTAAGCTTTAATTAAAGAAAGAATAGAGGATCGCTCTCTTGTTGAAGAAATTTGACTAAGCCTAAAGATGCAAGCAAAGTGAGAATAAGAGTTTGCAAATTGATTGATTACGTTGAAGTTTAATACAATACAATGATAATATTTTTCATTAGATTTATTATTATTAACTTGTGATTCCATTTATTATTGTTTATTAACTTGTGATTCCAAGAAATCTTGTTTATGACATGCATAGTGACTGATTTACAACATGAAATACTTTGTGTAGTGCCTCAAAGAGAGCACAATACCAAGAGAAAAGAATTCTACAGTATTGAGATTCTAATAGATACAATGATTACCGAGTATGTTGGTTTTATCCAAGAGATAGCTATGAATTGGAAAATCAAGTTAAGAGCCTATTATATCAAGTTAAGATCTTAGACAAGCAAGTTGTCAAGTCGTTCTTTCCAAGGCTACTTGTTGAAGAAATCTCAAGACAAAGACATATGGATATTTATAGTTTTCTTGAAAGTCAAATGCATATGACTTCTCAAGTACTATATCAAGTATAATATCTGAGTAACAAAAACTATTTCTCAAGCTTTAATGATTGAGGATAAGATACTTTTATCGTCGAGGATGATAATTTCTTAATGGGGAGAGAATGTAACATACCTTTGAAGATTAACCAAGTTATAATCAAATATAATCCTAAGTTTTTGATGCTACAGATTTCAGTAATGACTTCTAGTAGGTTTTCAATGTTTTTTGAGTAGTAAAGATTCTAAGTGTTAAAATTAAGTGAAATTTCAAGATTGAATTTTCAATTAGTTAGTATACTCAAAGGAAGCCTTTACTTGTGTAGATAGACATGAAAATCGAAATTTGATATAAAAAAAGTAAAACGTGGCCTATTTTTGGAGTTAACTTTTACATACAACTGATTTTTGCAATTTGGCTCCCGCTAGGTATGCATTCTGGTAATTTTAAGTATCCTCATCACTAGCACCTTGCACAAAGTTATACCTATTGCAGATTGCAGGCTTGACAGCAGATCTAAGAGGCTTGCCAAATCTACAAGCATCTCTTCCAAAGTATACATGGATTCCCAATTAATCAAGACATCAAAAAATATGTCAGAAAAGTACACAAATAGTGTTTTTTTAATTTTCATTTTAATTCTTTTGAGATTAAATAAATAAATTGATAGCATGTATATGAGAGAATCTGAGTTGAAGTATGGAATGCTTAACGGTTGAATTCATTAAATAAAAATGATCGCCTTAGTCTAAAGACTCATAGAATAAACACTTTTGGAGATAAAGAATTTGAAAATAGAATATTTGACTAGTTTATGACTAGATTCTGGCTATTTTGCACGAGGAGTTTATCTTTCCCTACATTTAGAATCACATTTTGATGTAAACATGAAAGTTTTAGATGGCAAGAAACTATAAAAGAGTGCATGAGACTCTAGAAAGCCAAAATTCCTTTCGTTTTTGAGTTATTGGAGTGCAAAGTGGGGCCATAGACATCAAGGTAATGTGTATTCATAAAATATAACAGAAGGTTCCTTTATAACTATGAGCCATTGTCTTATATACCTTGGCCCATTTCACACTTATTTATTATACCCATGCTGCAAAGCCCAACATATGAACATTCCAATACCAAAGAATAACATCACATTATAGAGAATGAGGTGGGGAAAAAAAACTTAGCGGTTTTCTAATCTTGTTCGAGATTTGGTGGCATACATTTTAGGGTTTGCAAGATGAACGACCCCGATGTATGTGTCATTTTAGGGTTTGTTAAACAAACAGTCCCAATGTATTCTTGACTATAGGAATGGTCCAATATTTAATGGCTTTGATTTGTCAAAAATATCTGGATTGCGATACAAGGATGACTTTGATTCAAACTACATATCTCGATCGAGATACATGGACGGCTTTGATTCAAACTACCTATCTCAATCGAGATACATGGACAGCTTTGATTTGAACTACGTATCTCGATCGTGATACATCAACAATCAAGATCCATCTCTATATCAAGGTAAATGGATTGACTAGATTATACAACTTTATCTCAATCGAGATACATTTACGGCTTAGATTACAATTTTGTATCTCGATTGAGATATATGAACGGATGAGATCTCATCTCTTTATCACGATTGGGATATATAATTATCGTGATTACGCTTCCATATCGCGGTTGAGATACATGAACGGTGGAGATGGCATCACTGATATGCTAAATGTACATCCGAGTAGGCAAGTTAAGAGGGATCCATTGTGGCATTGATGTGGATCCGAGTGGCCTACATATTGCGATCGAAATAAAGAGGTGGTGGTGGTGGTGGTGACATGTTTTAGTGACATGGACGGTGACATGGATCGAGATAAATGGATGAGTTTGATGCAAAACTACATGTGTCGATCGAGATATATGGACAGCTTCGATTTGAACTACGTATCCTAGTGGCCTAACTACTGTTAGATCACCGTAGCGCCACTACGGGTTGTACCATAGGAGGGGACGGTCTCGCCTAGCCATTTAAGAATAGCCTCTACTTTTCTGGCTCCATCCGCATACCATCGGCGGATATAATATGGCCAAGCTAGTGAATTTCTATTTCAAAAAATTCACATTTGCTCTTCTTCGCAAATAGTTTGTGTTCTCACAACAACAACTCGAACACTAGACGCAAATGCTCTATGTATTCTTTCTGTGCCTTACTATACACAAGAATATCATCTAGGAAAACTACTACGACTTTTCCCAGATATGGACGTAAAATGCTGTCCATCAGCGTCATAAACGTTGCTGGAGCATTGGTTAGCCCAAATGGCATAACCAAAAATTCAAAATGCCCGAAACGGGTCCTAAATGTTATCTTCACAACATCCTCTGCTTTAATTCTAACCTGATGATACCCTGATCTCAGGTCTACTTTTGTAAAATATCTCGATCCATAGAGTTGATCAAACAACTCATCCATGCATGGCATTTGATACTTATTCTTAATCGTTATCTAATTAAGAGCCCTATAGTCTATGCACATCCACATAGATCCGTCTTTCTTCTTTACCGAAAGAATAGGCGATGCCCACAGACTTGAACTAGGCTGAATGAAGCCTTTTTTCAAATATTCCGTCAATTGTTTTTCCACCTCTTGTGCCTCGGAGTGGCTTAATCTATAAGCAAGTTTGCTTATAGGTTTTGATCTTGGCATAACTTTGATGCCATGGTCTACTTCTCTAGATGGTGGTAAGCCATCAACTCATCAGGAAAAACATCTTGAAATTTCTCTAATAAATTCATTAAAGTATCTATGTACTTTTTCTTTAATGTCTCTTTCACCTTGGATTTTTTCTTGTTTGAATCGCATGCATGCCAAACAAGGTTTTTAAACAGTGGGTCTCTTTGAAGGCTATTTTGTTTTCCTTATTTGTCTATGCAAACATCATCTATAGTTTCATCTACGGAAATAGAATTTAAAAGAGGGTAACAAGCATATACCTCTGCTATCTAGCCTCTGCGGACTGCTGTGCACAGCTCCATGGAGGAAATAAGTGGTGTGGCGGGGACAGTATGATCACCCTGCAGGGTAATGACTCTACCTGCATGCTCAAAACTTAGTGTATTATGTAGGTAACTCCGAGCTAGACCAAGCCATACAACCACTCCTTGCCTAGATATACGTCTGCTCTAGCTAATGAGTAGTTCAAGAAGTTGTGGCTCGCTCCATCATCGATAATAACTTTGACTCTACGGCCACCTATGGTGCCATACATGCGCACCATGTCATGCGAACCTACAGTAGACTGTCACCAAACAAGCGTGATGATGCCCATCATAATGACACATTGTCACCTCTCTGAACTCTGCGGAACTGAGAGGGAGTCTCTGCACTGCATGCAACTGCCTAGATGATTTAACATCTCTTTTGGGCTCGTTGCCGCTCGTGCTGGCTTTAAGCTTTGGACACTCAGCCTTCGTGTGCCCTACATTGTTGCAATTAAAGCAACGATTTTCCTTTCGCGCTTTAATATACTCCTCTTTTTTTTGGACTTCGTTGTCTCTTTTCTTCTTGGATGGTCGCGGTTTTTTAGACCAATGACCATTTTGTCCTCCCTAGTCCATCCGATCCCCCTACTTATCACTTTGGAACCCTTTTCTTTTAAGGCCTGACCTCCTCTTCTCACTACCCTCGGCCCTGCTCGAACCACCACGCGCACTACGGTGCTTGATGTCATCAAATATCTGCGCATAGTTAATTGCCTATGCTAAGTCTTTAGGCTATAAGGGCTCTACGTACTCAAGGTAAGCATCTTTGAGACCTCTTTTAAAGCCTCGGAATGTCTGGAATGCATCGATCCCCTTTAGCTTGAGTATTATCTCTCTATAGTCTGAGATGTACTGAGTCAGGGATTTGTTCTTCATCGAGCACTTGTCCCATAACTCCCAGCTTCTCTCCATCTCATTAACAAGCAAAAACTCTTTTCGAAACATTGTTTCAAACTCTGTCCAAGTGGCAGGACGAGTTGTCAAACTCATCCACCACTTCTAAGCTTTGTGGGTTAATGAGAGGCTAGCCTCTACGGGCTGCACCCGGTTAGGCTACTGTCGCAGCGCGTGTGCAAGTCTGACCACTTCGCTAGAAACATGTTGACCAAGTCCTTGTTTCTCTCCTTCTCCTCACCATCAAAACTAGGCGGCTTTAAGTCTTTCAATAATGACGAAGCTGTCTCTACAGACAGCCCCATAGGCACATCGACCTGTACTCCTACAACCACTAGCGAGGCTATGCTCACCTGTGCCGTAGGAGCTCGTGTACCAGGAGGAGTCGGAGTACTAGTCAAGGCAGCTGTCAGTGCATCTAACTGTGTGGAGTGCTCTGTAGCATCGTGACTAAGTCAGCCTGGACTTTACCCATATTGTTCAGTTTTGCATTAAGATAATTAAAAAGTCCACTAGAGAGCTTCGTCTCTATCAAGATGTCGACAGGGTCCAATAGGTCATAATCGTTGTCGTCATATTCTAAGAGGTCCTCCTTGGTCCCCTCGGCGACGTTGGTATTCATGTCATCTGGCTCATCGGCCAAAAAGGGGTGATCTGTACTACGGCCGCTGCGGGCTCGCTGGGTCCTAAGGCGGGGTAAACAGACGAGGAGGGCGCTGGCGGATCACGCGTGATCGATGAGTGCACTCCGGACTGGACAACGGTCGGGCGTATACGGCCTGACAGTTCAGTCAAGGTCAAACCCGCGTCCGAGGACAAGAGACCTGAAAACCCTAGAGAAGTAGAAGGCGGTGGGGACACACTATGCCTAGTAGACATATTTTAATTCTTGCACAAATAAAAATGTGAGAACTTGGAAATTACAAAAAATGCTAATAAAATGAGCAGTGGAGAGAGAATAGTCACGCCCCCTTACGATTGCCTGCAACAACTGTCGATTGACTGCCCATTTGTGTTGCGCTGCGAGCCCTACAAGCGTCGCTACTCCGGGATGCTCTGATCCAGAGAAAGGTGCCTGCAACTCATAAAAAAAAATTATTCCCCGTAGGAACTTATGCCTGAACCACCCTGGATTATCCCTCCACTACCGGGATTATCCCTCCACTGCCGAGAGAGAGGTGTTCGTTGGATTTTTAAAAAATAATTAAAAAAATCATTTTTTGGCCTGACACGTGGTCCCCCCCACTGCAAGGCCGCATGTGGGCTGGCCACCAGCACTAGCTTGGCTGGCCGCGTATGGGCTAGCCGTCGATGCTAGCCTAGGCGGCCTCCTATGGGCTAGCCGTCTCGATGCTGTGCCTGTGGGCTGGCCGCCTACTATGGGCTGGCTGCCGCTGGCGCTAGCCTGGTTGGTCGCCTATGGGCTACCGCCTATGGGCTAGCCGTCGAGGTAGCCCCAGGCAGGCCGCCCTTACAAGGTTCCCACAACGCAGGCGATGGACGATGACATCACCCTCTGAGACATATGGTAAGCGCATTGACGACCTCACCTCCCCACAGCTCGAGACACACATAGTCGACCTCTTCTCCCATAGACAAGCTCCAAAGCAAAAAAAAACACAGAAATTGCTTACCTGCAATGGAGAGCTTGGGTGTGTGCAAGGGAGAGGGAGAGAGAGAGAGAGAGAGAGAGAGAGAGAGGAAACCCTTTCTTCCAGCTATGGCCAATTACTTCTTCTGTAGAAGATGATGAAAACCTTTTGGGATAAGGTTATCCCCCCAATTTTGATTGAGATCCAATCATTAAACGACTGGGCCCGCTTCGCACACCACTCACGATCCTGATGCCAAGCTGCTCTGATACCAATGTTAGATCATCGTAATGCCACTACGGGTGCTGCCACAGGAGGGGACGGCCTCTGGCTCACCACCCAGCCACAGAGAGGAAGAATGAGGATTGCCCCTCATCCCCCAAGCTATATAGTGTGTGGCCTGTCGTCCACACTAGCCTGGCCGCCCATGACTCCGCATGGGCGTCCTCTCCCACTGAACCCCGGATGGCCACGTCCTCGGCGCTTCGACTGAGGCGTTGATGCTAAAGCCCCGTCTGGCCATCCGGTCTATCATCGATCTCACAAGCGTTACAGCCTACGTGACACCTACATATCTCGATTGAGATAAAGAGGTGGTGGTGACATGTTTAAGTGACGTGGATGGTGACATGGACTTAGATACATGGATGGCTTTGATTCAAACTACGTATCTCGGTGGCCTAAATATCTCAATTGAGATAAAGAGGTGGTGGTGACATGTTTTAGTGACATGCATCGAGATACATGGATGACTTTGATTTAAACTACATATCTCAATCGAGATACATAGAAGGCTTCAATTCGAACTACATATCTCTATCGAGATACATGGACGGCTTCAATTCGAACTACGCATCTCGATCGAGATACTTCAACAATCGGGATCCAATCTCGGTATCAAAGTAAATGGATGGACTAGATTATACAACCTTATCTTGATCAAGATTTTCTTATGGCTTAGATTACAAGTTTGTATCTTGATTGAGATATATGAACAGATGAGATCTCATCTCTTTATCTCCATTGGGATATATAATTGGTCGTGATCATGCTTCCATATCGCGGTCGAGATACGTGGACGGTGGAGATGGCATGACTAATATGTTGAATGTACATCCGAGTGGGAAAGTTAAGTGGGATCCCAGTGCCCTACATATCATGCTTCCATATCGCGGTCGAGATACGTGGACGGTGGAGATGGCATGACTAATATGTTGATCCGAGTGGGCAAGTTAAGTGGGATCCTAGTGCCCTACATATCTCGATCAAGATAAAGAGGTGTTGGTGATGTGTTTTAGTAACATGGATGGTGACAACGCTTTCGATCCTATTGGTGTGGTGATTATTGGTATCTTAATTGAGATATGGGGCTCTTGGCTTGGGGGGCAGGTGACATGTTATTATTGATGGTTATATCTTTATTGAGATACCCCGCCTAAGAGTTTTGCTCGTTGCATCGATGGCCTATTTTAAGTGAGTGAACGAACGTGAGTACCCTCAGCTTGCATCCACCCTCTCTTATGGATATAACATATATATACATGTTCTTTTTCTATGCATAAGGTATACTCTCCATGGAGTTTACATGCGTATAGACATAGTCATCGTAGTTACCAAACCTCCTTATGCCAGAGTTCTATGGGAAGTGACGTTGCATGCTAATGGAAGGATGTTTGGCAAGTATTATGAAGTGGGATCCTCTCACATATTAGAGCATACATAGGCTCTATGCATGCATCTTAGAGCATGAATATCCTCTATGCATGCTTGAAAAATAGAGCATGCATAGGCCATCTCCCTTTCATTTGGCCTACTCTTTGATGAAAATGAAAAAATAATTCACTCTCCTTGCTGAAAATTGCCGCTAACTCCTGTAGGGGTTTTCTCCACTTCTTTTTTGATAATGAGATGGCATTGGAGCTCTCTCACAAGCTTCCGTACTTGCCATGAGTATGGACTAGACACTTGAAACAAAACACAGGGTATTTCTAGGGTTTTCAAGGCTCCAAACACCACTAAAAAAAGACATCTACTTCAAGAAAATGATCTCCCCAATGCATTCCCCAAGCTTAGTCTCAAAAACACGCTAAGAAGCAAGTATGTTTAGATATGGAAAACTCTGAAAATATGAGAATTAGTAAAAACGTGGTGATTAGCAAAAGTACGCAGGATTAGTTAGCTTTCCCAAATTTGGTCCTTCATAATTTTAAAATTTGGTGCGGTGCCCTCAAATTCTGGTCCATAGCATGTCCAAAGCCCGAAAGGTTTAGGAATTAATGAAAGGAATGAGAATTTCACCCTTTAAGGTCACTTAAGTTATCTTGTTAATCAAGAAAATGTAGAAAGTGAGAAGAAACTATAAAAAATAGAAAAACAATGGATCAAACAAGAACTCTGATTACCAGTGCTGTAAGAAGGCGACCCACTCATTACATGGAGTAGACAATGTGAGTATTGGTCATCATCAGATCTCATATGGGAGAAGCTCACTATGGACTCTTTTCCCGTAGGCATCAAGGTAATGTGTATTCAAAAAAGATATCAAAAGGTTCCTTTACAACTATGAGCCATTGTCTTATATACCTTGGCCCATTTCACACTTAATTACTATACTCATGCCCCAAATCCCAGCATATGAACATGCCAATACAAAGGACAATATCACATTATAGAAAATGAGGGGGGGAAAAAACTTAGCGGTTTTCTAATCTCCATCGAGGTTTGGTGGCATACATTTTAGGGTTTTCAAGATGAATGACCCTAATGTATGTATGGTTTTAGGATTTGTGAAACAAACAGCCCCGATGTATGCTTGATTATAAGATTGGTCCAATATTAAATGGATTTGATTTGTCAAAAATATCTCGGTCGAGATACATGGATGACTTTGATTTAAACTACATATCTCGATCGAGATACATGGACACCTTCAATTTGAACTACATATCTCGATCGAGACACATGGACGGCTTTGATTCAAACTACGTACGTCGATCGAGATACATGAAGAGTCGGGATCCATCTTGGTATCAAAGTAAATGGATGGACTAGATTATACAACCTTATCTCGATCGAGATATATAATTAGTCGTGATCACGCTTCCATATCGCAGTCGAGATATGCAAACGATGCAGATGGCATCACTGATATGCAGACGATGCAGATGGCATCACTGATATGCTGAATGTACATCGGAGTGGGCACGTTAAGCGGGATCCATTTTGGCATTGATGTGGATCCTAGTGGCCTACATATCTCGAATGAGATAAAGAGGTGGTGTTGACGTGTTTTATTGACATGGATGGTGACAACGCTTCGGAACCTATTGGTGTGGTAATTGTTAGTATGTTAATTGAGATATGGGGCTCTTGGCTTTGGGGGCATGTGGCATGTTATTATTGATGGTGATATCTTGACTGCGATACCCCGCCCAAGAGTTTCACTCGTTGCATCGATGTCCTATATTAAGTGAGTGAAAGAAAGTGAGTCACTCTCTCTTATGCATATAACATATATATACATGTTATTTTTCTATGCATAAGGTATACTCTCTATGGAGTTTACATGCGTATAGACATACTCATTGCAATGCTTGCCAAACCTCGTTATGCTAGAGTTCAGTGGGAAGTGACATTGCATGCTAATGGAAGGATGTTTGGCAAGTATTATTAAGTGGGATCCTCTCACATATTAGAGCATACATAGGCTCTGTGCATACATGTTAGAGCATGAATAGGCTCTATGCATGCTTGAAAAATAGAGAATGCATAGGCCATGTCCCTTCCACTTGGCCTACTCCTTGTCTTAAGTTATTGTCTAGGCTAATCCTAGCAGTAATAATTTTTATAGATGTGACCACCACCAAAAAATGATCTCGCATATGGAGGGGCATCCTCAAGTACACCTCCCTATAGGATAACCTAGATTTACCTAGTGTCTATGAGGTACAAGTTGCTTGGTGGTAGTATGGGGCCAAGCTATTGAACCACTCGGATGTTTTTCGCCTTCTATGTGCCAGAAACTTTATCTATCCTAAAATCACCCATTTCCATGTGTCCCACCAGCTTCCCTACCCCTCTCACTTCCACTTTTCCTACCCCTCTCCCCTCCACTTTGCCTACTCGTCATCCTTTCGCTCCTACCACAACATGGCCTACTCCTATCCCTTCCACATAATAGACTGCACTCACATCCACAATGCCATCTCCCCGACATGCGGCAACCTCATAATTCCCGTGGTGATAGTGCAAAGGAGGTGAGTGGTCTCCTTCACCAATGGTGAAAAACGAGTTTCTTGATGATGGTATGCTTTACTATACTCTTGATGAGGAGGGCATGCCTTTTATGGATGAGATGGGATGTAGGGTTTATTATAACTTCTATTAAGTAGTTAATAAAACTTTTGAAGATGATTTCAACCCATAGGGGGAGCAAAAGGATAAACAATTCATGTATGTGGTGCAAGGCATGTATGAGAAATTAAAAATTTTAAGACACATGCATTTCTGCAACCAATGGACTAGGGATCGCATCATAAAGATATTGGACAATAGGAGGTCTCCACATAAGGAGGTATGCTAAAGATAATTAAAAAAAATTCATGCCCATTTCTCAGTTAAAGGATTGGAAGAAGAAAAAGAAAGAAACTAGGGAGGGTACTAAATACCCTGAGTAAAAGGCGACCCATGCGAGTTAGTTGCAAAAGTATGGTACAACAAAGTATGTTTCCAGAGGAAAGGCAACTTGTCTTGCACGATTTCTAAGTTTTTTCTTTCTTATACATCACTAAGTTTAGTTCATCTTTCCTCATAAATTTCACATCTTAAGCATGTTATAATTTGTTGTAGGAAAGGGTAGCAGGTCTCGCCCAAAATGCTTGGGAGAATAGGTACCACAAGAATCATAGTGAAGTCAAGACCTGGGAGTCGATGAAACAATCAGGAGTGTTCTGATACCGATATCCAACGAGGTCAAGGGAACTATGACTTTGTGAGTAGTTGATTCTTTGAACTTCTTATCTAGTTTTGTGTTAACAATAGTGACGAATGCTCCTCCTAGTAGGTACAGAAGCTCAAAGGAGATATATCCATCTTTAATTGATACAGCCTGCATAATGAGAGTGGAGGTAGTGTGCTTGATCGTCGAGGATATTTTTTCAGGATCCATACTCACTAGTCAACTACATCTCGTGGCACACTTTGTGGATGAGGTGGCCGTGTGTGGTGTCATGCATGCTCATCCACGAGAGGTTCATGAAGACATTGAAAGATTTTGTTAGGAAAAGAGTATAACCAAAGGGAAGCATGGTGGAGGGTTAGTTGGTGCGAAAGAGTCACTTGTATACATTTTAAAATATCTCTCTGTAGTGGATCCCCCCATTCCTAGATTATGACGTAATAAGGAAGGTGAACACATGGTGTACCATGTATCACATGGAAAGGGAAGAGGCCACAATATGGATCAAACAATGATCAACAAGATGAATACATTTGTATTCTCAATAGTGACTCAATGAGTAAGTGGGTGGCAAGGTATGAAGAGGTAAGAAGGACGAGAGAGGAAGAGAGACATGTTTTTAGATGTCAACATGAGAGACGTGTTGTTTTTTCTACCCAACCTTGTTCAACTTCCAAAGTATTGTAAACATTGATTGGCTATACGAAGAGATGGAGATGGTACTCGCCGAAAGAGATGGAGAAGAGGTCATTGAAGAGGAATGGGAGTATGCCAGAGGATGTCTACAAAAGGCAAGTGTCACTACAAGAGCTTGAGGGCATACCGACGCAAATGTCGAACGTCGGTATGCCCGTCGTAATGTTGGAGGAGACAAGTCGGGCGGGGTATTTTTAAATTTTCGTTTACCGATGCGTATACCGAAGCACATACCGACGGTTATTCCGAAGCATATACCGACGCATATTTCGAAGCATATACCGACGCATATTCCGGAGCATATACCGACGCTCGTAAGTTTTTTACAGCCGAGAGCGTATTTTCTGATTTTTTCGCAGCGTTGCAGAGAAGGTATACAATGTCTCTTTCTCTCCCTCTCCTCTTTTTTCCTCTCTCCTCTTTTCTCCTTCTTTCTTCTTTTCTCCTCTTCTCCTTCTCCTAATATGTTCTTGCTTTTACTTTTTAATTTAGGAATTAGGACGTTTAGGGTTTTGTGTTTTTTTGGCTCTCTATGCATGTTGAGAGCTCTCTATGTATGCATAGATCTCCTAATGCATGCATAGAGATTTTAGGGTTTTGTATTAGTTCTTATTCTTGTGTTTAATTTACTAATTATTTTGTTTAATATTTTGTTTTGCAGCTCTTTCACCAATCTTTCACCAATCCTCTCCTTCAGCTTCGCAAAAAAGAGGTAGATCCTCTTTCGATTTTTCTTGTTTATGCTTTTTTCTATGTATTATTGCATCCCTGTTTTATGGTTTAGGGTTAGTTTAGGATTCTTGTAAGCTTATACATAGGATTAATTCAATATCTATGCATAAAACCTATCATAAGCTTGCATTCTCTATGCATAGCCTTCTTGCAAGCTTTATGCATAAGCTCTATTCATAGAGCTTGCGAGCTTGTGAAATCTCTATGCATAAGCTCTATGCATAGGCTTTATGCATAGAGTTTGCAAGATTATAAAATCTCTATGCATAGGTTTCTTGAAAGCTTGCATGGACATTGTACATAGAGCTTGCATAGCCTTCTTGTTGAAAGCTCTATGCATACCCTTCTTGTAAAAGCTCAATGCATATGCTCTATGTATAGGCTTTATACATAGAGGTTGTAAGATTATGAAAGCTCTATACATAGGGCTTGTAAGCTTATGCAAGCTCTATACATAGAGTTTATGCATAGAGCTATATGAATCTAGCTGAATGCATGAATTAAGATCTATGCATAAAGCTTAATACATAATGTTTTATGTATAAATCTTATGGATGAGCTTTATGCATAAGGCTTCACATGCGTTATGTTTTTTTGCATAAAGCTTTTTTTGATGTAGAGTGCCTTGCATGGATGGAAAGCATAAGCTTTTTGAATGTTTATACTCTCTTATACATATAACATATATTTCTTATGCTCTGTTTTTCTATGCATAAGGTATTCTCTTTATTCATAGAGTTTATATATGTTATCAAGGTAAGATCTCTTATCCATGTAAAACAAGATCATGTTTATTACACCATTGGGTGATGGGATTAAGGGTTAGCATAGTGCATAAGGCTTATAGTATAGAGCTTATGCATAAGACTTATGCATAGAGCTTATGCATAAGACTTATGCATATGGCTTATGCATAGAGCGTATGCATAAGACTTATGCATATGGCTTATGCATAGAGCTTATGCATAAGACTTATGCATAGAGCTTATGCATATGGCTTATGCATAGAGCGTATGCATAAGACTTATGCATATGGCTTATGCATAGAGCTTATGCATAAGGCTTATGCATAGAGCTTATGCATAAGACTTATGCAGTTGGCTTATGCATAGAGCTTATGCATAAGTCTTGCAGCCTTATTATGCAAGCTTATACTTAAGGCTTACAAGCCTTACTATGCATATGATTGCATAAACCTTATTCATAAAGCTTGCATAAGACTTACGTATAGAGCTCAATGTGTAGGCTCTATTTACAGAATCTATGCATTTAGATTTTTGCATAAGGCCTTTATAAGCATAAGCATAGTTAAGACTTAGCTATAATGACTAGAGATGACCTTGCTCGTTGGAACATGATAATTGATTATGTTAAAAACAAGGATTTTCATGTGACTTAAAAGATAAAGAGAAGTTAAAGACTGTTTAAATTAAAAGCTTGTTTTATACTTGAAATTGATTGACTGATTTGAATATGTATGCCTTGAAAGATTATGGACAAGAGATGAGTGTGCGATGATATGTATGAGTTATGATTACTTTGTTTTGAGATCAATGATTGATATGCACGTGTATGATTCATTGATATGCATATGTATGATGAGACTCCAAATGTGAAATTTTAAAATTCGGGCCAGTTGTCCTTAGACAGGGAACGTTGAACAGAGAATGTGACTTATGCCCTCTAGGAGAGCCAATTGGTAAAACCCAGAGTGGACGAGATTTACTAGAGGCATACATAGGATAGCCACGATGTCTAGTGTGGAGGCTGGGTCGATGGGCATCGGAGAAAGCCCTAGATTGGCTAGGTTTTGATCATTATGAGTAACCATGTTGTCGAGCATGGTGATGATGATAGAATCTTGAGATAGCCACAAACATTGTGATTGATTGACATAGTATGCTATAATTGATAGAGATTTATATCATGTGAATGTTTGTTTGAGATTACATGATTCTTTGCTTATGTGATTAGAATCTTGTATATGGCATGCATGCTTGTTTGTTATTTGAGAAGGTTGATTTGATTATATTGCTATGTAGAAATAGCATGACTAATTGAGCTAATTGTTTTCTTACATTAAATTATACGATTAAGATATGGTTAGATTCGGGACCGTCACAGTTGGTATCAAAGCATAGGTTGGGCAGTTGGCACTTAATAGCGTATGTTGTAGGTCTTGGGTAATTGATATTATTATTTTATATTTTTTCCTGTGATACAGACAGAAGTTTCTTTTCTTTAAAAAATCTTTTGAAATTTGGTTGTATATTCACAAGATGGCTCACAAATCCATTTTATGATAAGAAGGTAAATTTTATGCAGAATTAGAGAACGTAGATAGGTCACATATTTGTTTCCAGAGATGAAAGAAAAGGTGTGACATGAAGGTCTTTGTTTGAAACCGTTGTTAAGAAAAGAGTCATAAAACTAATGAGTGCAAAAACAAGCTAGAATCACGTGAGGTGCATGAGAGATTAAATACAAGAGATCAGAAAACAAGAAAAAATGTGCAAGAGAATGTACGTGGATTTTCAATTAATGAAAATGCTCGTGCAGTAAGAGGAAAAGCTTTTGTAACTGTGGCCGAGGAGATTGAAGAATATGCACATGTCAATCCTGTTGTTCATGCAGGTAAGGCCAAAAGCCAAGATTCAATTATTAATATTCCTATAAAGATTGTGAATAATGTATTTCAAGTGTTGAATAATTCAAGAACCATGCATAGTTTTGAATCACTCCACGTGATAAAATAGTTAAGAACAACTAAATTTTGTCAAAAGAATCTTATAGTAGAGCTTGCCTTCGAGAAAGCAATAGACATGTAATCAGTATGTCAAGAATGTGTTTTTTGTTCATAGGTGACCTCAAGTCAGAAGCTAATTTTTCATATGTTAGCTTTGGGAAGATATGATGCCATATTAAAGATAGATTGGTTAGTGCCTATAAGGGCCAAGATATAGAAGTGGTTTTGCATGATTGGAGATGATCATAGTAAAGATTGTTTACTTATAGGGTCAAAGATGTGATGTAGAATTTAAAATGATGTCTACTTTGCCAGCAGAGCAAGAAAAGTATTTCATGTAGTACATTGTTTTCTTTTTAAGAATTAAATTATCATCATGAAGTAAATAAGTGTAGATTGGAAAATCTATATCTATTGTGGAGGTTGCAAGTCCATCAGTAGAAAGATTATGTAACCACATGTGTTCGTAAAGTTTGAAAGTGTTTCGTTTTCTAAGCTCCTTAATTGAAGAAAGAATAGATGATCGCTCTCTTGTTGAAGAAATTTGACTAAGCCTAAAGATGGAAGCAAGATGAAAATAAGAGTTTTCAAATTGATTGATTACCTTAAAGTTTAATACAATACAACGATGATATTTTTCATCAGATTTATTATTGTTTATTAGCTTGTGATTCCAAGAAATCTTGTTTATGACATGTATAGTGACTCATTTACAACATGAAATACTTTGGGTAATGCCTCAAAGAGAGCACAATACTAAGGGAAAATAATTCTATAGTATTGAGATTCTAATAGATACAGTGATTACGAAGTATGCTGATTTTATCCAAGAGATAGCTAAGAAATGCAAAATCAAGTTAAGAGCTTATTATATCAAGTTAAGATCTTAGACAAGCAAGTTGTCAAATCGTTCTTTCCAAGGCTACTTGAAGAAATCTCAAGATGAAGACATATGGATATTTATAGTTTTCTTGAAAGTCAGAGTATATGACTTCTCAAGTACTATATCAAGTATAATAGCTGAGTAAGAAAAACTATTTCTCAAGGTCTAATGATTGAGGATAAGATACTTTTATCATCAAGGATGACGATTTCTTAATGGGGAGAGATTGTAACATATCTCTCAGATTAACCAAGTTATGATCTTAGATAATCCTAAGTTTTGGATGCTACAGATTTCAGTAATGAATTCTAACAGGTTTTCACTGTTTTTTCAATAGTAAAGATTCTAAGTGGTAAAATTAAGTGAAAATTCAAGATTGAGTTTTCAATTAATTATTATACTCAAAGGAAGCCTTTAAGTGTGTAGATGGACATGAAAATTGAAATTTGATTTAAAAAAAAGTAAAATGTGACCTATTTTTGAGTCAACTTCCACATACATCCGATTTTGGCTATTCGGCTCATGCTAGATTGTAGATCGTATGAATTCTTGTAATTTTAAGTATCCACATGACTAGTATCTTATAATTGTGCACAAAGTTATACCTATTCCAGATTGCAGCCCTAACAACAGCTCTGAGAGGCTTGCCAAATCTACAAGCATCTCTTCCACAACTTATGGAGAGTAGACATGAATTCCCAATCAATCAAGACATCACAAAATATGTCACGAAAGTACACAAACACTCTTTTTTTCTTGCTTTAAATTCTTTTAAGATTAAATAAATAAATCGATAAGCATGTATATGAGAGAATCTGATTTGAGGCATGGAACGCTTAACAGATGAATTTATTAATAAAAAATGATCGCCTAGTCTAAAGACTTATAGAATAAAAACTTAAGGAGATAAAGAATTAGAAAATAGAATATTTGAATATTTTGTGAAGAGTTTATCTTTCCCTATGTTTAGAATCTGATTTTGATGTAAACATGAAAGTTTAAGATAGCAAGAAACTCTACAAGAGTGTATGAGACTCTAGAAAGCCAAAATTCCTTTCGTTTTTGAGTTATTGGAGTGCAAAGTGGGGCACTTGGCTGTTTTTGACAATTTCAGGTTGAGAACACAACTTTGGCTATTTTGAATGCTCTCAAAGAGACCTTAGAAGTCATTTTTAGAGAACCATCACTGAGACGTGCTTTATAGAGCATTCGAAGTCCTAAAACTCTGTAGTTTTAACTTTTCTCTAATTCCAAATAGATTGAAAGATACTACTCTCCCAAAGAGACCAGTTATCAGGCTTTGCCTTAGAAATTCCTATCAAGATTGACTATCTTATGTATATAGACCGGATGGACTAATGCATAAGCATAGTTAAAACTTAGCCATAGTGACTAGAGATGACCTTGCTCGTTGGACCATGATAATTGATTATGTTAAAAACAAGGATTCTCATGTGAATTAAAAGATAAAAAGAAGTTAAAGACTATTTAACTTAAAAGCTTGTTTTATACTTGAAATTGATTGTGATTGATTTAAATATGTATGCCTTGAAAGATTATGGACAAGAGACGAGTGTGCGATGATATGTATGAGTTATGATTACTTTGTTTTGAGATGAATGATTGATATGCACGCGTATGATTGATTCATATGCATGTGTAAATAAGAATCGACATGTGAAATGCGCTGACAGGCTACAGAGGTTGTGGGGCCTCCCGTGTGAAGAGAAGACAGTGGAGAGGCGAGCATAGAAGGGCTGCTGGGATTCTCAGGCGCAGCTGCAGTAGGTAGCGCATGAGGTGCCAAAGAACGGACTGCTGGCGTAAAGGGCGACTGGAGACGCAAGGAGCATAGAGGTGCTGGCGTCAAGGTGCAAGGCGTGTAGAGGCCGCCTTGTGGTAGTAAACAAGTGTGAAGGTGCCAAAGAGAGAACTGGAGCGGCTGGCTGTTCGACTTGATTGACGGGCTGACAGTGCAAGTAGAGCTGCCTTGGTAAGGACAGCCGACGGGCTGTGAGCGTGGAGGGCACGTGTAAGTGGAAGCCGGGCTGGTGCAGCTGAAGCAAGGTGAGGCCCCTGATGGAAGTGTGGCGGGCTACTGAGAGAAGCTGGATTGGTGAAGAGCGCCGATTGGCTAGCGACAGAGGAGCTAGGGAGCAAAGGAGCAAGTCATGTACTTGCTGCAGGCGAAGACCAGGTTGATTTGAAGGCATGGAGGGCTGCTGGTCGACTGGAAGACAGGCTGGCAAGTAAGTGAAGAGGGCTTTGACGCAGAGGCAGAGAGGGCCGTGTAGGTGAAGCCGCGGATGTGGAAGCATAGGTAGATGCTGGAGACAGGACAGTGGAAGCAGAGCGGGTGCCGAGTGAAGCAGAGAAAAAGATAGGTATTGCTACTTGGTGGTGGGCCGGTAGTAGCAGGGCAGATAAGCTGCTTGGGTTTGTTGTGAGGGTGGTAGAGGATCAGCACAGACTGACAGAGAGAGAGTGAGAGAGGTGTTTGGGTAGCTGCTGCTGACGACACATGCAGAAGTGATGGGCTGCAGAGAGTCGAGGGTTAGCTGGTGTGGCGCCCTCTGAAGAGTGAGTGGCCGGGTCCATTCTGGTGTGATTGGCATAGCACGCAAGCGAGAGGTTTGTGGTGATTGGGGATGTGGTGTATCCTCGGCAGGGAGACAAAAGCCTCGGAATGTCTGGAATGCATCGATCCCCTTTAGCTTGAGTACTATCTCTCTATAGTTTGAGATGTACTGAGTCAGGGATTTGTTCTTCATCGAGCACTTGTCCCATAACTCCCAGCTTCTCTCCATCTCATTAACAGGCAAAAACTCTTTTGGAAACATTGTTTCAAACTCTGTCCAAGTGGCAGGACGAGTTGTCAAACTCATCCACCACTTCTAAGCTTTGTGGGTTAATGAGAGGCTAGCCTCTACGGGCTGCACCCGGTTAGGCTACTGTCGCAGCACGTGTGCAAGTCTGACCACTTTGCTAGAAACATGTTGACCAAGTCCTTGTTTCTCTCCTTCTCCTCAACATCAAAACTAGGCGGCTTTAAGTCTTTCAATAATGACGAAGCTGTCTCTATAGACAGCCCCATAGGCACATCGACCTGTACTCCTACAACCACTAGCGAGGCTATGCTCACCTGTGCCGTAGGAGCTCGTGTACCAGGAGGAGTCGGAGTACTAGTCAAGGCAGCTGTCAGTGCATCTAACTGTGTGGAGTGCTCTGTAGCATCGTGACTAAGTCAGCCTGGACTTTACCCATATTGTTCAGTTTTGCATTAAGATAATTAAAAAGTCCACTAGAGAGCTTCGTCTCTGTCAGGACGTCGACAGGGTCCAATAGGTCATAATCGTTGTCGTCATATTCTAAGAGGTCCTCCTTGGTCCCCTCGGCGACGTTGGTATTCATGTCATCTGGCTCATCGGCCAAAAAGGGGTGATCTGTACTACGGCCGCTGCGGGCTTGCTGGGTCCTAAGGCGGGGTAAACAGACGAGGAGGGTGCTGGCGGATCACGCTGTCGTGAAGTGTGCGGAGTAGCCAGGAAAGTACGAAACTTCTAGCTGTGAGAGTTGGTATCGAACCTAACAAGGAAACTCACATACAAAATTTCCCAAGGAGTAATGAACATCACTATTTCCAATGACAATACATGTGTCAACTTGTCTCAATACATCCTTGAATTCCTCCAGGTGAATGCACAGAATTGCATGAAATCCTTTGAACCATTCACATGTGAGCATAACAAAGATTTCCAATTATTCCAATATACATGTGGCCAGTTACATCCATTACATCCAGTGCCCTCAAAACCGTTATTTCGAGATGTACTTTATCACCTGAAAACCTGCCTTAATGTCCTAACATCTCACAAGCAAAATATAGCATTTGGCATAGCTTTGACATACTCATGATTTCCAAAATCCATACGAGAAGGAAGTAAGGCAAATTACCTTCAACTTCAATGCATTTTTCATAATTCACCGAGCTCCAAATTCTTTAGCTTCTTTCCCAAAAATCCTTCTATTCAATTCCAAACTTCTTTTGATATATATATATATGGGTTAAACGATTCTCTCAATTCGTATAGAATGAGAGTAACATTTAAGAGAATATATATATATATATATATATATAAAAAACACTTAGCTGTCGAGTTGCATGCGTGGAACTCCACCAACCGTATGCTTCATATCAATTATGCGAGGGTGAAACAGCTGGAGAAGCATCGCTCAGTGTTGGTTTAGAAAATAGCTTTTCCCATAAATACATCATTATGTTGTGCTAGAATTACTCTCTAATTCTAGCACCTACAAAGCACATACAGTCTATATATTTTTGAAATAAAAAAAGCCTGGTCTTTTCGACACTGTTATCAGACGCTGCATATCTTTTCTCCTCACTCTGCAATGGACGTCTCTTTCCGGTCGTTTTCTTCCTTTCCCCGCGGCGATCTCGCGGCCAGCTATACATGCCATAGAAAGAAAACTGCCCGATTTCTAGAAATTCTCCAATATTTTTGTTAACCTTAGTACTAAGGTTATAAAACATAACCTTAGCATTAAGGTTAAAGTCCTCAATGCCTTTTTATTTCCCCTTTTTCCATTGTTATGGAGTGTTGACCATATATATATATATATATAATCAACTCCTTTTTACCTTTACACCATAAAGGTTTTTCTCACGCCTTAGCTCCATTTAACATCCTTATTGTGCATATGATTTTGCCATTTAAAGCATACAATCAAGATCCCGACCAATATGCACCATTAAGTTCTCTGTTTCAGTGCTAATGTCACAAGCAAAATCCAGTCTTATCAAGGCACAAGATATCTGCTGGCTCCAAAATTCTCCATAAGCATAAAAAAAAATCCTCCACAATTCACACCACACTGTCAAGGGCTTCAAAACCTGGCTCAGCCTCAGCTCATCTTATTGAACTTTATCTACAATATGAACATATATACTCAGACATCATATAATGATTCATCATGGCACATAACCTCATGCATCTGGATGTGTATTTGACGGCCTCACATGCACGGTTTCATATCATAGACGTGCCATGGCACGACATCCACCCCCTCTAAACCTGCACATCCTCTGGTATGTGCCAAATCTTCATCAAGGTCCACATATAACTGGATGTCGTCTTCATCTTCTGCAGTTCCAGGAAGATCATCCTCTTCCTCTTCAATCATATCCATACTTCCACTGTCAAGCCTCTCATCCTGAATCTCTTGTGAATCAAAAGGATCACCATCATGCCTTCTTTTAAATATCTTGACTCTTTTACCAGCCACAAGATTCTTTACTTCTGTTCCATCAAGTTCACACAGAGTATACGTAGCATTCCCATGCACATGCTTAACAATGTAAGGGCCAAACCATCTTTTTGCAAATTTTCTTTGAACAGTGAATTGGTTGTCAAGGCTACTATCATACATTAGAACCCAATCACCTTCTTCAATAGGTTTTGGCCGGAGTCTGTGTCTACTATCAAATCTTTCTTTATTTTTCAACCTTGCATCTTTCAGGCGAGCTTTAGCAAGCTCTACATCTTCAGGCCTCCTTTCCAACTGTCTTATTCGCAATGCAAGGAGGTCATCTCTGCTCAATCCTTCCACCCAGGGCAATACATTCCAAGTTAGAATTACTTCTTCAACTGGCATCACTGGTTTCTGACCATACATTAATTCTGCAGGCATGTATCCTATCACTGAGCTATGAGTTGTACGGTCAGCCCACAAGGCATATGGTAGCAACTTTGGCCACTCTCTCATCCTTTCTCTGCATGCCTTAGCCAAAGCTTTAATGATTGGAGGATGTCCTCGCTCACTTTTCCCATTGCCTTCAGGATTGTAAGCACATGTTAGAGACAGTTTGATACCAATTCTAGAGAAGAATTCCCTTGCTTCTTCAACATCTAGCTCACCCCTATCAGCTGTTATTTTCCCAACACAACCATATCGGCAGATCACATCTTCCAAGAGAAATTTGCATACTGTTTCCGTACTCTTTGTTCTAAGAGCACGCCCTTCTACCTGATTTGTCAAATCTTCTCTTGCAAGTGCTATATACCGCATCTGCCAAATTCCCAAAGGCATTGTAACTAGATCCACTACCCATTTGTAGTGCATGGCAGGTGGGTAGGTTGGTTGCAAGCCATCACGATGCCTCACATTTGAGTACATTTGGCATACCATGCATGTTTCCACATATTGGGAAATATCCTTGAACATTCCTCTCCACCAATATTTTTCCTTTATTTTGGTAAAAGTGGCCCACACACTTCTATGCCCAGCCCAGAGACTCTCATGGAATTCTTTCACAAGCTTCCCTTGAGTCTCTTTATCACATATGACTCTCTGTGGCATAGCATTCCTCTGTTTAGGATGTTTCTAGAGATACCCATCCTTTAGAAAGTAACCATATGCTTTTCTGCGGATTCTCTTAAATTCTGAGTTAGACCAATTTTCTTGCCTTGTTAGAGTGCTCAAATATTGACCAATGAGCAACCAATCTCCTTCATATATTTCCTCAATAAAAGACTCAAGTGCATTTGATAAGCAAATATGATCCCCTTTTGCATATGCTGTAGTATAAAACTTTGTACCCACATCATCAATGTCACTAATCATCTCTTTCTCATCTTCATACCTGGCTCTTGATAGCATATCTGCAACTGGATTATCTTTTCCCGCAATATGCTCAAACTCAGGATTTAGTGACTTGATATAAGCAATCCACCTAAGCATAGCAATATCTGGAGTGGTACAACTTGCTATCATCCCAAGAAGTGGCAAGCAATCAGTCTCCACAAGTACAGATGCCCCAATAAGATATTCTTTTTCACATTTTAGAGCAGTGACTATCCCCCATAATTCTCTCTTGATCTGTGGATACTTTCGCTACCGAAAGCTTAATACCTTTGCTCCAAATCTAATTACATACCTATGATTATCCTCATCATCTTGCCCTACTGCCCATCCAATCCCAGTAGGACTAGTATCAACTGTAACAATCACAGGCCTGCCACACTCATAATCTGCCTTTCTCAAAATGGGTGATGATTGGAGCAAATATTTCAGCTTCCGCATAGCTTTAATATGTACTGCACTCCACAAAAATTTTTGATTTTTCCTCAAAAGTTGATTAAGAGGATCTGCTACATGTGCATAATGTGGGATCCAAATAACATAAAAGACGCATGCTCCAAGAAATCTCCTCAGCTCTGTAACATTAATGCATATTTCCTTCATTCTTTGTATTGCATCTATCTTGGCTGGACAAGGACGACGTCCACTAGTACTACAAAGATGTCCCACTATTAGCACTTCACCAACCCCAAACACAGATTTTTGTCCAGATAAAGTAAGATTCACTTCTTCAAGCCTGGATAGAATCATGTCACAATCCTTTATATGATCTGCCACAAACTTGCGGCACCCTTTTGAATCCAAATTCTCATCTTTGTCTTTCTCATCACAGCCCTTTATTGGCACATCATCCAAAAATGGCATAGTTTTTTGTGGTATGAAGTCCCGTAAGACTTTATTCATTCCATTCATCATATGTGCCACTGAGTTAGTGGCTCCCTGTGGTAAGGTACACATCCTTACTAATCCCAAAGGAGTTCTCATTGTGGTCAAGTCCCTGCTTTGTATATCCAGCTGGAGCTGATCATATCCCGAATACAAATCACCCATAGAGTATATAGCTTTCCCTGCAAATGCTTCTGCAAACTCATCCACAATTGGACCTGCTCCCACATTCCTAATTGTGACTTTGTTTACAGGTTGCATGTCTTGAATAAAGCGCAATGTCCCATTTTTCTTTGGTACAGTAAACCATCTGTTGGAATATGGGGCACATGAAGGCTCCAAGATTCCCATCCTGATCTTTTCCTTTAGTAATTCTATCAACTTTGGCAAGAGAGCCTTTGGTACTGGAATTGGCCGCAGGTTCCAGGGCACATGTGGAACAGTAAAGATCACCATTGGTGCTGTTACACTTGGATCAACACAACCTATCTCATGCGGCTGAAAGGCAAAAGCTTTCCCATGTTTTACAAGCATCTCCTCAAAGCATTCCCTTTCAACTGGCAACAGAAAATCCCTCTCACCAATCTTCAACTCTTTCAGAGTTTCTTGAGTAAATTTATGCCCAATTTTCTTCGGATCTCTAAGATTTGGCTGCATAGAAGCTTCATCTATCTTCTCCTTGCTTCCTGGTGGCAAAGGCAAGGCAACTGGCTTCACCTTCTTTGCAACCGTTTTGTACTTTGTATCAACATGAGCATCCATCTCACAATTCATGTTTTTACATTCCACCCCCTCAAATCCTTGGATTATATCATACATCTTCACAGATGACACCTTTATCATTTCATTTCCACTCTGTAAGCATGCTCTTCTCATATCAAAAAGTACATCCATAGTATCTATAAATGACACCTCATCAAGCACCCCTGAAATAAACTCATTCTTCTCCAAAAGACCACACTGCTCAAAACTTTTTTGTTCATTTTGTATATGTTTTTGCATGCCACGCTTTAAATCCTTGCTTTTTACAAAAACCAGTGACCCATAGCTGGAGAATCCCTGAAAATTTGCTGAAAAACTATTTACATTGATTGAGTCCTGCGAGAACTCATTTCCCCTTGTACCATTGGAATCCCGCTTTACAATGGCACCTGGCCAAAATCCCTCATCTCCCTGTAATTCATAAACTCTCTGTTTATCTTTGGGAGTGACTGTGCCCGAAGAGATTCACGATTCCTTTCATGATTAATGCAAACTGTCAAAAACTGAACAGCTTTTTTGCCATCTTTACTCCTTATTCTTGCATAAGCTGAACCGTCATCCAAAACCTTTGTTTCCATCCTTACAGCTGTAATGTAGGGTTGCCCAAGAATAAGGGGATACGACGACATCTCCTGAACAAAGAAATTCTGATCATCCTTCACATCCCCTATAGTTACCCTTACATTTGGACATGCTGCATAAAGCTCTCCAGATGAATTATTAGCTGCTTTAATCATCCACCCATGATCCACATCCATTGGCCACTTACATTTGTTGTAGAGATTTTTAGCCATAAGATTTATTTCAGACCCATGATCAATTAGAGCGACATATGGCTCTTCCAAATCACCTATCTTGACAAGGGTTTCAGTGGTGGCTCTTGCCCAATGACTCCTGGAGTAATGACTCTTTGTAAGAACTTCTTTTTCATCATCCTCTTTCACAAAACGCACTTGTCGTGCCCCATCAGCAGAGTGATTACATTCCACCACATTTTCTCTCTCTTCCTTCTTCTGTACCTGTACACCATGAGTCTTGGAAGTGCTTGCTTCCCCTTGTGATGGAATAGATTCAATTATGGACTGCCTTTTTCTTCGTATAATATCAATTATCTCATCATGAAATTCTTTCTTTGCAATCCCCAAGACTTCCCCTAATGTGAATTCCACCCTGCTGTTTAGAATTCTCTCTTCAAGCACCTTTTTGAGATCTGTTGCAACTTCAATATCAGATTGAAGCTTGTAGAGTGGACTTTTCCCTTTACCCTTCTCCTTCATTTTTGCTGGCATTTCTTCCATTGAAACATCATGTGGAGGTCTGCTATGCTGTGGAGGCATATGTGATGGCCCAGGATCCTTCTTTTCACTTCCACGTGTAACTCTTTTTGATGGCCCTCCTTCCTCATTTTCCCTTTTACGTTTCTCCTCTACCTGTGCCTCATTATTTTGGCATTTGGCAATATAGGCATGAATGGATAAAGAATCCACAGGCTCCTCCCAGCCAGTCTCAAGGCGTATACAATCACCTGCCTCATGCAAAGCTTGCTTTGACACTTTCTTTGATGCAATTAATTCCATTGTTGACGGCCAAAAATTCTCATTCTCATAATCCTCATCATTCTCAAATCCCTGCTTTTGTTGACCAACCTTTAGTCCATAGGTTGCTGCCTCAACCATAGAAATGGCATGACTAGCAGCCATATCTTCTACCAGCTTTTTCATCCCTCCTTTCCCAAAGTTTGTACTCAATGGAAGTCCAGTCTCTGTAAGATGGATTTTCCCATCTTTGAAGAACACAAGTTGATTTTTAAGAGCTTCTTTATAACTGGTACAATCCTTCTTTGCATGCTCTGGGTCGTCACACCATATGCATCTATATGTAAACCCTTCTTTGGTTTGAGGCCTTTGCATAGAAGCCTGCCCCAATGGTAGACCTTTTTCTTCGATCCTGGACATCTTCAATTTTAAATCACGCATACCCTTGATAAGCTCATCCATCGGCCCATCTATCTTAGGAATTGTGGCAGCTGGCTTGGATAAACTCTCAGGGGTAACAACAGCTATGGGGGTTGCAGAGCCCATCACCATTTTATCCCTCCTCCGCTGCCGCTTTGCTAACATAATGACTGCATCCTCAACATCATTCCAATCACTCTTTAATCCTTGCTCTGTATTTTTATCCTCAAGGAGGATTTCCAATGTCTCCTGGAGATCTTTCCCAGCTGCCTGCAAGAAGAGCTCTGTCTTTTCTCTGTCCAAAGTTGCACGCTCTATTCTTGACAACTGGGCATAACGCTTCTCAAACTCCCTTAGCAATTCTGTGGCAGAAATTCCCATTTTAGATTTTGTGACCCATTCCAAAAAAGTTCGTTTGGTCACTCGCTCAGAATCCTCCATGAAGTATTCATCCTTTAAAGCAAGTTTGAATTCTTCCCAATTTCTGCCACCCTGTGCTGTCTGCAATCCTTTTATGCGCTCTCTTATTTCAGGAACGCATACCAACTCGAAACTTCGAACCATATCCTCCTCGGTCACCCTATTTAGCTCCATCTCCTTTATATAATTGCGCAGATACTTTGTAATGTCCTTCCCATCAAATTGATCTACCTTTTTCACAATTGATTGTAAGGCTTTGGTCATGGAAATCTGTCCCCTCTCAGCAGCTTGTTGCTGTTGCATGTACATGGAAAACATTTGGAACATCTGCATAACTCCGGGGTCAAAATGAACTCCCTGGCCCTCAGAATTCTCAGCCATAGCTTCCCTGTATATTTCACCACACTCTCACCCCAGCAGTTTCACGTCGGGTTCACCAAAGTTGTCGTGAAGTGTGCGGAGTAGCCAGGAAAGTACGAAACTTCTAGCTGTGAGAGTTGGTATCGAACCTAACAAGGAAACTCACATACAAAATTTCCCAAGGAGTAATGAACATCACTATTTCCAATGACAATACATGTGTCAACTTGTCTCAATACATCCTTGAATTCCTCCAGGTGAATGCACAGAATTGCATGAAATCCTTTGAACCATTCACATGTGAGCATAACAAAGATTTCCAATTATTCCAATATACATGTGGCCAGTTACATCCATTACATCCAGTGCCCTCAAAACCGTTATTTTGAGATGTACTTTATCACCTGAAAACCTGCCTTAATGTCCTAACATCTCACAAGCAAAATATAGCATTTGGCATAGCTTTGACATACTCATGATTTCCAAAATCCATACGAGAAGGAAGTAAGGCAAATTACCTTCAACTTCAATGCATTTTTCATAATTCACCGAGCTCCAAATTCTTTAGCTTCTTTCCCAAAAATCCTTCTATTCAATTCCAAACTTCTTTTGATATATATATATATGGGTTAAACGATTCTCTCAATTCGTATAGAATGAGAGTAACATTTAAGAGAATATATATATATATATATATATATAAAACACTTAGCTGTCGAGTTGCATGCGTGGAACTCCACCAACCGTATGCTTCATATCAATTATGCGAGGGTGAAACAGCTGGAGAAGCATCGCTCAGTGTTGGTTTAGAAAATAGCTTTTCCCATAAATACATCATTATGTTGTGCTAGAATTACTCTCTAATTCTAGCACCTACAAAGCACATACAGTCTATATATTTTTGAAATAAAAAAAGCCTGGTCTTTTCGACACTGTTATCAGACGCTGCATATCTTTTCTCCTCACTCTGCAATGGACGTCTCTTTCCGGTCGTTTTCTTCCTTTCCCCGCGGCGATCTCGCGGCCAGCTATACATGCCATAGAAAGAAAACTGCCCGATTTCTAGAAATTCTCCAATATTTTTGTTAACCTTAGTACTAAGGTTATAAAACATAACCTTAGCATTAAGGTTAAAGTCCTCAATGCCTTTTTATTTCCCCTTTTTCCATTGTTATGGAGTGTTGACCATATATATATATATATATAATCAACTCCTTTTTACCTTTACACCATAAAGGTTTTTCTCACGCCTTAGCTCCATTTAACATCCTTATTGTGCATATGATTTTGCCATTTAAAGCATACAATCAAGATCCCGACCAATATGCACCATTAAGTTCTCTGTTTCAGTGCTAATGTCACAAGCAAAATCCAGTCTTATCAAGGCACAAGATATCTGCTGGCTCCAAAATTCTCCATAAGCATAAAAAAAAATCCTCCACAATTCACACCACACTGTCAAGGGCTTCAAAACCTGGCTCAGCCTCAGCTCATCTTATTGAACTTTATCTACAATATGAACATATATACTCAGACATCATATAATGATTCATCATGGCACATAACCTCATGCATCTGGATGTGTATTTGATGGCCTCACATGCACGGTTTCATATCATAGACGTGCCATGGCACGACAACGCGTGATCGATGAGTGCACTCCGGACTGGACAACGGTCGGGCGTATATGGCCTGACAATTCAGTCAAGGTCAAACCCGCGTCCGAGGACAAGAGACCTGAAAACCCTAGAGAAGTAGAAGGCGGTGGGGACACACTATGCCTAGTAGACATATTTTAATTCTTGCACAAATAAAAATGTGAGAACTTGGAAATTACAAAAAATGCTAATAAAATGAGCAGTGGAGAGAGAATAGTCACGCCCCCTTACGATTGCCTGCAACTGTCGATTGACTGCCCATTTGTGTTGCGCTGCGAGCCCTACAAGCGTCGCTACTCCGGGATGCTCCGATCCAGAGAAAGGTGCCTGCAACTCATAAAAAAAAATTATTCCCCGTAGGAACTTATGCCTGAACCACCCTGGATTATCCCTCCACTACCGGGATTATCCCTCCACTGCCGGGAGAGAGGTGTTCGTTGGATTTTTAAAAAATAATTAAAAAAATCATTTTTTGGCTTGACACGTGGTCCCCCCACTGCAAGGCCGCATGTGGGCTGGCCACCAGCACTAGCTTGGCTGGCCGCGTATGGGCTAGCCGTCGACGCTAGCCTAGGCGGCCTCCTATGGGCTAGCCGTCTCGACGCTGTGCCGCTGGCCGCCTACTATGGGCTGGCTACCGCTGGCGCTAGCCTGGTTGGTCGCCTATGGGCTACCGCCTATGGGCTAGCCGTCGAGGTAGCCCCAGGCAGGCCGCCCTTACAAGGTTCCCACAACGCAGGCGATGGATGATGACATCACCCTCTGAGACAGATGGTAAGCGCATTGACGACCTCACCTCCCCACAACTCGAGAAACACACAGTCGACCTCTTCTCCCATAGACAAGCTCCAAAGCAAAAAAAAACACAGAAATTGCTTACCTGCAATGGAGAGCTTGGGTGTGTGCAAGGGAGAGGGAGAGAGAGAGAGAGAGAGAGAGAGAGAGAGAGAGAGAGAGAGAGAGAGAGAGAGAGGAAACCCTTTCTTCCAGCTATGGCCAATTTCTTCTTCTGTAGAAGATGATGAAAACCTTTTGGGATAAGGTTATCCCCCCAATTTTGATTGAGATCCAATCATTAAACGACTGGGCCCGCTTCGCACACCACTCACGATCCCGATGCCAAGCTGCTCTGATACCAATGTTAGATCATCGTAGTGCCACTACGGGTGCTGCCACAGGAGGGGACGGCCTCTGGCTCACCACCCAGCCACAGAGAGGAAGAATGAGGATTGCCCCTCATCCCCCAAGCTATATAGTGTGTGGCCTGTCGTCCACACTAGCCTGGCCGCCCATGACTCCGCATGGGCGTCCTCTCCCACTGAACCCCGGATGGCCACGTCCTCGGCGCTCCGACTGAGGCGTTGATGCTAAAGCCCCGTCTGGCCATCCGGTCTATCATCGATCTCACAGGCGTTACAGCCTACGTGACACCTACATATCTCGATTGAGATAAAGAGGTGGTGGTGACATGTTTAAGTGACGTGGATGGTGACATGGACTTAGATACATGGATGGCTTTGATTCAAACTACGTATCTCGGTGGCCTAAATATCTCAATCGAGATAAAGAGGTGGTGGTGACATGTTTTAGTGACATGCATCGAGATACATGGATGACTTTGATTTAAACTGCATATCTCAATCGAGATACATAGAAGGCTTCGATTCGAACTACATATCTCTATCGAGATACATGGACGGCTTCAATTCGAACTACGCATCTCAATCGAGATACTTCAACAATCGGGATCCAATATCGGTATCAAAGTAAATGGATGGACTAGATTATACAACCTTATCTTGATCAAGATTTTCTTATGGCTTAGATTACAAGTTTGTATCTTGATTGAGATATATGAACAGATGAGATCTCATCTCTTTATCTCCATTGGGATATATAATTGGTCGTGATCATGCTTCCATATCGCGGTCAAGATACGTGGACGGTGGAGATGGCATGACTAATATGTTGAATGTATATCCGCCGAGTGGGCAAGTTAAGTGGGATCCCAGTGCCCTACATATCATGCTTCCATATCGCGGTCGAGATACGTGGACGGTGGAGATGGCATGACTAATATGTTGAATGTACATCCGAGTGGGTAAGTTAAGTGGGATCCTAGTGCCCTACATATCTCGATCAAGATAAAGAGATGTTGGTGATGTGTTTTAGTAACATGGATGGTGACAACGCTTTCGATCCTATTGGTGTGGTGATTATTGGTATCTTAATTGAGATATGGAGCTCTTGGCTTGGGGGGCAAGTGACATGTTATTATTGATGGTTATATCTTTATTGAGATACCCCGCCTAAGAGTTTTGCTCGTTGCATCGATGGCCTATTTTAAGTGAGTGAACGAACGTGAGTACCCTCAGCTTGCATCCACCCTCTCTTATGGATATAACATATATATACATGTTCTTTTTCTATGCATAAGGTATACTCTCCATTGAGTTTACATGCGTATAGACATAGTCATCGTAGTTACCAAACCTCCTTATGCCAGAGTTCTATGGGAAGTGACATTGCATGCTAATGGAAGAATGTTTGGCAAGTATTATGAAGTGGGATCCTCTCACATATTAGAGCATACATAGGCTCTATGCATGCATCTTAGAGCATGAATATCCTCTATGCATGCTTGAAAAATAGAGCATGCATAGGCCATCTCCCTTTCATTTGGCCTACTCTTTGATGAAAATGAAAAAATAATTCACTCTCCTTGCTGAAAATTGCCGCTAACTCCTGTAGGGGTTTTCTCCACTTCTTTTTTGATAATGAGATGACATTGGAGCTCTCTCACAAGCTCCGTACTTGCCATGAGTATGGACTAGACACTTGAAACAAAACACAGGGTATTTCTAGGGTTTTCAAGGCTCCAAACACCACTAAAAAAAGACATCTACTTCAAGAAAATGATCTCCCCAATGCATTCCCCAAGCTTAGTCTCAAAAACACGCTAAGAAGCAAGTATGTTTAGATATGGAAAACTCTGAAAATATGAGAATTAGTAAAAACGTGGTGATTAGCAAAAGTACGCAGGATTAGTTAGCTTTCCCAAATTTGGTCCTTCATAATTTTAAAATTTGGTGCGGTGCCCTCAAATTCTGGTCCATAGCATGTCCAAAGCCCGAAAGGTTTAGGAATTAATGAAAGGAATGAGAATTTCACCCTTTAAGGTCACTTAAGTTATCTTGTTAATCAAGAAAATGTAGAAAGTGAGAAGAAACTATAAAAAATAGAAAAATAATGGATCAAACAAGAACTCTGATTACCAGTGCTGTAAGAAGGCGACCCACTCATTACATGGAGTAGACAATGTGAGTATTGGTCATCATCAGATCTCATATGGGAGAAGCTCACTATGGACTCTTTTCCCGTAGGCATCAAGGTAATGTGTATTCAAAAAAGATATCAAAAGGTTCCTTTACAACTATGAGCCATTGTCTTATATACCTTGGCCCATTTCACACTTAATTACTATACTCATGCCCCAAATCCCAGCATATGAACATGCCAATACAAAGGACAATATCACATTATAGAAAATGAGGGGGGGGGAAAACTTAGCGGTTTTCTAATCTCCATCGAGGTTTGGTGGCATACATTTTAGGGTTTTCAAGATGAATGACCCTAATGTATGTATGGTTTTAGGATTTGTGAAACAAACAGCCCCGATGTATGCTTGATTATAAGATTGGTCCAATATTAAATGGATTTGATTTGTCAAAAATATCTCGGTTGAGATACATGGATGACTTTGATTTAAACTACATATCTAAATCGAGATACATGGACACCTTCAATTTGAACTACATATCTCGATCGAGACACATGGACGGCTTTGATTCAAACTACGTACGTCGATCGAGATACATGAAGAGTCGGGATCCATCTTGGTATCAAAGTAAATGGATGGACTAGATTATACAACCTTATCTCGATCGAGATATATAATTAGTCGTGATCATGCTTCCATATCGCAGTCGAGATATGCAGACGATGCAGATGGCATCACTGATATGCAGACGATGCAGATGGCATCACTGATATGCTGAATGTACATCGAAGTGGGCACGTTAAGCGGGATCCATTTTGGCATTGATGTGGATCCCAGTGGCCTACATATCTCGAATGAGATAAAGAGGTGGTGTTGACGTGTTTTATTGACATGGATGGTGACAACGCTTCGGAACCTATTGGTGTGGTAATTGTTAGTATGTTAATTGAGATATGGGGCTCTTGGCTTTGGGGGCATGTGGCATGTTATTATTGATGGTGATATCTTGACTGCGATACCCCGCCCAAGAGTTTCACTCGTTGCATCGATGTCCTATATTAAGTGAGTGAAAGAAAGTGAGTCACTCTCTCTTATGCATATAACATATATATACATGTTATTTTTCTATGCATAAGGTATACTCTCTATGGATTTTACATGCGTATAGACATACTCATCGCAATGCTTGCCAAACCTCGTTATGCTAGAGTTCAGTGGGAAGTGACATTGCATGCTAATGGAAGGATGTTTGGCAAGTATTATTAAGTGGGATCCTCTCACATATTAGAGCATACATAGGCTCTATGCATGCATGTTAGAGCATGAATAGGCTCTATGCATGCTTGAAAAATAGAGAATGCATAGGCCATGTCCCTTCCACTTGGCCTACTCCTTGTCTTAAGTTATTGTCTAGGCTAATCCTAGCAGTAATAATTTTTATAGATGTGACCACCACCAAAAAATGATCTCGCATATGGAGGGGCATCCTCAAGTACACCTCCCTATAGGATAACCTAGATTTACCTAGTGTCTATGAGGTACAAGTTGCTTGGTGGTAGTATGGGGCCAAGCTACCACTCGGATGTTTTTCGCCTTCTATGTGCCAGAAACTTTATCTATCCTAAAATCACCCATTTCCATGTGTCCCACCAGCTTTCCTACCCCTCTCACTTCCACTTTTCCTACCCCTCTCCCCTCCACTTTGCCTACTCGTCATCCTTTCGCTCCTACCACAACATGGCCTACTCCTATCCCTTCCACATAATAGACTGCACTCACATCCACAATGCCATCTCCCCGACATGCGGCAACCTCATAATTCCCGTGGTGATAGTGCAAAGGAGGTGAGTGGTCTCCTTCACCAATGGTGAAAAACGAGTTTCTTGATGATGGTATGCTTTCCTATACTCTTGATGAGGAGGGCACGCCTTTTATGGATGAGATGGGATGTAGGGTTTATTATTACTTCTGTTAAGTAGTTAATAAAACTTTTGAAGATGATTTCAACCCATAGGGGGAGCAAAATTATAAACAATTCATGTATGTGGTGCAAGGCATGTATGAGAAATTTTAAATTTTAAGACACATGCATTTCTGCAACCAATGGACTAGGGATCGCATCATAAAGATATTGGACAATAGGAGGTCTCCATATAAGGAGGTATGCTAAAGATAATTTTAAAAAAATCATGCCGATTTCTCAGTTAAAGGATTGGAAGAAGAAAAAGAAAGAAACTAGGGAGGGTACTAAATACCCTGAGTAAAAGGCGACCCATGCGAGTTAGTTGCAAAAGTATGGTACAACAAAGTATGTTTCCAGAGGAAAGGCAACTTGTCTTGCACGATTTCTAAGTTTTTTCTTTCTTATACATCACTAAGTTTAGTTCATCTTTCCTCATAAATTTCACATCTTAAGCATGTTATAATTTGTTGTAGGAAAGGGTAGCAGGTCTCGCCCAAAATGCTTGGGAGAATAGGTACCACAAGAATCATAGTGAAGTCAAGACCTCGGAGTCGATGAAACAATCAGGAGTGTTCTGATACCGATATCCAACGAGGTCAAGGGAACTATGACTTTGTGAGTAGTTGATTCTTTGAACTTCTTATCTAGTTTTTTGTGTTAACAATAGTGACGAATGCTCCTCCTAGTAGGTACAGAAGCTCAAAGGAGATATATCCATCTTTAATTGATACAGCCCGCATAATGAGAGTGGAGGTAGTGTGCTTGATCGTCGAGGATATTTTTTCAGGATCCATACTCACTAGTCAACTACATCTCGTGGCACACTTTGTGGATGAGGTGGCCGTGTGTGGTGTCATGCATGCTCATCCACGAGAGGTTCATGAAGACATTGAAAGATTTTGTTAGGAAAAGAGTATAACCAAAGGGAAGCATGGTGGAGGGTTAGTTGGTGCGAAAGAGTCACTTGTATACATTTTAAAATATCTCTCTGTAGTGGATCCCCCCATTCCTAGATTATGACGTAATAAGGAAGGTGAACACATGGTGTACCATGTATCACATGGAAAGGGAAGAGGCCACAATATGGATCAAACAATGATCAACAAGATGAATACATTTGTATTCTCAATAGTGACTCAATGAGTAAGTGGGTGGCAAGGTATGAAGAGGTAAGAAGGACGAGAGAGGAAGAGAGACATGTTTTTAGATGTCAACATGAGAGACGTGTTGTTTTTTCTACCCAACCTTGTTCAACTTCCAAAGTATTGTAAACATTGATTGGCTATACGAAGAGATGGAGATGGTACTCGCCGAAAGAGATGGAGAAGAGGTCATTGAAGAGGAATGGGAGTATGCCAGAGGATGTCTACAAAAGGCAAGTGTCACTACAAGAGCTTGAGGGCATACCGACGCTAAAATACCGACGCAAATGTCGAACGTCGGTATGCCCGTCGTAATGTTGGAGGAGACAAGTCGGGCGGGGTATTTTCAAATTTTCGTTTACCGATGCGTATACCGAAGCACATACCGACGGTTATTCCGAAGCATATACCGACGCATATTCCGAAGCATATACCGACGCATATTCCGGAGCATATACCGATGCTCGTAAGTTTTTTACAGCCGAGAGCTTATTTTCTGATTTTTTCGCAGCGTTGCAGAGAAGGTATGCAACGTCTCTTTCTCTCCCTCTCCTCTTTTTTCCTCTCTCCTCTTTTCTCCTTCTTTCTTCTTTTCTCCTCTTCTCCTTCTCCTAATATGTTCTTGCTTTTACTTTTTAATTTAGGAATTAGGACGTTTAGGGTTTTGTGTTTTTTTGGCTCTCTATGCATGTTGAGAGCTCTCTATGTATGCATAGATCTCCTAATGCATGCATAGAGATTTTAGGGTTTTGTATTAGTTCTTATTCTTGTGTTTAATTTACTAATTATTTTGTTTAATATTTTGTTTTGCAGCTCTTTCACCAATCTTTCACCAATCCTCTCCTTGAGCTTCGCAAAAAAGAGGTAGATCCTCTTTCGATTTTTCTTGTTTATGCTTTTTTCTATGTATTATTGCATCCCTGTTTTATGGTTTAGGGTTAGTTTAGGATTCTTGTAAGCTTATACATAGGATTAATTCAATATCTTTGCATAAAACCTATCATAAGCTTGCAATCTCTATGCATAGCCTTCTTGCAAGCTTTATGCATAAGCTCTATTCATAGAGCTTGCGAGCTTGTGAAATCTCTATGCATAAGCTCTATGCATAGGCTTTATGCATAGAAGTTGCAAGCTTATAAAATCTCTATGCATAGGTTTCTTGAAAGCTTGCATGGACATTGTACATAGAGCTTGCATAGCCTTCTTGTTGAAAGCTCTATGCATAGCCTTCTTGTAAAAGCTCAATGCATATGCTCTATGTATAGGCTTTATACATAGAGGTTGTAAGATTATGAAAGCTCTATACATAGGGCTTGTAAGCTTATGCAAGCTCTATACATAGAGTTTATGCATAGAGCTATATGAATCTAGCTGAATGCATGAATTAAGATCTATGCATAAAGCTTAATACATAATGTTTTATGTATAAATCTTATGGATGAGCTTTATGCATAAGGCTTCACATGCGTTATGTTTTTTTGCATAAAGCTTTTTTTGATGTAGAGTGCCTTGCATGGATGGAAAGCATAAGCTTTTTGAATGTTTATACTCTCTTATACATATAACATATATTTCTTATGCTCTGTTTTTCTATGCATAAGGTATTCTCTTTATTCATAGAGTTTATATATGTTATCAAGGTAAGATCTCTTATCCATGTAAAACAAGATCATGTCTATTACACCATTGGGTGATGGGATTAAGGGTTAGCATAGTGCATAAGGCTTATAGCATAGAGCTTATGCATAAGACACTACAAGGGATTGGGCTCATACCCGCGTTCTTAGCCGCTAAAAATGACTTGTGAAAAAAAGTAGCGGGCCCGTGTATCAGCGCGTGTATAATCGCGGCCAGAGACATGCGTGTAAAACTGCGTGTACAGTACCTCTCAGACGCGCGTATACACGGGTGTGTAGCCGCGTTTTTTTACACAGACGCGTTAATACACGCCCCTATACACGCTTCTTATTATATTAGACGTGCTTATACACGGGTGTATAGCCCCATCCTGCTCAGTTCCCATCTCCCAGACGCGTTTTTACTTGCATCTATACACGCGTTTGTTTAATTTAGATGCGCTTATACACGGGTTATTGCCAGTTTATACGCGTTAATACACGCGTAATTTCCAGGGTATCCGCGTAGATACACGCGAGTTTTAGCAGTTTTGACGCGTTTATACACGCGAACAGAGAGCAAAAAAAAAAATCCAGAGAGTGCTATTTGGTGCCTGAATACTGTTCCAGCATTCCAGCACCCAATAGCACTCTCTGGTTTAGGGTTTTTGGTGCATTAGACCATCCCATTAGACCATCCACGAAGAACATATGCACGAGGGAGATTAAGACAAGAACGACATGAATGCATACATTGTCATTACACGATTCAAGACAGCCATGAATGTAATACTATCGATCAATCAATTCAATATTACTATCAAAATTTCATACATGTATACAAGGGAGTCCATATCTCGAAGTAGCCCATGGCTTGAGTTTACAAAAAAATATATACAATCACATCCTAAATATGGAATGTGATACTACAAGTCTGAGTACTACTCAGACCCAGATGATGACTCGGTGCTCCCCCCATGCTCAGATGAGCTCGCATCGGTCGGAATGTCCGAGGAGTAGTGCTCACGTCCACCCTCTGCAGCGGCGGCCGGTGGATCATCAGCAGCTTGTGCCTGTTCAAGTAATATATAGTATATAAGTATATATATATGCAATTCAATAAACCAAAAACCATTCGTTACGAATTTTCAAGTACCTGTCGACCGTATGGTCTCATGGCCAACTCAAACTGCGCGTCCGTAATACGTCCCTCGGCTCTGAAGATGGCCCATGTGTCACGTCTGCTATGCCGGCGAGCATACGCAGTATCGTGGGTTGTGGGCTTCCTCCCCGTAACCCGTCTCGCTGTATCATAATCAACACAATTTGTAAGATTAAAACAATTCATAGAATCAATGAATTAAGTAAACAATCAAATAAAGTGGCAGGATACTTACGAACTCTGCCTCCCATGACTCGACGCCGCCAGATCCGAAATGCGAAGATCCAACGGTCTCCATCTGGATCCGTCGTGCCTCCACATGCTGCCTGCTCTTCACGCCACCCTCTGCTCGTTTTTTTGCCTCCTTCCACTCGCGTTTGTGCGCAGTGGCAGGTTTCTCGGCAGGATAGCCACCCGCAGCTACATTTAGCCGGTCATCGTACGCGAGTTTTTTAAGGTGAGATCTTTTATTACTTAAGATCTCCCTTATTCGCGTCCTTCCCCATACATCCGAGAATGTAGCATGTGGGGGATTGGGGTACCGACTATGTACAGCCTCTATCACCTCCCCAACTAATCGGCTATTTTGATCTTTAAATTTAATAAAACAATTTCTATATGAGTTTGATACTACCCCACGCATGTACTCCATTACCTCCCTCCCCCTCGCATCCATCACTATCCCGCCCCTATCCGTCACATCATAGCAAACCACTCTCTCTATCTCTCTCATCTCCTCCTCTTCCGAACTATCTCCTCTAACTCTTCTCCCTCTATCTCCTCTCTCACCGCGTGCCCTACTACCTCCCCCACCTCCCCCACCTCCTCCACCAAAGCACCCGCCGCATCCTCCACTCCCACTCTTCCTACTGCTGCGGGTGGAGTCACGACTGGGGGATTGTCTACGTGATGGTGGCTGTGAGCCCTGACGTGACGGTGGCTCTGAGGGAGCACGTGATGGTGGCTGTGAGGGTGTACGTGAGTGTGTCTAGGACGAGGTATGTCTCCTCGGTGAACGTGGAAGAGGAGAAGCTGCATGCCGTCTCGTCGGACTCGGAGGAATAGACGGCACTGGAGTGCCCTGGATACTCGCGGTAGGGGTATAGACACCAGGCAGGGAAGGAGGGGGATGGGCATACATATACTCTGTAAGCTCAACCGGACCAGGTTGGCGCCCAAAGTGATTCATCATCTCCATCAACCAATTGCTGTACGTAAATGGATCGGATGAAGAACCTGGAATATCCATAAAGAACCTGCAACAAACATCTTCATGTACATCATGGGCTGTCTCTAGACTCACACAAATATCATCATTCAAGTCAGTTGCCTGCAAATCATGAAATCTGAAACGCCGCAGTTTTCTGTCTGTAGAAACACGTGTATACACCCGTCAAAAAACGCGTGTATACACCCGTCTAGAAACGCGTGTATACTCGCGTGAAAAAACTCTGCAGACAGGTTACACGCGCTGCTACACGCATTTGTACACGCGACCTGCGAAAAAAATTTCTCGAAAAGACCGACCCCCCGACAAAGACAGAATGTCCTTATAAAAGGACCAGCCATTGTCGCCCCTGTCAGGATGCAGTAACCCAATCGTGTGCAAAAAGACAAACCCAAAGAGCAAAGAGCAAAGTAAACAAATCTGACAAAAGAGACAAGGCACAGGACAAAGTGACTCACCTCTGAAAAAGTGAGTCCTCTCTGCTCCTTCTCTTCTCCCTCCTTCTCCCGTGTGTGTGCTCCTTTCTCTGCTCCCTCCTTGCTGTTGGAAGAGGCGAAAACAGGCGAAAACGCATGCACTGTTGATTTCTTAGTTCAAAATCTATATTTGGGGAAGGCGGGCTATTTTTAGTTTAAACTTACCGCCGCGTTTATATTCGCGTTTATGAACGCGGGTATATTCGCGTGTATGTAATTTTAGCTGCGTTTATACACGCGTTTTGCAAAAATTAGCCGCGTGAATACACGCGATTTTTAGGAAGTAGCCGCGTTAATACACGTAATTTTTAGGAGATAGCCGCGTCAATACACGCGATTTTGTGCTTTCATTAAGAACATATAATGATTTTGTGTTTTCTGATTTGTACACAGAATGTCATCAACCTCTTCAAGCAGTTCTGGGGAAGATGAGACAATGCGTCATCATAATCGCGATGTGTGGTTGGGACAACGGATCAAATGTATGTGTAATCGATGTCAAGGATGCATTGTATGAGCACGTCGAATTACCTTGAATCACATCTCCATGTATGGAGAATGGAATCAAACAGGTTTAGAGGTGAGTAGATGTAAATTGATGGTATTCAAATGACTCATGGTATCCAAATTAAATTAATAGAGTTGTAACATATAATTTGATAAATTGAAGCAGGATGCAGTACCACACCCTAACATGGTACCCTACGCGCGACGAGAGCACGTAAAGCGTCGACGAGATGATGCTGGAGCTTCGGGATCTATTGTCAGAGATGAGTGGGAAAGGGACGACAATAGCCCTGCACCCCACAAAGTTGTGGAAGAGGAGGTGCTTGATGATATGGTGCGGAATCTTTTTAAGGATGATCCCAAAGGTATGGACGACGATGATATGGAACAAGAGCATCTTTATAAGGCTTCATCGACACCGGTGTTTGAAGGGTGCACATTCTCAGTTTGTTTGGTAGAGGAAACTTTTCCACGAACCATTCTCACAAGTCAACTACATCTCATTGTGCATTTAGTGGACGAAATTGCTTTATGTGGTACTGTGCATGCACGTTGGATGTTCTTCCTAGAGCGCTTCATGAAGACCTTAAAAGACTTTGTGAGGCAAAGTGCAAGGCCTGAAGGAAGCATGGCCGAGGGTTGGTTGATACAAGAGTCTCTTGTATATATTTCAGAATTTCTTGGTCAGGTGGACAGCTCTTTGCCACGACTATGGAGCAATGAAGAGGACTTGAGGATGACCTCTATTGTGCCTCAAGGAAAAGGACAGAGTAAAGTAATTGACAGAACATTGATTGATGATCTCAATTTCACTTGTATCCTTAATAGTGATGTGATGAGCAGATGGGTTACAAGATATGAGGATGCAAAGACAAAAAGGCAAGCAGAAAGAGCTCTCTTTCGGAGGCAACATGGCTCTCGGAAGGCGTACCCTAAGCATCTAGCAACACTTCCGAATGATATCCATGTTGATTGGTTGCATGAGGAAATGGAGAGAGCAGAGAGCGACGAGGGGCTGCATATCACGGCGGAAGAATGGGAGTATGCACGAGGATGCATGTCAAAGGTACATAGAACTAATGTTTTGCATTAGTTGTAAGTGATTTGCTTTTAATATTTATTCACATTGCTTACACAAATATTGCTTCTATTTTGGTCCAGTGCACTATGTTCAATGCTATATGGTGTGAAGGCAAGCATTTTCGAACACAAAGAATTGATGAAAAGAGAAATACACAAGATTGCGGTGTCATTAGTAGCTTTGAGGGAGCTAATGGAAAAATGGATGATTATTGTGGCATAATCCAAGACATATTTAGGCTTGACTTTCGTCGCTTCTTTGTGTATGTTTTGGATGTCAAATGGCAAATGAACGTGGTAGAAAAAGGGCCTGATGCAACGATAAAACGCCATGCAAGTGGATATGTAACTATTGACTCTACAAAGTTCTGGCAAACAAAGAAAGATAGGCTCGTATTGCCACAACAATGTGAGCAGGTATGCATTTTTTTACTAATGTGTTTCATGTACATATATATCTAAGCTCGCGTACCCCTTGACTTTTGATATGCTAATTAATTACTGTACTGTGTGTATTTGAGTAGGTTATCTATCTACCAATGGTGCATGACATCAAATGGTGGTACGTCATCCCTATTGCACCACGTTCCAAAGTGATGTATAATACATTCACTGATATGGAGCATATGGAGGATGTAACAAGCCGCAATGAAGATGACGTCGAACATGCCATTGAAGATGTTGTGATCGATGATCAAGAAATAAGAGATGATCGTGATAATGAGGATGAGCATGCCATTTCTCATGATCATGAGAATGACCCTACCATTGAGGATGATGGTGATGTTTATGAGGATGATCAGGACATCGATACCATTATGAATGGAGTACAGAATATCGATAGTGGAATAAATTTAATCGTAGCCTTACCAATTGATCAAATGGATATTGATGTTGATCGTTTGGCAAGGATGGATCTTATTGAAGATGAGATCGAACCCTAACCAATCCGTCACTGTATGTTCTAAATTGATGACATTTCTATCATCTCATATGCATGATTTATTTTTGAATATATTTCATTGTTGTAAATGCATGTAGTGGGATTGTGTAATGATGTATACTGTAATGTACTATGAGATGGTTTAAAGAAAATAGTTTTTAATTTTATAAAGGAATTCAGTTTTTCTTCAGTTTTTCTCTGCCATGCGTGTATTAATCCGTGTATAGTAGCGTGTATTTATCCGTGTATAATAGCGAGTATTAATCCGTGAATAGTAGCGTGTATTTATCCGTGTATAATAGCGAGTATTATCCCGTGAATATTATCGTGTATTTATGCGTGTATTACTGCGTGTATATAAACGCGTTTATACACGCGTTGATAAATGCAAATATACACGCGAACTTAAAGGCTAAAATACACGCGCCCGATTCTATTCAAATACAAGCGCGACAATACACGCGTTCGTAATTTATCGCGTGTATAAAACGCGTGTATGACAGCATTGTCTTGTAGTGAGACTTATGCATAGAGCATATGCATAAGACTTATGCATATGGCTTATGCATAGAGCTTATGCATAAGACTTATGCATAGAGCTTATGCATATGGCGTATGCATAGAGCGTATGCATAAGACTTATGCATAGAGCTTATGCATAAGACTTATGCATATGGCTTATGCATAGAGCTTATGCATAAGGCTTATGCATAGAGCTTATGCATAAGACTTATGCAGTTGGCTTATGCATAGAGCTTATGCATAAGTCTTGCAGCCTTATTATGCAAGCTTATACTTAAGGCTTACAAGCCTTACTATGCATACGATTGCATAAACCTTATTCATAAAGCTTGCATAAGACTTACGTATAGAGCTCAATGTGTAGGCTCTATTTACAGAATCTATGCATTTAGATTTTTGCATAAGGCCTTTATAAGCATAAGCATAGTTAAGACTTAGCTATAATGACTAGAGATGACCTTGCTCGTTGGAACATGATAATTGATTATGTTAAAAACAAGGATTTCCATGTGACTTAAAAGATAAAGAGAAGTTAAAGACTGTTTAAATTAAAAGCTTGTTTTATACTTGAAATTGATTGACTGATTTGAATATGTACGCCTTGAAAGATTATGGACAAGAGATGAGTGTGCGATGATATGTATGAGTTATGATTACTTTGTTTTGAGATCAATGATTGATATGCATGTGTATGATTCATTGATATGCATGTGTATGATGAGACTCCAAATGTAAAATTTTAAAATTCGGGCCAGTTGTCCTTAGACAAGGAACGTTGAACAGAGAATGTGACTTATGCCCTCTAGGAGAGCCAATTGGTAAAACCCAGAGTGGACGAGATTTACTAGAGGCATACATGGGATAGCCACGATGTCTAGTGTGGAGGCTGGGTGGATGGGCATCGGAGAAAGCCCTAGATTGGCTAGGTTTTGATCATTATGAGTAACCATGTTGTCGAGCATGGTGATGATGATAGAATCTTGAGATAGCCACAAACATTGTGATTGATTGACATACTATGCTATAATTGATAGAGATTTATATCATGTGAATGTTTGTTTGAGATTACATGATTCTTTGCTTATGTGATTAGAATCTTGTATATGGCATGCATGCTTGTTTGTTATTTGAGAAGGTTGATTTGATTATATTGCTATGTAGAAATAGCATGACTAATTGAGCTAATTGTTTTCTTACATTAAATTATACGATTAAGATATGGTTAGATTCAGGACCGTCACAGTTGGTATCAAAGCATAGGTTGGGCAGTTGGCACTTAATAGCGTATGTTGTAGGTCTTGGGTAATTGATATTATTATTTTATATTTTTTCCTGTGATACAGACAGAAGTTTCTTTTCTTTAAAAAATCTTTTGAAATTTGGTTGTATATTCACAAGATGGCTCACAAATCCATTTTATGATAAGAAGGTAAATTGTATGCAGAATTAGAGAACGTAGATAGGTCACATATTTGTTTCCAGAGATGAAAGAAAAGGTGTGACATGAAGGTCTTTGTTTGAAACCGTTGTTAAGAAAAGAGTCATAAAACTAATGAGTGCAAAAACAAGCTAGAATCACGTGAGGTGCATGAGAGATTAAATACAAGAGATCAGAAAACAAGAAAAAATGTGCAAGAGAATGTACGTGGATTTTCAATTAATGAAAATGCTCGTGCAGTAAGAGGAAAAGCTTTTGTAACTGTGGCCGAGGAGATTGAAGAATATGCACATGTCAATCCTGTTGTTCATGCAGGTAAGGCCAAAAGCCAAGATTCAATTATTAATATTCCTATAAAGATTGTGAATAATGTATTTCAAGTGTTGAATAATTCAAGAACCATGCATAGTTTTGAATCACTCCACGTGATAAAATAGTTAAGAACAACTAAATTTTGTCAAAAGAATCTTATAGTAGAGCTTGCCTTCGAGAAAGCAATAGACATGTAATCAGTATGTCAAGAATGTGTTTTTTGTTCATAGGTGACCTCAAGTCAGAAGCTAATTTTTCATATGTTAGCTTTGGGAAGATATGATGCCATATTAAAGATAGATTGGTTAGTGCCTATAAGGGCCAAGATATAGAAGTGGTTTTGCATGATTGGAGATGATCATAGTAAAGATTATTTACTTATAGGGTCAAAGATGTGATGTAGAATTTAAAATGATGTCTACTTTGCCAGCAGAGCAAGAAAAGTATTTCATGTAGTACATTGTTTTCTTTTTAAGAAGTAAATTATCATCATGAAGTAAATAAGTGTAGATTGGAAAATCTATATCTATTGTGGAGGTTGCAAGTCCATCAGTAGAAAGATTATGTAACCACATGTGTTCGTAAAGTTTGAAAGTGTTTCGCTTTCTAAGCTCCTTAATTGAAGAAAGAATAGATGATCGCTCTCTTGTTGAAGAAATTTGACTAAGCCTAAAGATGGAAGCAAGATGAAAATAAGAGTTTTCAGATTGATTGATTACCTTAAAGTTTAATACAATACAACGATGATATTTTTCATCAGATTTATTATTGTTTATTAGCTTGTGATTCCAAGAAATCTTGTTTATGACATGTATAGTGACTCATTTACAACATGAAATACTTTGGGTAATGCCTCAAAGAGAGCACAATACTAAGGGAAAATAATTCTATAGTATTGAGATTCTAATAGATACAGTGATTACGAAGTATGTTGATTTTATCCAAGAGATAGCTAAGAAATGCAAAATCAAGTTAAGAGCTTATTATATCAAGTTAAGATCTTAGACAAGCAAGTTGTCAAATCGTTCTTTCCAAGGCTACTTGAAGAAATCTCAAGACGAAGACATATGGATATTTATAGTTTTCTTGAAAGTCAGAGTATATGACTTCTCAAGTACTATATCAAGTATAATAGCTGAGTAAGAAAAACTATTTCTCAAGGTCTAATGATTGAGGATAAGATACTTTTATCATCGAGGATGACAATTTCTTAATGGGGAGAGATTGTAACATATCTCTGAGATTAACCAAGTTATGATCTAAGATAATCCTAAGTTTTGGATGCTACAGATTTCAGTAATGAATTCTAACAGGTTTTCACTGTTTTTTCAACAGTAAAGATTCTAAGTCGTAAAATTAAGTGAAAATTCAAGATTGAGTTTTCAATTAATTATTATACTCAAAGGAAGCCTTTAAGTGTGTAGATGGACATGAAAATTGAAATTTGATTTAAAAAAAAGTAAAATGTGACCTATTTTTGAGTCAACTTCCACATACATCCGATTTTGGCTATTCGGCTCATGCTAGATTGTAGATCGTATGAATTCTTGTAATTTTAAGTATCCACATGACTAGTATCTTATAATTGTGCACAAAGTTATACCTATTCCAGATTGCAGCCCTAACAACAGCTCTGAGAGGCTTGCCAAATCTACAAGCATCTCTTCCACAACTTATGGAGAGTAGACATGAATTCCCAATCAATCAAGACATCACAAAATATGTCACGAAAGTACACAAACACTCTTTTTTTCTTGCTTTAAATTCTTTTAAGATTAAATAAATAAATCGATAAGCATGTATATGAGAGAATCTGATTTGAGGCATGGAACGCTTAACAGATGAATTTATTAATAAAAAATGATCGCCTAGTCTAAAGACTTATAGAATAAAAACTTAAGGAGATAAAGAATTAGAAAATAGAATATTTGAATATTTTGTGAAGAGTTTATCTTTCCCTATGTTTAGAATCTGATTTTGATGTAAACATGAAAGTTTAAGATAGCAAGAAACTCTACAAGAGTGTATGAGACTCTAGAAAGCCAAAATTCCTTTCGTTTTTGAGTTATTGGAGTGCAAAGTGGGGCACTTGGCTGTTTTTGACAATTTCAGGTTGAGAACACAACTTTGGCTATTTTGAATGCTCTCAAAGAGACCTTAGAAGTCATTTTTAGAGAACCATCACTGAGACGTGCTTTATAGAGCATTAGAAGTCCTAAAACTCTGTAGTTTTGACTTTTCTCTAATTCCAAATAGATTGAAAGATACTACTCTCCCAAAGAGACCAGTTATCAGGCTTTGCCTTAGAAATTCCTATCAAGATTGACTATCTTATGTATATAGACCGGATGGACTAATGCATAAGCATAGTTAAAACTTAGCTATAGTGACTAGAGATGACCTTGCTCGTTGGACCATGATAATTGATTATGTTAAAAACAAGGATTCTCATGTGAATTAAAAGATAAAAAGAAGTTAAAGACTATTTAACTTAAAAGCTTGTTTTATACTTGAAATTGATTGTGATTGATTTAAATATATATGCCTTGAAAGATTATGGACAAGAGATGAGTGTGCGATGATATGTATGAGTTATGATTACTTTGTTTTGAGATAAATGATTGATATGCACGCGTATGATTGATTCATATGCATGTGTAAATAAGAATCGACATGTGAAATTTTGAGATTCGGGCTGGTTGTCCTTAGACAGGGGAAACGCCCGCAGACAGAGAATGTCATTTATGCCCTCTAGGAGCCAATTGGTAAAACCCAGAGTGGAGGAGATTTCCTAGAGGCATACATGGGATAGCCACTATGTCTAGTGTAGAGGCTTGGTGGACGGGCATCGGAGAAAGCCCTAGATTGGCTAGGTTTTGATCATTATGAGTAACCATGTTGTCGAGCATGGTGATGATGATAGAATCTTGAGATAGCCACAAACATTGTGATTGATTGACATACTATGCTATAATTGATAGAGATAGCCACAAACATTGTGATTGATTGACATACTATGCTATAATTGATAGAGATTTATATCATGTGAATGTTTGTTTGAGATTACATGATTCTTTGCTTATGTGATAAGAATCTTGGATATGGCATGCATGCTTGTTTATTATTTGAGAAGGTTGATTTGATTATATTGCTATGTAGAAATAGCATGACTAAGTGAGCTAATTGTTTTCTTACATTAAGTTATACGATTAAGATATGGTTAGATTCGGGACCGTCACAGTTGGTATCAGAGCATAGGTTTGGCAATCGGCACTTAATTGCGTATGTTGTAGGTCTTGGGTAATTGATATTATTATTTTATATTTTTTCCTATGATACAGACAGAAGTTTCTTTTCTTTAAAAAAGCTTTTGCAATTTGGTTGTATATTCAAAAGATGGCTCACAAATCCATTTGATAAGAAGGTAAATTTTATGCAGAATAAGAGAACGTAGATGGGTCACATATTTGTTTCCAGAGATGAAAGAAAAGGTGTGACATGAAGGTCTTTATTTAAAACCGTTGTTTAGAAAAGAGTCATAAAACTAATGAGTGCAAAAACAAGCTAGAATCACGTGAGATGCATGAGAGATTAAATACAAGAGATCAGAAAACAAGGCAAAATGTGCAAGAGAATGTACGTGGATTTTCAATTAGTGAAAATGCTCGTGCAGCAAGAGGAAAAGCTTCTATAACTGTGGCCGAGGAGATTGAAGAATATGCACATGTCAATCCTGTTGTTCATGTAGGTTAGGCCAAAAACCAAGATTAAATTATAAATATTCCTATCAAGATTGTGAATAATGTATTTTAAGTGTTGAATAATTAAAGAACCATGCATAGTTTTGAATCACTCCACATGATAAAATAGTTAAGAATAACTAAATTTTATCAAAAGAATCTTATAGTAGAGCTTGCTTCGAGAAAGCAATAGACATGTAATTAGTATGTCAAGAATGTGTTTTTTGTTTATAGGCAACCTCAAGTGAGAAGCTAATTTTTCATATGTTAGCTTTGGGAAGATATGATGCCATATTAGGGATAGATTGGTTAGTGCCTATAGTAAAAAACTCATCCTCTCCCATGCATTGCATGATCGATATGCTCGGGGGGGTCACTATATGTAAATCCTCTATATCACGTGCGTTCAAGGCCTATTTAAAAAGTCCCTTATCTGTGAATTTTTTAGTGAATATAATGTATCCTTTCCTATTCAAATCTGTAATTTTTTTTAAAATACAATAAATAAATCCCCTCTGTAAATATATTTCTGTAAATTTTAAATATTTAAAATGTCCTTCTGTTGAACCCACGTGATACTTACATATTTATACGAGTGACCCCCCCGAGTCGATATGCTGACATCAATTTTATTTTGTAAGAAATTGTGTATCTTGATGAACTTTCATTTAGGCAGAGTGGAAGATTATGGGGGGCAAGGAAGGGTTTAGGACTCTGCACTTAAGGAGTACATTGGCAAACTTGCCCAATGATGTGATAGTCTTCCACAAGACTTGCTCTCCGGGGTATGCGGAGAACGTTTTGAAGATTAAAGGACTTACAAAGGGTGCAACATTCAAAGTTATTCGACTAAATCAAGTTTGGAAAAAGTTATTCTACTTTGATGCTAAAAGTTACTTTACTTATTCTCGACTCAAAGGTCATGGGCTTTTTTTTTATGCATTGTTGGCGAGGGTACAGGATCCCACCGTGATGAAGGCAGAGCTTGAAGGGTTCCATGTTTTGATTCTAGCCATCAAGGCGGCTTCAAAGTCTAGAGAGCCTAGTAGTAAGAAGCCTAGGATATAGCTATGATGATTATGTAGCTTTGGTGACTATGTTTTAATGACCATGTAATTTTTTATGCTATGAATGAAAATTTGGGTTACATAGTTTTTTGTTTCATACGTGTCTTGTAATGTATTTTATTACTTGACTCAAGCAAATAAGCTAAAATTACACATGTAACTCAAATAAAATTTGTATCCATTCAAGACGCATATAAATCAACAAATTATATAAACTCAAATTAAAAGAGACTTATTTGTAAAACAAGATAAGAGAAAAATATATATATATATATATACATCCAGCTTTACATAGCTTTTGAGAATTATAATCATGCAAGATATATAAAAATAAAACTAAAGATCCTGGCCTGGAGGATCTCTCCAGCGTCGCACCAACTGCATGTCCTTTTCAGTGATGGTGACCTTCTTCGCATTGATAGCTACAAACATTGTGTCACCAAAAATGTCCACTGCGTACGCCTCCCGCAGCCTCTTGGAGTGCCTCCAAAGCTTGGGCTGTCCACTGCGTAGGTAGTGGGCTTGATGCTACATGAGCCCAGAACCTCCTATCATGACGGCACACGTTGGAAGGAGAGCTTCGATATTTGTAGGTTCACCATCTTTTAGTATTTTCTAATCTCACGGAGAGCCACAGTGCCAAGCTTCCACCTACGCTTGCGATGTTGCTACTCTGGTTGTTGGATGGGGGGTACTCCATGTCCCACCTTGGGGGGCCAAACTCTCTTATCAGTTTGCTTGGTGTGCGAGCCATGCTCTTGGAGGTGAGAGAGAGAAATGAAAGATGAGAAATGAGGTGAAATGAGGTTATTTCCATAATTATAGATAAAAATTTATATATTTTCTAAATTTGCTCAGTTCATAAATTTGATAATTTGTATGCTTGATTATAAGATTGGTCCAATATTTAATGGATTTGATTTGTCAAAAATATCCCAGTCGAGATACATGGATGACCTTGATTCAAACTACATATCTCGATCGAGATACATGGATGGCTTTGATTCAAACTACGTACCTCAATCGAGATACATCAAGAGTCGGGATCCATCTTGGTATCAAGGTAAATGGATGGACTAGATTATAGAGCCTTATCTGGATTGAGATATATAATTAGCCATGATCACGCTTCCATTTTGCAATCGAGATACACAGACGATGTAGATGGCATCACTGATATGCTGAATGTACATCCGAGTGGGCACATTAAGCGGAATCCATTATTGGCAGTGATGTGGATCCTAGTGGCCTACATATCTTGAATGAGATAAAGAGGTGGTGTTGACGTGTTTTATTGACATGGATGGTGACAACGCTTCGGAGCCTATTGGTGTGGCAATTGTTGGTATGTTAATTGAGATATGGGGTACTTGGCTTTTGGGGCATGTCGCATGTTATTATTGATGGTGATATCTTGACTATGCAATACCCGGCCCAAGAGTTTCGCTCATTGCATCGATGTCCTATTTTAAGTGAGAGTGAAAGAAAGTGAGTACCCTCACCTTTCATTCACCCTCTCTTATGCATATAACATATATATACATGTTATTTTTCTATGCATAAGGTATACTCTCTATGGAGTTTACATGCGTGTAGACATAGTCATCGCAATGCTTGCCAAACCTCGTTATGCTAGAGTTCAGTGGGAAGTGACATTGCATGCTAATGGAAGGATGTTTGGCAAGTATTATTAAGTGGGATCCTCTCACAATATTAGAGCATACATAGGCTTTATGCATGCATGTTAGAGCATGAATAGGCTCTATGCATGCTTGAAAAATAGAGAATGCATAGGCCATGTCCCTTCCACTTGGCCTACTCTTTGTCTTAAGTTATTGTCTAGGCTAATCCTAACAGTAATAGTTTTTATAGATGTGACCACCACCAAAAAAATGATCTTGCATATGGAGGGGCATCCTCAAGTACACCTCCCTATAGTATAACCTAGATTTACGTAGTGTCTATGAGGTACAAGTCGCTTGGTGGCAGTCGGACTTGAAGTATGGGGCCAAGCTATTAAGCCACTCGGATGTTTTTTGCCTTCTATGTGCCAAAAACTTTATCTATCCTAAAATCACCCATTTCCATGTGTCCCACGAGCTTCCCTACCCCTCTCACTTCCACTTTTCCTACCCCTTGCCCTTCCACTTTGCCTACTCCTCATCCTTTCGCTCCTACCACAACATGGCCTACTCCTACTCCATAATGCCATCTCCTCAACATACGGCAACCTCATGATTCCCGTGGTGATAGTGCAAAGGAGGTGAGTGGTCTCTTTCACCAATGGTGACAAACAAGTTTCTTGATGATGGTGTCAGGTGTTTTTCTGAGAGGTTTTTATGGCTTGTAAACATACGTGTGCATGGCAGTTGTGAAGAGCTTGGTTTTTGAGGGCGTTGCTAGGTGTACAGGGTGGTCAGATTTGTCTTGGGCTTGTTGCAGGCCTGTCCGAAACATGGTTTGATGGAGGTGGTTTCAACTGTTCGGCCGTTTGAAATGTGTACACGTCAAAGGAAATGAGCGGGCATCGTGGGTTGTAATTGAAGTTGGTGGAAAGCATGGGCAATAAAATATTAATGGGCAATTAGAAAATTAAAGTGATTAGTGTTGCCTTGGGCATTTGGTGTGAAAAGGAATAATTGGTCACAAAATTAAAATAAGGATTAACGTGGCCAGCTGGAAAGTATGCGTGGAGGCCTGAGCAGCTGCCAACGCGAGATCGAGAAGGTTGGCGAAAGTTTGACGAAGGCTGGGTGCGCCGAATACGAGAGGGAGAGGTGGCCGTTTTGTATAGTGGGGGGCTCTGTCGAACTGCAGAAAAAGAGGCGTGGAGGAGTCGCCATTCTGCAACCAGAGAAGGGCGCTCTCTGGAGTGAAGAGATGCGCAGCTGGTAGATGCGCTGACGGGCTACAGAGGTTGTGGGGCCTCCCGTGTGAAGAGAAGACAGTGGAGAGGCGAGCACAGAAGGGCTGCTGGGATTCTCAGGCACAGCTGCAGTAGGTAGCGCATGAGGCACCAAAGAACGGGCTGCTGGCGTAAAGGGCGACTGGAGACGCAAGGAGCATAGAGGTGCTGGCGTCAAGGTGTAAGGCGTGTAGAGGCCGCCTTGTGGTAGTAAACAAGTGTGAAGGTGCCAAAGAGAGAACTGGAGCGGCTGGCTGTTCGACTTGATTGACGGGCTGACAGTGCAAGTAGAGCTGCCTTGGTAAGGACAGCCGACGGGCTGTGAGCGTGGAGGGCACGTGTAAGTGGAAGCCGGGCTGGTGCAGCTGAAGCAAGGTGAGGCCCTTGATGGAAGTGTGGCGGGCTACTGAGAGAAGCTGGATTGGTGAAGAGCGCCGATTGGCTGGCGACAGAGGAGCTAGGGAGCAAAGGGGCAAGTGATGTACTTGCTGCAGGCGAAGACCAGGTTGATTTGAAGGCATGGAGGGCTGCTGGTCGACTGGAAGACAGGCTGGCAAGTAAGTGAAGAGGGCTTCGACGCAGAGGCAGAGAGGGCCGCGTAGGTGAAGCCGGATGTGGAAGCATAGGTAGATGCTGGAGACAGGACAGTGGAAGCAGAGCGGGTGCCGAGTGAAGCAGAGAAAAAGATAGGTGTTGCTACTTGGTGGTGGGCCGGTAGCAGGGCAGATAAGCTGCTTGGGTTTGTTGTGAGGGTGGTAGAGGATCAGCACAGAGTGACAGAGAGAGAGTGAGAGAGGTGTTTGGGTAGCTGCTGCTGACGACACATGCAGAAGTGATGGCTGCAGAGAGTCGAGGGTTAGCTGGTGTGGCGCCCTCTGAAGAGTGAGTGGCCGGGTCCATTCTGGTGTGATTGGCATAGCACGCAAGCGAGAGGTTTGTGGTGATTGGGGATGTGGTGTATCCTCGGCAGTGAGACATGTCTGAGTGTTTTTATGGTTGTGTGAGTAAGGCTTCTGTGTCGTGAGAAGCTTGTATGAAATGTTTATTGGGAATATAAATTGCTGGGTGTTTGCTTGGTCTATGGTGCCCCTGTTTTCTGCTGTCTGTCTGGCGTGGGTGGGTGGTGAAGTGTGAGAAACGTTCCAGCCGGTGGTTGGTGGTGCCCCCGTTCGTGTGTGTTATTCCAAGTTTGCGAGGTGAAGGGCTATAGAGGCAGTGGTTCTTTCTTCTTTTTTTCACCTCACATCCTTCTGGTGCCCCCACTGAGGATAGCTCTGGCGTTGTTCTTTGCCTAGAAGGGCATATGTTCCACTGAGGAGAGCTCAGGGATTGTTACAGGTTTTCATGATGTGGTCTTATCCTGAATTTCATGGCAGGAAGGGTGAAGATGTGGTTGACTTTTTGGAGCAGATGGAGTTGGCATGCATTAGCAATCATGTGACAGATGAAGAGCAGGTTCTGAAGTTGATAAAGATTTTCTTGAAGGGAGATGCCTGAAGGTGGTTTAAGGATTTTGAAGCACAGGATGCTAGTGTTTTGACCTTAGACAGGTTGAAAGGTCTTTTGGAGCGTTTTCAACAAGCGAAGGATTCTAGTGTGCTTTGGCAAGAGTTGAGCGTCTTGAAGCAGGTCCATGGTCAATCACTAGATGATTTTGTGAAGGTATTTACATGTTTGTGGGGTAAGTGGTGTATGACATTGAAGCAGGAAGATCCTCCTATGTTTTTGAAGAAAAGCTTGTTTATTGATGGTTTGTTAAACCATTTGAAGGTCAGGGTTGAGTTGAAGAGTCCCAAGTCTTTTGATGATGCAGTTAGGGTTGCTAGGAAAAAGGAAGGCAAGGTTTTGAAGCAGATGGAGATGGGTATTTATTCGTATGAAGGTGTTGTGTCTGCTAGGGATAAGCATGTAAATTTGGTTGAGGTGGATAAGAGTTCTATGCAAAGTTTGATCAGACAGGAGCCTCAAAGGCCTATACAAGTGCAAAGGGGGATGTTTTATATGCCTTCTAATTTTTTTCCAAAGTTTTTAAAGCAGGTGAAGGTGGATGAAAAGCAGGTGAAGGAGCAAAGTGAAGATAAGGAGTTGCCAGTGGATTCTTCTTTGGATGAGGTCGTGGCTGTATATGACAGTGATTTGGAAGGCCCTATTGGAGATCATTTGTATTTGGATTTGGATGATATGCATGCACATGGAAGCAAAGAGGATGATGCCTTGGGATTGACTGATGATAAGAAGGAAGAGGAGCTGGATACAAGATGCTTTGAGGATGATTCTTTGCCAGATTCTACGAGGGAGGAGATTGGGGTAGAGACTTGTGATGAAGTGAAGATGGCTTGTGACGCGGATGTGGAGAGCATGGAGGAAGATCCTATTATTATGGATTTTCTTGGGTAGCTTGATGGTGATATGGTACCTGAAATGAATGGTATGGATGATGCATTATGTGCTGGGGAGTCTCTGGACGATGATACCAGGGGGGTTGGCAACACTCAAGAAGGTTTGCATGTAGATTTGGCTGATGAAGAGCATTGTGAGATGAGTACTGTGCTTGAGGAGGATGTATGGGAAGTTGCTAGCCTTGATGAACAGGAGCCAGAGATGGAGATGGATGCCGATATGGTTGAGAGTGTAACTAAGGTTTCTTTGCGGGTTGCTGATATGCGAAAGGCAAAGTGCATGGATGACAAGGGTATTGAACCAGTTGAGCTGTATGGTTGTGAGGAGATGCCTGAATTACAGGAGCTGGAAGTGCTGGTGGACACTGCTGATGGAAAATATCTGGATTTTTGTGTGGATAAAGGTCAAAATGTTGGAACCTGGCCTTCAGAGGTAATGATGAATGGGATGCTAAATGTTGCAATGCCACAGGTTTTGAAGACGAGGAGGTTGGTTGTGGGTGAAGAGCAATGGCTTGAAGATGATGCTGTGTGGTCAGGTCTGTGAATGCTGATCAGATGATGGACAGAAAAGATTTTGTGGCTATGGTTGATCTTTGGTATGCAGTGATGCAGCCATGGTGTTTTATGGATGTTGGGGAACGGGATGGTGAGTTGATGTTTCCTTTTGATCCTGGGGGATAGCCACTGGACTTATGCTTTTTGCTACTGAGCATGAATGCTCTAGTAGGCTGGGGGGTTGGCAAAGTATGTTAGGTGTTTTTTTGAGAGGTTTTTATGGCTTGTGTACATACGTATGCATGGCAGTTGTGAAGAGCTTGGTTTTTGAGGACGTTGCCAGGTGTACACGGTGGACGGATTTGTCTTGGGCTTCTTGCAGGCCTGTCTAGAACATGGTTCGATGGAGGTGGTTTCAACTGTTCGGCCGTTGAAATGTGTGCATGTCAAAGGAAATGAGCGGGCATCGTGGGTTGTAATTGAAGTTGGTGGAAAGCATGGGCAATAAAATATTAATGGGCAATTAGAAAATTAAAGTGATTAGTGTTGCCTTGGGCATTTGGTGTGAAAAGGAATAATTGGTGGCCTTAGAACAAAATTAAAATAAGGATTAACGTGACCAGCTGGAAAGTATGCGTGAAGGCCTGAGCAGCTGCCAACGCAAGATCGAGAAGGTTGGCGAAAGTTTGGGGTGCGCCGAATACGAGAGGGAGAGGCGGCCGTTTTGTATAGTGGGGGGCTCTGATTGAACTGCAGAAAAAGAGGCGTGGAGGAGTCGCCATGCTGCAACAAGAGAAGGGCGCTCTAGAGTGAAGAGATGCGCAGCTGGTAGATGCGCTGATGGGCTACAGAGGTTGTGGGGCCTCCCGTGTGAAGAGAAGAGGACTGCTAGTCGACAGTGGCGAGGGGAGCACAGAAGGACTGCTGGGATTCTCAGGCGCAGCTGCAGTAGGTAGTGCATGAGGCACCAAAGAACAGGCTGCTGACGTAAAGGGCGACTTGAGACACAAGGAGCATAGAGGTGCTGTCGTCAAGGTGCAAGCCGTGTAAAGGCCGCCTTGTGGTAGTAAACAAGTGTGAAGGCACCAAAGAGAGAACTCGAGCGGCTAGCTGTTCGACTTGATTGACGGGCTGACAGCGCAAGCAGAGCCGCCTTGGTAAGGACAGCCGACGGGCTGTGAGCGTGGAAGGCACGTGTAAGTGGAAGCCGGGCTGGTGCAGCTGAAGCAAGGTGAGGCCCCTGATGGAAGTGTGGCGGGCTGCTGAGAGAAGCTGGATTGGTGAAGAGCGCCGATTGGCTGGCGACAGAGGAGCTAGGGAGCAAAGGAGCAAGTGATGTACTTGCTCTGCAGGCGAAGACCAGGTTGATTTGAAGGCATGGAGGGCTACTGGTCGACTGGAAGACAGGCTGGCAAGTAAGTGAAGAGGGCTTCGACGCAGAGGCAGAGAGGGCCGCGTAGGTGAAGCCGGATGTGGAAGCACAGGTAGATGCTGGAGACAGGTAGATGCTGGAGACAGGACAGTGGAAGAAGAGCAGGTGCCGAGTGAAGCAGAGAAAAAGATAGGTGTTGCTGCTTGGTGGTGGGCCGGTAGCAGGGCAGATAAGCTGCTTGGGTTTGTTGTGAGGCTGGCAGAGGATCAGCACAGAGTGACAGAGAGAGAGTGAGAGAGGTGTTTGGGTAGCTCCTGCTGACGACACATGCAGAAGTGATGGGCTGCAGAGAGTCGACGGTTAGCTGGTGGGGCACCCTCTGAAGAGTGAGTGGCCGGGTTCACTCTGGTGTGATTGGCACAGCACGCAGGCGAGAGGTTCGTGGTGATTGGGGACGTGGTGTATCCTCGGCAGTGAGACATGTCTGAGTGTTTTTATGGTTGTGTGAGTAAGGCTTCTGTGTCGGGAGAAGCTTGTATGAAATGTTTATTAGGAATATAAATTGCTGAGTGTTTGCTTGGTCTATGGTGCCCCTGTTTTCTACTGTCTGTCTGGCGTGGGTGGGTGGTGAAGTGTGAGAAACGTTCTAGCCGGTGGCTGGTGGTGCCCCCGTTCGTGTGTGTTATTCCAAGTTTGCGAGGTGAAGGACTATAGAGGCAGTGGTTCTTTCTTCTTTTTTTCACCTCACAATGGTATGCTTTATTATACTCTTGATGAGGAGGGCACGCCTTTTATGGATGAGATGGGATGTAGGGTTTATTATAACTTCTATTAAGTAGTTAATCAAACTTTTGAAGATGATTTCAACCCATAGGGGGAGCAAAAGGATAAACAATTCATGTATGTGGTGCAAGGCATGTGTGAGAAATTCCAAATTTCAAGACACATGCATTTCTGCAACCAATGGACTAGGGATCGCATCATAAAGATACTGGACAATAGGAGGTCTCACATAAGGAGGTATGTTAAAGATAAAAAAACAAATTACTGCCAACTTCTTAGTTAAAGGATTGGAAGAAGAAAAAGAAAGAAACTAGGGAGGGTACTAAATACCTTGAGTAAAAGGCGACCCATGCGAGTTAGTTGCAAAAGTATGGTACAACAAAGTATGTTTCCAGAGGAAAGGCAACTTGTCTTGCACAATTTCTAATTTTTTTCTTTCTTATACATCACTAAGTTTAGTTCATCTCTCCTCATAAATTTCATATCTTAAGCATGTTATAATTTGTTGTAGGAAAGGGTAGCAGGTCTTGCCCAAACTACTTAGGAGAATAGGTACCACAAGAATCATAATGAAGTCAAGACTTGGGAGTTGATGAAACAATCACGAGTGTTCACTGATACTGATATGCAGCGAGGTCAAGGGAACTATGACTTTGTGAGTAGTTGATTCTTTGAATTTGAATTTTAATTATCATCGAAGTTGTAATTCCTATGTTGTTTTACCTTTAACACTAACTTTTTTGTATTGGTGGTGGTGTGATGCAGCAAAAAATTATGGTGAGGAAGATCATGAAGATGAAGATGAGGATTATTTAACTTAACTAGTTTTTGTAAAAGCCACTCAATCACCTTATGCAATTTTTTTGGAGACGAAGAATATATATGCAATATAATGACATTTTCTCATGTGTATATGAATTGCATTTTGTTTGTATTTGTAATGTTTTTTATATGTTAAAAAAATGGAGACACAATGCGATTGATGTGGGGACACATCTCTCCTATTTTTTCTCGTAGACTACAATGCAGCTATAGGAACGGCTATGCATGCGGCTATGATGCGGTTATAGTTGCGGCTTTCATGCGGTTGCTTTAGCAAAATTTAAAAATCTAAATTTCCTTTGTTGGCCCACAATGTTGATGTGGCTATGCTCTCATTCTCTTGTAGTGATGCATGGTAATCTTATCTAGTTTTTTGTGTTAACAATAGTGATGAATGCTTCTCCTGGGTAGAGAAGCTCAAAGGAGATATATCAATCTTTAATTGATACAGCCCGCATAATGAGTGTGGAGGTAGTGTGCTTGATCGAGGATATTTTTTAAGGATCCATACTCACTAGTCATCTAGTGGCACACTTTGTGGATGAAGTGGCTGTGTGTGGTGTCATGCATGCTCATCCACGAGAGGTTCATGAAGACATCAAAAGATTTTGTTAGGAAAAGAGTATAACCAAAGGGAAGCATGGTGGAGGGTTAGTTGGTGCAAAAGAGTCACTTGTATACATTTTAAAATATCTCTCTACAGTGGATCCCCCCATTCCTAGATTATGACGTAATAAGGAAGGTGAACACATGGTGGACCATGTATCACACGTGGAAAGGGAAGAGGCCACAAGATGATCAAATAATGATCAACAAGATGAATACATTTGTATTCTCAATAGGGACTCAATGAATAAGTGGGTGGCAAGGTATGAAGAGGTAAGAAGGATGAGAGAGGAAGAGAGACATGCTTTTAGATGTCAACATGAGAGACGTGTGGTTTTTCTACCCAACCTTGTTCAATTTCGAAAGTACTGCAAACATTGATTGGCTATATGAAGAGATGAAGATGGTACTCATCGAAAGAGATGGAGAAGAGGTCATTCAAGAGGAATGGAAGTATGCGAGAGGATGTCTACAAAAGGTAAGTGTGTCTCTACATCTCTTCTCAACATAAAACATTAATTTTATATTAGGGTCATATATATTGTTTATTCGGTGTTTTCTATAGTATACCATTTACAAGCACGTGGTCCCAAGAAAAGCATTTTTGCACAAGTAGAGTTGACTCCAAAAGAAATACATAAGATGGTGGGGTTATGACAAGTTTTGAGCAAGTGGATGATGGGAGAAAGCTTGAATATTATGGGATGATTGAGAATATCATCAAGGTTGGATATAGGACATTTGATATCTTCATATTGAATGTCAAATGGTTCAAGGATTTTGTGTGTCATGGTCCTTAAGCAACTATGAGAAGGCATTCAAGTGGGATCATGGCAATAGAGTCAACAAAGTTTTGGCAATGGGAGAAGGGTACCTTCGTACTACCTCAAGATTGTGAAGAGGTACATCATAAATAAAATTTGCGTATTCCATACTAACATTATATATTCATGCTTAATATTTGGTCACTCTCATTGTTAATAGGTTCCACTAGACATACATGCCAAAAAGTGGTGGTATGTTATATAAGTTGCTCCTTCAAAGACTATTTTCCAATAGGAAGAGACTCAAGAGCTTATGTAAGAGATGGGAGTGCAAGATGGACACATCGAGGTGGTTTGAGTGGAAAATGAACAACATGTATACACGAGATTCCACGATTCACATGTCGATGAGAGAAAATTAAAGATGTAGAGTATGAGCTATAACCTACCAATGTAGAGTACGAGTTATCACCTACCAATGTAATTGAAAGTGTCCCATACACAAATGTAACATATGATGATATTGAAGGAGATAATAATGATATTGATGAGGATGTAGATTCCACCACTAGTAGTGGATTATATCTCTTTGTTGAAGTTGGAATGTCCATAGGTGGGGCTATGGAATTTGAGATACAATCGTTTGCATGTATGGATCTAATTCAAGACATGGTCGATGAGGCATCTACTTCTATTAAAAAATAAGCAATGATGGATTTGTGATAAGCAATGGTAAATTATAATATGTATATGTGTTGTTCTTTAAAAATTTTACTTTGTGTATAGGTGCATGTTAAATTGAAGCACAATAAAATGCTTCTTTATTTAATTTTTTAACTATTTGTGACTCAAAGTTAAGCCATTTTTGCATCTCAAGTAAAAGACTAGTGTTACATTATGTTTAGTGGGGCAAATGAAAGTTTTATGAGTTGAACAGTCCCCCTCTGTTTTTGTTGGTAATTTGCATCTGTAACTTGGACATCATAGTTTCGTGACAAGAAATTATAGGAAACTCACTCAAACAAGTCTAAAACATACACAAACCTACCATGCATTGAATAGGTGTTATAAACCCATAAAATCTTCTTAAATGATGCTCTCATACATTTATAACTTAGATTTGTAAATATTCTCGTGATTGGTAGAATACATATCATATAGGTAATAGTTATATTTTATATGTGTAAGTATTTATTCGATTATCCATGAGATTACAAGGCTACATTTTTACCTAATACTACTCCTATGTTGTCATCACCATTGGGAACAAGGCCATGTCTACATCTCACGAGGCAAAAAACTACACACATTATGTTCACTATTGCAATATATGTGGGATTTAGCCTTAGAAACCGAGCTTAATTTTGGTTGTAAGAAATGGGCACATTGACCATTGACCACCACCTAATTGATCTTTATTTGACTTTTCCTTATAAGCTTTATTGTCTTCTATGTTTGGAACATAGGGAGGGATATATTTCTAAAGGTTTTTGTTCAAAGAGTAGTAGAATTTACGAATGAGCATGTAACCTGTTGGTGGATGGGGGTTTGGAGTCCCAAGGCTAGACTTTAGGATCCAATGCTTTTGGGCTTTGGCATTAGAAGAGCATAGGTTAGGGACTGTGCCATCAAAAATCTCCCATGAAGGATGAGTTCCATACGAACTCTCTAAACCAAATGATTGGCACATGTGAAATTGTCTAGCTTTTATAAGAATGTCTGGAGGTGGAAGAACAGGTGAACATGGGTTACCTGGGTTAGCAGGAGGAGGACCAAGGTTGGCACTAGAACCTTTAGGAGAAGCCATCGTGGAAGATGTATGGATCACCTAGGACAAGACGGAGAATGTGGAAGGATTGTGTGCCTAAATAAATGATTGAAACAAAGTAGCCTAGGGTTTCTCAACTGATACCATGTGAAACTTATAGCTTTAGCTAACACACACACACATAATAAACGAAGAAGGCGAATACAAGAAAATTATAAACTCAACTTAATTAAAGCCAAACCCTAAAGGGAATTATATGCAAGAAAGTGGTTCTAACAAACTGAGCCATGTAACATTAAACCGTTGTTATTGAACTATAAAGCTGAATCTTGAAGGGAATTATATGCACAGAGAAGGCAAATACAAGAAGACAATAAAGTACCCTCAAGAACCCTTTAGAGGGCACCAAAGCCCCTTAAACCTTCTAGAGAAGGTCTCTTTGAAATTAGGGTTGCAAAAGAAGGCTACTAGTTTGAAAATTTCTCTACATTTTACACATGAATATATATTTTAGTTAATTTTCAAAGCTCAAGCTAATTTAGGCCTTTATATTGATGGTTAGGCCTTGAAATTTTAGCCTTTTGAAGAAAATTATATACAAGAAAGTGGTTCTAACGGACTGAGGCGTGTAAAGTAAAAGTTTATAAAGCGAAGATTTACTTCATGAAGGTGAAGGTTCTAGTAACCTTTAACTTTAACATATAAATTCATCAATGTTTCAAAAGCCTCATTGGTTGCCATTTGGACCGCTTATTCTGAGGCCGACGGCTATATCAACCGGAGCCCACGATAAAATTGTTGATGGGGATGAAGATGAGGTTCGGGAGGCGATTTTCGTGAACTCTGCCAAACACGGGCAGACGAAGTCAGAGCTGCAGGTGCGTAAGTTACATTAATGCCCTAGATCACATGACGCGTATTTATACCTGTATGGTCTAGTTTGTGGCATCGCCTAAGGAAGCGCACGTTGTCGAGGGTGAAGTCCTATATAGGCTTCACAGCGCTACTCTGCACTGCCTGCACGGCGAGGTCTTTGATGGGCTGAATCCCGCGGACTGCGTCAGTTTATAACGATGATATTGCAACTGATTCCTTAACGAGGATGTGTGCGCTATATGAACATAGGCTGGTGCATATATGCGGACTGGCTCCACGGCCAGCTTCCGACTAACTTTCGCAAGAAAGCCTGCAAGATGCTAGATCGTAATACATATATTGTCACGGCTGCGAGTATCTCAATAGCTAGCCTCTTGCTTATATCATTTGGCCTTCTGCAGAAAGGATGAAGAAAAATGCTTATGTGGCATTTTTTTCGCGCTACATTTGCTTACCCTAAGCTTTGGAAAAACGCACAGGCTTTGACAAATTACCAAGCATATTTCAGCACGGTCGGCTGGGAGTTTTCTCTCTATGATTTATAAGAAAAAATGTCTTCCACTGATTCATTGATGGGCTTCTGTGATTACTACTATCTTCTCGTGACTTGGAACACACCACCTCAAGATTTAATCCACCTCCATCTTGTATAATTGTCCTACCAAATGTAAACGTTTTGCTTCGAAGTGCGAGTCTCTTTCAAATCAGAAAACTGATTTGAAACACGAGTTGTTGCCTCTCTGAATTCTATCAGCAACTACATGTTCATCTCTGGATATATGTTTAATGGTGAACTTGAGCTCCTGCAGCATATAATCAACATCCGTCTTGCCAACTTGCCATGTATTTGGTGGAATATCAATAATAAACAAGTATGTATCAGAAAACTGATTTGAAACACGAGTTGTTGCCTCTCATCAGCAACTACATGTTCATCTAGACTAGATATATGTTTAATGGTGAACTTGAGCTCCTTGGACCATGCAAGCAACATGTTGCTTGCAGCATGCAAGCAACATCCATCTTGCCAACTTGCCTCTAAGATTAGGCATGCTTACCAAATAAATTAATGCATGGTGATTGATATGAAAAACAATCGCGCGTGCCCAAAAGATAATGCCTAAACTTGTTGACAAAATACACCATTCCAGAGCTTCTCTCTCTATCATAGATTAATTCTTCTAACCCTACAAACAACATCTAACGCGCATTATAAATTGAAAAAAACCATCGAAGCTTGTTTTGTTGCATTAAGGCACTATTGGTAGCATCATTTGATTCATCCACAAAGACATGAAACAGCCTCTCCCAATTCAAAGGTTGCATGATGGGTGCTGATAACATCATTTCAGGTGCCTGAATAGATGAAAACAGCACAAAAGTGGAATTTAGCTATGTGGTGAATAAAGCTCTACACATAGCTCTATTCATGGTATCTATGCATATAGCTTATTCAAAGAGCTCTACCTAAATGATCTATATGTGTAAGTCTCTTATGCATATAGAGCTACATAGCTCTATGCATAGAGGTTAATCCATATAGCCTACATAGAGCTACATAGCTCTATGTAGGCTATATGTGTAAGTCTCTTATGCATATAGAGCTACATAGCTCTATGCATAGAGGTTATGCATAGAGCTCAATCCATATAGCCCACATATAGATCTCTTTGATGAGAAATATGCAGAACCATTCAAATTCTAAAATAGTTAGAAAATTTGGGAGAATTGTAACAAAACTACTTGCCACTTGGCATCAACCATATTATGCATCTTATCCATGACTTACAAACACGAAAACGAGAATACCTTACACATTTTCCTTCCCCCTCCAAGGAAATATCTCAAATGAATGCTAGTAAAATTAGTGATCCCATCGTCAAAACAAAGAAAAAAAACATAACTAAAAGCATATTTACATTGGGAAATAGTGTCCATGTTTTCTTGTGTTACGATGGATCATTTAAGAATGGTCTTCGTATGAGGACCCTAGGTTCTGAAGGCGGCCTTATCCCATTTCGAGGCGGTGCAAACATGACCGGCAAGAATTCTGGCCGATCACATACAATGTTTGATCTTCGAAAATGTGAATGGAGTGCCGTAAGACCCTGCATGCAATCAATGGCCCAAAATTATGTGCATGCATGAGTAAAAACTCAGGTAAGCACAGATGCTAATTTGCTTGCTGGTTAGTTAATTCTTAAGATTAGCTACGCAAAGCAATGCAAAGTATAGTAAGTTGCCTAACCTATCAGCTAGCTAGATTATATTTAGATGCATAGTAAGCTCCTTAACATGAAATAATTACTAGGACTCTTCAAAATCATGTTTAGCAGGCCGATAATATATTCATATTCGTTAATACACTTACTTGGATGCGAGCATACGTGATTTGGCATATTTTTTTCGTACGAAATGTCGGCCATCTCTGCCTGTTGTGGTAGGCCCGATAAAGCTTTGTGGTCGCTGAAGATTTGGTAAAGTTGACAAATGCGAATCCTAAATTCAATGTGCCATTCCTACAACAAATTTAAAAAATGCACACAAAGAGTATCACTCTTCTAAATATTTGTCATCTTTCCAAGCACTGCCCAGGACACAGTTACCCTGTACAATTTTCTATCACATGTGAACGCATGAATTTATGATGATAACTTCAATCAGCAATACTTACGATCTAAAGTCGACGGGGAGGTACACAAAATCATAAGCATTTAGGTCACCTACATGCCCGTGCTGATCGAGCTCGTTCATGTTGCACTGCCAACAGTGTTGGTCAAGTAGTGCCAAAAGTCTGGCTTGGCTGTAGATTTCATGATCAGCAACACAATTAATTTGATATTAATCACGTATGTGAATCACGCTTCCAAATTGACCCTCCTTTGAAGAGTACTTGGTCAATAAGGTAATTAACCTTTGCATCCAAGTTCTCTTACAACAACTAACGTAAGGAGTGACTCTAGTATGGGGTGATGTTCATAAATACCATGTGACTAGCATATTTATGCGCTTAATAATTTCGAAAAAAAAAACTTTTTTTTCATTGTATTTTCGTCAAGATCACACGAATGGCGGTGTTACAGGTAGTATGATCTTAACAAAGCTTGAAGATTAGTCTTCACGTGATCAAATTTGTGGATTACTTGACGGAGAAAAGAAAGAATTACCTGCACTGATTCGGAATGTGCCGGATCATTAGGGTGGTCCGGGGATCTTGTGTATTTTGCGGATCGAACTCATAACATTGAGGAGGCAGAGGTTGATACACGTAGATGTATGCCCATCTCATTGCAGCTGGAATAAACTCTGGCGCCAGGAGAGGCAAGTCGTTTGCTGCTGAAACAAACGCCGGCGCTAGGGGGTTGAGCTTTGACTCACACTCAGGTTCAGACGCATTGTGGCCTTCGACGCCGACGTTGAGATCTGCCTCCTGCGCAAAAATCCCTTCTACTTCACCTGACATTAACGTCTCATGGTTGCTCTCCTCAGATGACATGGTGATGTGAATGGAAAATTGCCCTCTACCACGACTTATAACGAAGCTACCCGGCCGCTTTGCCCTCTACCACCACTTATAACGCAGCTACCCGGCCGCTTTGCCCTCTACCACCACTTATAACGCAGCAAGCAGCTTCAGTAGAAAACTTCTACCGCATCAATGTTGAAGCAACCAAACTCCCAAGATAAACTCTCTCACAAACTAGCGGCGCTGTTAAGATTACATCGAAACTATCACGCCGGTTCTTTGATCGACACTTGAGCGCAACTACCCACTTCACAACTCAACTTCTACGGCAATGAAGCCCACGTCACAAGGGAAACCTTCTAACAAACTAGTGCTCTTATAATTGTTTCGAGTGTGTGTACGGGTCCTTTATAGGCCGCCCAGTAACCCTAATCGGCCAAGTTACCAGAAAGTGGTCGGCCAGAAAGTGGTCGGAATTTCAGTCGCTGAGATAACCACATTTACGTCTTGGCATTGATTAGAAAATTTATGAAGGTTCTTCGATCCACATTGTAGCTGCGCCCCCTTTAAAGACCCGATAACCCTCAGTTAGGAGAACTTAGCAGTCGGCATAAAAGTTACAATCAATACACACGGTGCATGCCCGTCTCAATTGACCACTACAAATAATGTACGAACAAAATATCCTTTATATTTAAATCAATCTAACGATTGCTAGTTTGTCAGAGAGTTAACCTTCTGAGGTGGGTTGCTTGTTTGAGGTGGGTTGCTAGTTTGTAAGACAGGTGGCTTGCTTCATTCTAGTTGAGGTTGAGTTGTGAAGTGGGTAATTGTCACCACAATAGTGTGTAATATAACTCCATGATTTGCATAGTTTCTGGCTAATACTCATGAGCCTTTGTTGCTTATCTCCTATGCTTAGTTTTGAGACTTGTCAGATAATGATGAGAATGCATACTATTTTGAGGGCAGCATGAGCTTCTGTGGACATTGTATTGAATCATTTATTATGTATAGCTTTCCTAATAGGAAATTATAAATGTTCACTCCCATCTATCAAGATCTAGTCACACTTCTCCCATCTAGTGGAAGGGTATTGTACCATGTGATGTGTGTATGTGTACTAAGTAGTACTTCTACAACCCATAAAGAAGCTACACACATGTGTTAGGCGATATCTCCATATCTCACAATGCTAAGGATTGGGAAAAGATCTTCTGAGAAGACACCTTCTCCTTGAGATAAATGTAATCAAATGGTGCTTCATTAATCTTGAATGAGCTTAGAAGTAGCCTTATTTTGGTGATGTGATCATTTGGGCCTAGATGGACCCAGTGAAAGGCAATCGACAATAATTTTTACATTATATAACCTCCACAAGAGACTATATATGCACATGGTAACATAGCTCCTCACTAACCATTTAATGATCCCTTGGATGGGCACTCTTGAAATCATAGTTAATACAACCTTCATCTAAAAACTTTTTAATCATGCCATTGAAGATCTAATCAACCAAAGCACATAGGTATTAAGTACTTCGCACATTGATTCAATGGTTTTTGTAATATTGATTTATTATTATTGCCCGCTACATTTTGACTTGAAGGTTTCATTTAGTGATCTTACAATGTGGAGATCATCCATATTGTCATAATCACTATAACGCATCCACCATATAGCGACACATTTTTATGACATATTTTGTTTCCCCTGGACATCACTTGGAACTATGAGACACTATTAATGCCATTTTTAAAGTTTCAAATATCTCCACTTTGCAAAGATTATTTCAACACACATGTTGTTACTAGTAAATGTTAAAAGTGGGTTTTTTGGGAGTGACTATGCATCTCTCTCTCTCTCTCTCTCTCTCTCTCTCACACTCTCTCTCTCTCTATCTATCTATCTATCTATCTATATACATCTCCCTCTCTCACTCTCTCACTATTCATATATATGTCTCTATCTCAATCAATCTATCTGTCTCTGTCTTTCTCTTTATAACTCTCTCTCTATCCCCCTCTTCTCACCAAGTCTACACTCTCTGTCATTTAATTGCTTGTCTCTCAATTCACCACTAACTTTATATTTCCACATCTTCTTAGTGTTATCTGCACCGATCGTGTAAGCTTTAGATTAGGAAAGGTGGTTTTCGTATCTTTGTGGATGCATCGGATGTTGCTATTGATAGTGCCTTAATGCAACAAACCAAGGATGGATGGTTTCGTTCAATTTATAAAACCAGTCGGATGTTGTTCACAGGTTGAGAATAATTACTCCCCCCATGACAGAGAGAGAGAAGCTATGTGCATGGTGTATTTTGGCAACAAGTTTATGCATTATCTTTTAAGTAATCGGTTTGTTTTTCATATTGATCACCATGCATTAATTTATTTGGTAAGAAAGACTAATCTTAAAGGTATGATGTTGGCAAGATAGATGTTGCTTCCTACAAGAGTTCATGTTCACCACCATCAAGCATAAATCCACAAATGAACACGTAGCTGACTTTTTATCTCAAATAGAATCCAGAGAGATGGTGGATGGTGTTGCAATTCACTTCTTGGATGTAGACTTATTTATTCTAGATATTCCACCAAATACATGGTACGATAAGATGATCTTATTGTATAATGTGGAGATCATCCATACTGTCATAATCACTATAATGCATCCACCGTATAGCAACACATTTTTATGACATATTTTGTATCCCCTGGACATCACTTGGAACTACGAGACACTATTAATGTCATTTTTATAGTTTCAAATATCTCCACTTTGTAAAGATTATATTAACACACATGTTGCTAGGAAATGTTAAAAGTGGGTTTTTTGGGAGTGACTATGCATCTCTTTCTCTCTACAACTCTCTCTCTCTCTCTCTCCGCCCTCTCACTATCCATATATATGTCTCTCTATCTCAATCTATCTATCTACCTCTCTCTTTCTCTCTATAACTCTCTCTCTATCCCCCTCTTCTCACACCAAGTCTACACTCTCTCATTTAATTGCTTATCTCTCAATTCACCGCTAATTTTGTGTTTCCTCATCTTCTTAGTGTTATCTCCACCATCGATTATGTAAGCTTTAGATTGGGAAAGGTGGTTTTGTATCTTTGTGGATGCATCAGATGTTGCCATTGATAGTGCCTTAATGCAACAAACCAAGGATGGATGGTTTGGTTCAATTTATAAAACCAATCGGATGTTGTTCACAAGTTGAGAATAACTACTCCCCATGACAGAGAGCGAAGCTTTGTGCATGGTGTATTACGGCAATAAGTTTATGCATTATCTTTTGGGTAATCGGTTTGTTTTTCATATTGATCACCATGGATTAATTTATTTGGTAAGCAAGACTAATGTTAAAGGTATGATGTTGGCAAGATAGATGCTTGCTACAGGAGTTCTAGTTCACCATGGAGCATAAATCGAAAAATGAACACATAGCTGACTTTTTATCTCAAATAGAATCCAGAGAGATGGTGGATGGTGTTGCAAATGAGCTTTTGGATGTAGACTTATTTAGTCTAGATATTCCACCAAATACATGGTATGATAAGATGTTGGTATTCTTGATAAATGGATCATTCTTAGAAGGTATGCGCAGAGACCATTGCAAGTGGTTGCCTTTTTGAGCAAAACATTTATAGTAGGCACGACAATTGTACAATATGGAGGTGGATCAAATCTTGAGGCGATGTGTCGGCGATCATAAGAAGATAGCAAAAATTTGTCCATTAAGGCATCTTTGGAGGGTTTTTTTTGGAGAAATCATATTTAAAAAATCTTCAAGGTCGGCTTATGGTGGTCAACATTACTAAAAGATGCGTGGTGATTCACCAAAGCCTATGATTTCTGTGCATAGATTACGGAACCAAATATAGGAATGCCACACAATCTAGTGTTGCCTTTGTAACCATTTTAAAAGTGGGGATTGGATTTTGTGAGTCCATTCCAACCAATAGCTTAGAGAACGGGTAACAAATATATACTGGTGGGGCCACTGATTACTATACCAAATGGGTGCAAGAGAAGGCTCTTAGTGATAATAAAAATGTTTTGGTAGCAAAATTTTATATGAAATGATCATAACTAGTTTGGTTGCCCATTAGAGCTAGTTAGTTATCATGGTTGACACTTCGTGAACCAAGTTATCCAGAATCTTATTGAATATCATATAATTATAACTAGGTCTCGCTTCCTAGTAGAACTGGTTAGTGATCAGGGTTTGGACACTTTCTAAACCAAGTTATCCAGAATCTTATTGATATCATATGATTTTTCATAGAGTTGATGCTTCATAATTTCATATAAATATTTTTCATAATTTTTGTTGTAGAAAGTGTGTAGAACATTTTGTTAGGATATCTAACATATTTTGTGATAGATTTTGTGTTATAGGAAATTTGTGGTTTTAGTCATTTTCATGTAGTTGCCATTTCTGTGCGTGATTTTTGATTAGGTTAAAGGTGGAATTAGGAGAAGTTTTCTATGAGGAAGTTTTTATGTTTTGGACATAAAACAACTTTGCTCAAGTGAAATCTTTGTGATTCACATTATTTCATATTCGTTTGGCGATCCAAAGTGGCTTTTCAGTAGTTTTGTGCTAAAAACGTGCCTAGATTTTCATGTCAAGGCATTGCAGGTCTTAAACGGAGGTCAAGAATGAAGATTTAGCCTCAGACAAAGAGATACAAAGTTGAAGAGGAGGATGGAATGTTCGAGATGAGCTATTGAGCATCCTCATCGGATCACTGAGGCACAAATGGCGCACCATGGAAAAAGGTTGTTTCCTAGTGAGAATGATGACCCTGTATGAAGAAAGATTTCCAAATACGTTTTTTCCAAAAATGGCAACAAAGCCAAAAATATGACACACGGATCCAGAAAGCTGCAGAAAGGGCTACTTTTGGTTTTTGACGTGAAGAAGAGACTAAGAGTGTGTGTGAGTGTGAGTGCGAGTTTTTCATGAGAGTGCGAGATATAGCTTGGACGTGGTCGGGTGGTTCAACCTCTTTCCTCTAAGAGTGCTTCATATCATACTGTTATAAGATTTCTTGATTATATGCATAATTATTCTCTTCTGCCTCTAAAATTTATGTAAATTTCTATTTTCTTGAATTGTATTATGATTATTGAGTGGGAGCATCACAAAAGTCTACAATATATTATCCACCACAAGCCAATGCTCAGGTACAATCCAACGATCAAGTATTATAGTGAATCTTGAAGAAGATTATAAATGAGAATTGAATAGATTGAAATCAAAATCTATATTCATCACTGTGGGCAAGATGTGTATGTGTCTGGAAGTAGTAGTGTTGATGGAATTAATAATTGTTGGCTATATATAGAATATATAGAATGTCTCTATATATAGACAATAATCCCCAACTTTCTGGTGTGGTAGTGATAGATTATCTACGAAAGAGTTAGCCATGCATAGGCTAGATTGAAACATACCTCTGAGATTAACCAAGTTATGATTAAAAGATAAATGCTTTGTAAAACAGTCCCTAATGAAGGTTATACCTAAAATCTAGTCACAAACTAGTCAAATATTCTATCTTCTAATTCTTTAACTCCAAAAGTGTTTATTCTATGGGTCGGACTAAGGCAATCAACAATATTTCTTTGTAAGAACCCCCTCCATCTCCTCTTCTTGCAGTGTTTCCTTATTGTTGCCATGGTTAAGCATGCCATACATTGATCAAATTCTCACATATACACGCTTATCGATATATTTATTTAATCTCAAAAGAATTTAAAGAAAAATAATAGAAAGGGTATTTGTGTACTTCCCCGATATATTTATTGATGTATTGATTGATTGTTTGAGAATCCATGTCTACTCTCCAAAAGTTGTGGAAGAGCTACTTGTAGATTTGGCAAGCCTCAGATCTGCTGTCAGGGGCTCCAATCTGCAACAACAGGTATAACTTCGTGTACAGTTATCAGATACTAGCCGTGTGGATACTTAAAATTACCAGAACGTATGAGAGATTAAATACAAGAGATCAAAAAACAAGACAAAATATGCAAGAGAATGTACATGGATTTTCAATTAATGAAAATGCTCATGGAGTAAGAGAAAAAGCTTCTCTAACTATGGCCGAGTAGATTGAAGAATATGCACATGTCAATCCAGTTGTTCATGCAAGTAAGGCTAAAAACCAAGATTCAATTATTAATATTGCTATCAAGATTGTGAATAATGTATTTCAAGTGTTGAATAATTCGAGAACGATGCATAGTTTTCAATCACTCCACATGGTAAAATAGTTAAGAATAACTAGATTTTACCAAAAGAATCTTATGGTAGAGATTGCTTTGCGAAAGCAATAGACATGTAATCAGTATGTCAAGAATGTGTTTTTTGTTCATATGCAACCTCAAGTCAAAAGCTAATCTTTCATGTATTGGCTTTGGGAAGATATGATGCCATATTAGGGATAGATTGGTTAGCGCCTTCTATAAAGGCCAAGATAAAGAAGCGGGTAGATCATAGTAAAGATTATTACTTATAGGGTCAAAGATGTGATGTAGAATTTAGAATGATGTCTACTTTGTAGCAGAGCAAGAAAAGTATTTCATGTAGTATATTGTTTTCTTATCAAGTAGTAAATTATCCTCATGAAGTAAGCAGGTGTAGGTTGGAAAATCTATATCTATTGTGGAGGTTGCAAGTCCATCAATAGAAAGATTATGTAACCACATTTGTTCGTAAAGTTTGAAAGTGTTTCACTTTCTAAGCTCCTTAGTTGAAGAAAGAATACAAGATCGCTCTCTTGTTGAAGAAATTTGACTAAGCCTAAAGCTGCAAGCAAAGTGAAAATAAAAGTTTGCGAATGATCGATTACGTTGAAGTTTAATACAATACAATGATAATATTTTTCATCAGATTTATTATTGTTTATTAACTTGTGATTCCAAGAGATCTTGTTTACGACATGCATAGGGACTGATTTACAAGTTCAATATACTTTGTGTAATGCCTCAAAGAGAGCACAATACTAAGAGAAAAGAATTCTATAGTATTGAGAGTCTAATAGATACAATGATTATAGAGTATGTTGATTTTATCCAAGAGATAGCTAAGAAATGGAAAATTGAGTTAAGAGCTTATTATATCAAGTTAAGATCTTACACAAGCAAGTTGTCCAGTCGTTCTTTCCAAGGCTACTTGAAGAAATCTCAAGACGAAGACATATGGATATTTATAGTTTTCTTGAAAGTCAAAAGCATATGACTTCTCAAGTACTATATCAAGTATAATAGCTGAGTAAGAAAAACTATTTCTTAAGGTCTAATGATTGAGGATAAGGTAGTTTTATTGTCAACGTGACACCGATTTCTTAATGGGGAGAGAATGTAACATACCTCCGAGTTTAACCAAGTTATGATTCAAGATAATCCGAAGTTCTGGATTCTACCAATTTCAGTAATGAATTCCAGCAGGTTTTCAGTGTTTTTTCAACGGTAAAGATTCTAAGAATTAAAATTAAGTAAAAATTCAAGATTTGAGTTTTCAATTAGTTAGTATACTCAAAGGAAGCCTTTAAGTGTGTAGAATGGACATGCAAATCAAAATTTGAAAAAAAAGTAAAACGTGACCTATTTTTGGAGTCAACTTTCACATAGAGCGGATTTTTGCAATTCAGCTCGTGCAAGGTTGTAGACCATATGCATTCTGGTTATTTTAAGTATCCACATGACTAGTATATGTTAACTGTGCACGAAGTTATACCTATTGCAGATTGCAAGCCTGATCGCAGATTTGAGAGGCTTGCCAAATCTATAAGCATCTCCTCCACAACTTCTAGCATGGATTCCCAATCAATCAAGACATCTGAAAACACAACTTTGGTTGTTTTGACTGCTCTCAAAGAAACCTTAGAACTCATTTTTAGAGAACCATCACTGAGACGTGTTTTATAGAGCATTAGAAGTCCTAAAACTCTATAGTTTTGACTTTTCTCTAATTCCAAATACATTGAAAGATATTACTCTCCCAAAGAGACCAATTATTAGGCTTTACCTTAGAAATTGCTATGAAGATTGACTGTCTTATGTATATAGACCGGATGGACTAATGCATAAGCATAGTTAAGACTTAGCTATAGTGACTAGAGATGACCTTGCTTGTTGGAACATGATAATTGATTATGTTAAAAACAAGAATTCCCATGTGACTTAAAAGATAAAGAGAAGTTAAACACTGTATTAATTAAGCTTGTTTTATACTTGAAATTGATTGTAATTGATTTGAATATGTATGCCTTGAAAGATTATGGACAAGAGATGAGTGTGAGATGATATGTGTGAGTTATGATTTCTTTGTTTTGAGATGAATGATTGATGTGCACGCGTATGATTGATTCATATGCATGTGTATGATGAGACTCTACATGTGTATGATGAGACTCGACATGTGAAATTTTGAGATTTAGACCGGGTGATTTTTGCCCTCTCGGAGCCAATTGGTAAAACCCAAAGTGGACGAGATTTACTAGAGGCAGACATGGGATAGTCACGATGTCTAGTGTGGAGGCTGGGTGGATGGGCATCGGAGAAAGCCCTAGATTGGCTAGGTCTTGGTCAATATGAGTAACCATGTTGTCGAGCATGGTGATGATGATAGAATCTTGAGATAGACACAAACATTATGATTGATTGTTGACATACTATGCTATAATTGATAGAGATTTATATCATGTGAATGTTTGTTTGAGATTACATGATTCTTTGCTTATGTGACAAGAATCTTGGAAATGGCATGCATGCTTGTTTGTTATTTGAGAAGGTCGATTTGATTATATTGCCATGTATAAATAGCATGATTAACTGAGCTAATTATTTTCTTACATTAAGTTATACGATTAAGATATGGTTATGTATGTTGGCTATATATATATGGTTATGTATGTTGGCTGCATTATAGATTATATATTTTATTTTTGATGTGATAGTGGGGGCTTCATTGCAAGCCGCCACAATCATGCTTACTTTCTTATTTCTAATTTCAACATGCTCTGGAGTCTTTGCCACTGTTTTTATTTTTATTGAGCAACTCTCTTCATGAATTAGTAATAAATTTGCATCATCGTGCTCCTACAAGGATGCTCAAGGGAGCCTCGATCCTTGTGTACAAGTTTATGTCTCAGTGCTTGGTACTGGTGCAACTCATCCTGACAGCTCGGTGCTCTAGTCGAAGTTTCAATTTGTTATTAACTCTTTTGAATTAACTCTTTTGATGATTATATTAGGATGCCCGTTTTACGATTCTGATTGTTGCACATGAGTTTGTCGCGTATATTTTTCTAGGGTATTTGCAAGAGATTTGACGTCTTTGCTCATTTGTCATGCTATGGTCTTACTCATAATTTTCTTCAAAAATGTTGGGAATTGCTATATTATCTCAACTCTTCTATGCAAATTTGCAGCAGTTACTTCATACCAATTCGTCAAAGGCAACTCGTCATTATTCGTCAATTGCTATATTGTGGCATTATTCATCAAAAGCCACATTATTCGCCTTGCCTTGTCTCATCAACAGCTTCATTGTGGCATTCTTCGTCAAAAGCCATATTATTCGTCTCGTCTCGTCAAAAGCCACATTCTGGCATTATTTGTCATAAGCGCTTTTTAGGGGCCCCTTAACTATATCATACTCCATTATGGTTACGGCCTTGTTAATGTCAAAAATCATAAACTGTTCTTGTCGTCCCCTTGACTGTTCATGTTGGATCTTTGATCTTATATCAAAGGTTTGGTTTGGTTTTAAATCTTATCTCGTCATTCCGTTTTGAAGGTCTATTGTTCTTACGTTACGCATTTGACTGCTTATGTCTAAGGTTTCATTATTCTTGTCTGGTCCTTTGTCCCGTCATGATCTTGGACTGCTAATGTCGGGGACTCGGTGTCCGAGATTCCAAACTTCATCCAATCAAATTAATGGTTTGTCCAAGAATCTAAAGTTTCAACAAATCAGTTTGATGAATTTGTTCTAGACTCAGTGTCTATCGATGATGGTTGACTACGTTTCCATGGATTGTATCCATGATGCCATGGTGTTGTTCCATGATGATGGTTACATGTTTCGTAGATGATGGTTGACTACGTTTCCATGGATTGTATCCATGATGCCACGGTGCTGTTCCATGATGATGGTTACATGTTTCATCGATGATGGTTGACTATGTTTCCATGGATCGTTGTTCCATGGTGATGGTTACATGTTTCGTTAATGTTGGTCACCATGGATCGTTGTTCCATGGTGATGGTTACATGTTTCGTTAATGTTGGTCATTCCAAGCTACATGTTTCGTTGATGATTGGTTCACTTGGCTAATCTATATTTGTTGATTGTGTTTCCAAGGATTTTATCCATGATGCCATGGTGTTGTTCCATGATGATGGTTACATGTTTAGTCCATGATGGTTGACTACATTTCCATGGATTGTATCCATGATGCCATGGTCATTGGATGCACCGTGCCTTGGCTTTGGCTCATCAGATTGTTCCATGGTGATGGTTACATGTTTCGTTAATGTTGGTCATTCCAAGCTACATGTTTCATTGATGATTGGTTCACTTGGCTAATCTATATTGGTTGATTGTGTTTCCAAGGATTTTATCCATGATGCCATGGTGTTGTTCCATGATGATGGTTACATGTTTAGTCCATGATGGTTGACTACATTTCCATGGATTGTATCCATGATGCCATGGTCATTGGATGCACCGTGCCTTGGCTTTGGCTCATCAGATTGACTAAGTTTATTTAAGTCTATCAATGTCTTTTGTGGTCGACAATGCAACCATGCAGGTCTAAATGGCTATAATGGTGGTCATCTTATGAGGTTTATGTTCACATCATGTCATCCTGGCTACATGCTTCCTGCGGGGATGTCAAAGGTTTGATTTCTCGTTCCGTCATCTTATGAGGTTTACTATCCTGATTGTGAATGTCACACGTTTGATTTCTCAGCCTATCATCTTATGAGGTTTACTTTCAAGTACGTCATGTGAGAGGTTTGCTTTTTCGTCCCGTCAGAGGTGTCTACATCCTAATTATTGTTTCATATCAGAGGTTTGCTTTTTCATCATGTCTCATCATCCTACCTATGGACGTCAGAGGTTTGATTTCTCGTCCTGTCATCTTATGAGGTTTACTTTCATATCATGTCATCCTGGAGGTTTGATCCAAGTTATAGTTGTCTCATTATCTTGACTCATAATATTGGAGGTTTGATCTTATGTCATAGATTTTTCTCATAATATTGGAGGTTTGATCTTATGTCTGGTCATCCTACCTATGGACGTCAGAGGTTTGATTTCTTGTCCTGTCATCTTATGAGGTTTACTTTCATATCATGTTATCCTAGAGGTTTGATCCAAGTTATAGTTGCCTCATTATCTCCTCATAATATTGGAGGTTTGATCTTATGTCATAGATTTTTTTTTTCCCATGGCAAAGATATGATTCTAGCTTTCCATGACATCCTTACTAACTAGAATGAGTGTCATTTTCTATTTTAGTGTTTATTGACAGGTCAATCTTCCAAGTCAACTTCTCCAAGTAACTAGATTTTCTTACCAAATCTAGTTCATTTGCCATTGATTGGATGATTTTCCACAAGTTGACATTGTCATGCATGACCTTGCGGATGGACTATATTCCTAAGCAACCATATAATAGATACCTTTATGTCTATTTCTTTGTGTACATATTTTCGTGTGCATCTCATATTTCTATAACAAAATTATGGTTTTCCATTTGTTATGGAGACTTCTTCCATATTACAGGGTTTATGGATCAGGATTGTATTTGTGTTGAGCTTCAATATAGAGAAGAGACTACAAAAATATTATTTGGCATCGTCACGAAGATAGACTCGCACCCAACCTACATGAATGGATCAAGACAACATGAAGATGGATGACGATGACTCCTTCAAAGCCTTCATGGCTATTGTTCACATAAGAGTGATGAAGTATATATGGGAGTTATGTAGCTCCTTCATGGCTATTGTATATATGGGAGTGATGTAGCTCCTTCATGGATATTGTGTATATGGGAGTGATGTAGCTCCTTCGCAGCCTTCATGGCTATTGTATATATGGGAGTGAGTGCTGTAGCTCCTTTGAATAATACTTTGTAACTATAAAATAATTTAATATAGCGGTAGGTGTATATAGAGCTGTGGGTTTTTCCCTTGAGCCCCCAAGGGTTTTTTCATCCACAGTTAGAGACCCTTCTTTGAGCGGGGGTGTTGGCTATATATAGAATGTCTCTATATATAGCCCTAGGATCTCCTCTATATATACTCATCTATTGTGTGTATTCCACACACTTTGGGGATTCAATCTTGTGTCTCGTGTGCTATTGCCTCCATCTCCAACAATGTATACACCCTGTCCCAAATTTGAACTGATTCCATAAAATGCTAATATCTTTTACATATTAAGTCATATGAGATTCCCACTTTGTACCTTAGATCTTCACATAATATGGAGCTTAACTTGATTTTTCAAGAAAATTTTAAGATATTTGTCTATTTTCTTTAAATATGTCAAGGTCTTTAAAGTGTTATAATATACGCCACTTTTTGTACCCACAATAGCTACCACTTAAAATCCTTAATCTTGTAGATCAAAAGAGTGGGTAGATACTGAGACATTAGTAGAATGTGGTGGTTAGTAAAAATTGCAAATCCAATGGTTGGATTTTTAATGATCTCTTTTTCAAAATTCTTCCAGACTATCAGAAGGCCTACAAAAATTAATAATCTAATTAGTAAAATTACATTTTTGATGTGAATCATCTCAAACCTATAGGGACTAGTGTACTTGTAATGGTGCATCTATGAAAAAATAAATTGGATCACTCTAAGTATGGAAAGATCATTTGTTTATCATTTAATCATATTTTTGATTAACTTTGATTAATTAGACTTATTTATATTAATTTAAGTTATATTAGGTTAATTTAAGCAAAAGTGCGTTTTCTATTATTTGCTTGATCTCATTTTAAGTACCTTGCCCCCCAAAATTTTCTCTCCAAGCATTGTCCCAGTCCAGCATAAACTAGATAAAACTGGACACTCTGATCTTGCAACAACCCAACAAAGTAGAGTCGAAGGGGAATGGAACTTCTTGATGTTTCTAATCGAAAGTGGGTGTCCATTTCTATGGAAATCATCATTAAGTTTTCTACTACTAGAGGAAGTTGTGACATGTTTTTTATAGTAGTGGTGGAAATACTTCACTAAGATCACATATTTCTTTTTAACGAAAAAGACAGATGGAGCCATGAAAGTGGCGAAACTTTTTATGATTCTCTCCCCATTAAGAAATCATCGTCCTCAACGATAAAAGTATCTTATCCTCAATCATTAGACCTTGAGAAATAATTTTTCTTACTCAGCTATTATACTTGTTGATATAGTACTTGAGAAGTCATATGCTTTTTACTTTGAAGAAAACTATAAATATCCATATATCTTCGTCTTGAGATTTCTTCAAGTAGCCTTGGAAAGAACGACTTGACAACTTGCTTATCTAAGATCTTAATTTGATATAATAAGCTCTTAACTTGATTTTCCATTTGTTAGCTATCTATTGCATAAAATCAACATACTCCATAATAATTGTATCTATTAGAATCTCAATACTATAGATTTCTTTTCTCTTAGTATTATGCTCTCTGAGTCATTACACAAAGTATCTTGATCTTGCAAATCAGTCACTATGCATGTCATAAACAAGATCTCTTGGAATCACAAGTTAATAAACAATAAAAAATTTGATGAAAAATATTATCGTTGTATTGTACTAAAATTCAATGTAATCAATCAATTTGTAAACTCTTATTTTCACTTTGCTTGCAGCTGTAGGCTTAGTCAAATTCATTCAACCAGAGAGCGATTCTCTATTCTTTCTTTAATTCAGGAGCTTAGAAAGTGAAACACTGTCAAACCTTACGAACAAATGTGGTTACATAATCTTTCTATTGATGCACTTGCAACCTCCACAATAGATATAGATTTTCCAACCTACAGTTATTTACTTCATGATGATAATTTACTACTTAATAAGAAAAAAATATACTACATGAAATACTTTTCTATCTGTGCCTGCTGCAAAGCAAACATCATTCTAAACTCTACATCACATCTTTGACCCTATAAGTAATAATCTTTACTATGATCATCTCCAATCATGCAAACCCACTTCTATATCTTGGCCTTTATAGGCACTAACCAATCTATCCCTAATATGGCAGCATATCTTGTATTTAACCTCTCATACGTTTTGGTAATTCTAAGTATCCACACGACTAGGATCTAATAATTGTACGCGAAGTTATACCTGTTGTTGCAGATTTCAGCCCCTGACGGTAGATCTGAGAGGCTTGCCAAATCTACAAGCAGCTCTTCAACAGTAGACATGGATTCTCAATCAATCAACACATCAGCAAATATATTGGGAAAGTACACAAACACTCTTTCTATTATTTTTCTTTAAATTCTTTTGAGATGAAATAAATATATCGATAAGCATGTATATGAGAGAATCTGACTCTACAACAAATTTGCAAAAGCTTTTTTAAAGAATAAAAACTTCTGTCTGTATTATAGGAAAAAAATAAAATAATATTAACAATTACCTAAGCCCTGCAACATCGCAATTAAGTGCGGACTGCCCAACCTATACTCTGATACCAACTGTGACGGTCCCGAATCTAACCATATCTTAATCGTAGGATTTAATCTAAGAAATCATTAAACTCAGTTAATGGTGTTGTTTCTACATAGCAATACAATCAAATCAACCTTCTCAAATAACAAACAAGCATGCATGCCATATCTTAGATTCTTATCACACATAAGCAAAGAATCATTGAATCTCAAACAAACATTCACATGATATGAATGTCTATCGATTATAGCATAGCATAGCATCTCAATCAATCACAATGTATGTGTCTATCTCAAGATTCTATCATCGTCACCATGCTCGATAACATGGTTACTCATCACATGACAAAAATCGAGCCAAACTAGGGCTTTCTCCGATGCGCGTCCAGCCAACCTTCACACTAGACATCGTGGCTATCCCGGGTATGCCTCTAGTAAGTCTCATCCTCTCTCGGTTCTACCAAATAGCTCTTGGAGGGCATAAATCACATTCTCTGTCCGGTGTTTCGTATCTGAGGATGGTCGGTCCGAATCTCAAATTCTCACATGTCAAGTCTCATCATACACATGCATATGAATCAGTCATATGCATGTATATCAATCATTCATCTCAAAACAAAGAAATTATAACTCATACATATCATCTCACACTTATCTCTACTCCATAATCACTACAAGACAATGCTGCCATACACGCGTTTCATACACGCGATAAATTACGAACGCGTGTATGGTCACGTTTGTATTTGAATAGAATCGGGCGCGTGTATTTTAGCATTTAAGTTTGCATGTATGTTTGCATTTATCAATGCGTGTATAAACGCATTTATATACACGCAGTAATACACGCATCTATACACGGTAATATTCACGGATTAATACTCGCTATTATACACGGATAAATACACGCTACTATACATGGATTAATACACGCATGGCAGAGAAAAACTGAATTCCTTTACAAAATTAAAAACTATTTTCTTTAAACCATCTCATAGTACATTACAGTATACATCATTACACAATCCCACTACATGCATTTACAACAATGAAATATATTCAAAAATAAATCATGCATACGAGATGATAGAAATGTCATCAATTTAGAACATACAGTGACGGATTGGTTAGGGTTCAATCTCATCTTCAATAAGATCCATCCTTGCCAAACGATCAACAAGATCCATCCTTGCCAAACGATCAACATCAATATCCATTTGATCAATTTGTAAGGCTACGATTAAATTTATTCCACTATCGATATTCTGTACTCCATTGATAATGGTATCGATGTCCTGATCATCCTCATCAACATCACCATCATCCTCAATGGTAGGGTCATTCTCATGATCATGAGAAATGGCATGCTCATCCTCATTATCATGATCATCTCTTATTTCTTGATCATCGATCACAGCATCTTCAATGGCATGTTCGACATCATCTTCATTGCGGCTTGTTACATCCTCCATATGCTCCATATCAGTGAATGTATTATACATCACTTTGGAACGTGGTGCAATAGGGATGACGTACCACCATTTGATGTCATGCACCATTGGTAGATAGATAACCTACTCAAATACACATAGTACAGTAATTAATTAGCATATCAAAAGTCAAGGGGTACGCGAGCTTAGATATATATGTACATGAAACACATTAGTAAAAAAATGCATACCTGCTCACATTGTTGTGGCAATACGAGCCTATCTTTCTTTGTTTGCCAGAACTTTGTAGAGTCAATAGTTACATATCCACTTGCATGGCGTTTTATCGTTGCATCAGGCCTTTTTCCACCACGTTCATTTGCCATTTGACATCCAAAACATACACAAAGAAGCGATGAAAGTCAAGCCTAAATATGTCTTGGATTATGCCACAATAATCATCCATTTTTCCATTAGCTCCCTCAAAGCTACTAATGACACCGCAATCTTGTGTATTTCTCTTTTCATCAATTCTTTGTGTTCGAAAATGCTTGCCTTCACACCATATAGCATTGAACATAGTGCACTGGACCAAAATAGAAGCAATATTTGTGTAAGCAATGTGAATAAATATTAAAAGCAAATCACTTACAACTAATGCAAAACATTAGTTCTATGTACCTTTGACATGCATCCTCGTGCATACTCCCATTCTTCCGCCGTGATATGCAGCCCCTCGTCGCTCTCTGCTCTCTCCATTTCCTCATGCAACCAATCAACATGGATATCATTCGAAAGTGTTGCTAGATGCTTGGGGTACGCCTTCCGAGAGCCATGTTGCCTCCGAAAGAGAGCTCTTTCTGCTTGCCTTTTTGTCTTTGCATCCTCATATCTTGTAACCCATCTGCTCATCACATCACTATTAAGGATACAAGTGAAATTGAGATCATCAATCAATGTTCTGTCAATTACTTTACTCTGTCCTTTTCCTTGAGGCACAATAGAGGTCATCCTCAAGTCCTCTTCATTGCTCCATAGTCGTGGCAAAGAGCTGTCCACCTGACCAAGAAATTCTGAAATATATACAAGAGACTCTTGTATCAACCAACCCTCGGCCATGCTTCCTTCAGGCCTTGCACTTTGCCTCACAAAGTCTTTTAAGGTCTTCATGAAGCGCTCTAGGAAGAACATCCAGCGTGTATGCACAGTACCACATAAAGCAATTTCGTCCACTAAATGCACAATGAGATGTAGTTGACTTGTGAGAATGGTTCGCGAAAAAGTCTCCTCTACCAAACAAACCACCTCCACTGCCATAACACGCGCATCATCCAACGTGGCTGGATCAATTGCTTTGGAACTAACATATCTGAAAAATAAATAAATAGTGCGTTATACCTCATGCACGTTCATTTTGCAAGGTATAATGAAGGGTGATCTGAGCATGGGTTTTACATACCTCACAAGCTCGCCCATCTTATAAATACATTTTTTCAAACTCTTATTTGCACAATGGTCGATGCTAGTAGGTAGTATGAACTGCGCACATACGAGCACATTTATGGTTTATGGCGTTACAAAATTTAATTTCAACGTACGTACAAGACTTGGAAAACACTTACTTGAAGCATCTTGTGCCAATCATGGGACTTCAACCCATATAGTTGCTCAACGCCTCTTTTCTTAGTGGTTGTAAAGGCTCCCTTCAATGATCTCATGCATCCAGTGGGAGTACGCAAAGTGGTGATGGCCTGCTTTACCTGCTTCTCCTCTTTCTTTGATATAATCCATGGTGCAGGCGGAAGACGAACGTGCCCACCCACCTCTCGTGGCCAAGCTTGACGCATACGTCCTGCAACCCGCAAGTCCTCACGTACGCTAACATTGTCTCGTTTACCAATAATATGTTCCCAAATACCAGATCCCACATTCTTGAAGATGTGCATGGGAGGATGCGGCGGGTGCTTTGGTGGGGGAGGTGGGGGAGGTGGGGGAGGTAGTAGGGCACGCGGTGAGAGAGGAGATAGAGGGAGAAGAGTTAGAGGAGACAGTTCGGAAGAGGAGGAGATGAGAGAGATGGAGAGAGTGGTCTGCTATGATATGACGGATAGGGGCGGGATAGTGATGGATGCGAGGGGGAGGGAGGTAATGGAGTACATGCGTGGGGTAGTATCAAACTCATATAGAAATTGTTTTATTAAATTTAAAGATCAAAATAGCCGATTAGTTGGGGAGGTGATAGAGGCTGTACATAGTCGGTACCCCAATCCCCCACATGCTACATTCTCGGATGTATGGGGAAGGACGCGAATAAGGGAGATCTTAAGTAATAAAAGATCTCACCTTAAAAAACTCGCGTACGATGACCGGCTAAACGTAGCTGCGGGTGGCTATCCTGCCGAGAAACCTGCCACTGCGCACAAACGCGAGTGGAAGGAGGCAAAGAAACGAGCAGAGGGTGGCGTGAAGAGCAGGCAGCATGTGGAGGCACGACGGATCCAGATGTGGATCTTCGCATTTTGGATCTGGCGGCGTCGAGTCATGGGAGGCAGAGTTCGTAAGTATCTTGCCACTTTATTTGATTGTTTACTTAATTCATTGATTCTATGATTGTTTTAATCTTACAAATTGTGTTGATTATGATACAGCGACGGGTTACGGGGAGGAAGCCCACAACCCATGATACTGCGTATGCTCGCCGGCATAGCAGACGTGACACGTGGGCCATCTTCACCAGAGCCAAGGGACGTATTACGGACGCGCAGTTTGAGATGGCCATGAGACCATACGGTCGACAAGTACTTGAAAATTCTAAACTAATGATTTTGGTTTTTTGAATTACATATATATATACTTATATACTATATATTACTTGAACAGGCACAAGCTGCTGCTGATGATCCACCGGTCGCCACTGCAGAGGGTGGACGTGAGCACTACTCATCGGACATTCCGACCGATGTGAGCTCATCTGAGCATGGAGGGAGCACCGAGTCATGATCTGGGTTTGAGTAGTACTCAGACTTATAGTATCACATTCCATATTGAGGATGTGATTGTATATATTGTTTTGTAAACTGAAGCCATGGGCTACTTTAAGATATGGACTCCCTTGTATACATGTATGAAATTTTGATAGTAATATTGAATTGATTGATCGATAGTATTACATTCATGTCTGTCTTGAATCGTGTATTGACAATGTATGCATTCATGTCGTTCTTGTCTTAATCTCCCTCGTGCATATGTTCTTCGTGGATGGTCTAATGGGATGGTCTAATGCACAAAAAAAAAAATCCAGAGAGTGCTATTGGGTGCTGGAATGCTGGAACAGTATTCAGGCACCAAATAGCACTCTCTGGATTTTTTTTTTGCTCTCTGTTCGCGTGTATAAACACGTCAGAACTGCTAAAACTCACGTGTATCTATGCGGATACTCTGTAAAATACGCGTGTATTAATGCGTCAAAATGACAATTACGCGTGTATAAGCGCATCTAAATTAAAGAAACGCGTGTATAGATGCAGGTATCAACGCATTTGAGACATCTGAACTGAACAAAACGCGGCTATACACCCGTGTATAAGCGCGTTTAAATTAAAAAAAAGCGTGTATAAGGGCATGTATCAACGTGTCTGTGGAAAGAACGCGGCTACACACCCGTGTATAAGCACGTCTGAGAGGTGCTATACACGCGCTTTTACACGCATGTCTGTGGCCGCGATGATACACGCGCTGATACACGGGCCCGCTACTTTTTTTCACAAGTCATTTTTAGCGGCTAGGAGCGCGGGTATGAGCCCGATCCCTTGTAGTGAATCTTTCAAGGTATACATATTCAAATCAATCACAATTAATTTCAAGTATAAAAAACAAGCTTTTAATTTAAACAGTTTTTAACTACTCTTTATCTTTTAACTCACATGGGAATCCTTGTTTTTAACATAATCAATTATCATGTTCCAACAAGCAAGGTCATCTCTAGTCACTATAGCTAAGTCTCTACTATGCTTATACGTTAGTCCATCTGGTCTATATGCATAAGATAGTCAATCTTGATAGCAATTTCTAAGGCAAAGCTTAATAACTAGTCTCTTTGGGAGAGTAATATCTTTCAATGTATTTGGAATTAGAGAAAAGTCAAAACTACAAAGTTTTAGAACTTTTAATGCTCTATAAAGCACGTCTCAGTGATGGTTCTTAAAAAATGAGTTCTAAGTTCTCTTTGAGAGCATTCGAAACAGCCAAAGTTGCGTTTTTAGCAAGAAACTATAAAAAACAACTAAGTGCCCCACTTTGCACTCCAATAACTCAAAAACAAAATGAATTTTGGCTTTCTAGAGTCTGATACACTCTTGTAGAGTTTCTTGCCATCTAAAACTTTCATGTTTACATCAAAATCTGATAAACTCTTTGCAAAATAGCCAGAATCTAGTCATAAACTAGTAAAATATTCTATTTTCTAATTCTTTATCTCCAAAAGTGTTTATTCTATGAGTCTTTACACTAAGGCGATCATTTTTTATTAATAAATTCAACCGTTAAGCATTCCATACCTCAACTCAGATTCTCTCGTATACATGCTTATCGATTTATTTATTTAATCTTAAAAGAATTTAAAGCAAAATAAAAAAAAAGAGTGTTTGTGTACTTTCGCGATATATTTTCTGATGTCTTGATTGATTAAGAATCCATGTCTACTCTCTAGAAGTTGTGGAAGAGATGCTTGTAGATTTGGCAAGCCTCTGAGATCTGTTGTCAGGCAGTACTTACGATCTAAAGTTGACGGGGAAGTACACAAAATCATAGGCCTTCAGGTTGCCTACAGGCCCATGCTGATCGAGCTCATTCATGTTGCACTACCAACAATGTTCATCAAGTAGTGCCAAAAGCTTGGTTTGGCTATAGTTTTCATCATCAACAACACAATTAGTTTGATGTTAATCATGTATATCAATCAAGCTTCCAAATTGACCGTGCTTTGAAGAGTACTTGATCAATAAGGTAATTAACCTTTGCATCAAAGCTCTCTTACAACTAACGTAAGGAGTGACTCTAGTATGGGGTGTTCATAAATACCATGTGACTTGAGAGTTTTCGTAATCAAACTAGCATATTATGCGCTTAAAAATTTTGAAAAAAAACTTTTTTTTCTTTGTATTTGGTGAAGATCACATGAATGGCGGTGTTAGAGTTAGTATGATCTTAACAAAGCTTGCAGATTAGTCTTCACGTTACATCAACAATTAGGATCCATCTCTGTATCGAGGTAAATGGATTAACTAGATTATACAACCTTATCTCGATCGAGATATATTTATGGCTTAGATTACAAATTTGTATCTCAATTGAGATACATGAACGGATGAGATCTCATCTCTTTATCGCGATTGGGATATATAATTGTCATGATTACGCTTCCATATCGTGGTTGAGATACATGGATGGTGGAGATAGCATCACTGATATGCTGAATGTACATCAGAGTGGGTAACTTAAGCGGGATCCATTGTGGCATTGATGTGGATCCGATTGGCCTACATATCTCGATCGAGATAAAGAGGTGGTGGTGACATGTTTTAGTGACATGGACGGTGACATGGATCAAGATACATGGATGAATTTGATGCAAACTACATATGTCGATCAAGATACATGGACAGCTTCGATTTGAACTATGTATTCTAGTGGCCAACATATCTCGATTGAGATAAAGAGGTGGTGGTGACGTGTTTAAGTGACATGGATTCACATACATGGATGACTTTGATTCAAACTACATATCTCGATCGAGATACATGGATAGCTTTGATTCAAGCTATGTATCCCAGTGGCCTACATGGATGACTTTGATTCAAACTACGTACATTGATCGAGATAAAGAGGTGGTGGTGATGTGTTTTAGTGACATGGATTGAGATACATGCATGACTTTGATTGAAACTACATATCTCAATCGAGATACATGGAAGGCTTTGATTCAAACTACGTATCTCTATCAAGATACATGGACGGCTTCATTTTGAAGAACTAGGTATCTCGATCGAGATACTTCAACAATCGAGATCCATCTCGATATCAAGGTAAATGGATGGACTAGATTATACAACCTTATCTCGATTGAGATATATTTAAGGCTTAGATTACAAATTTGTATCTCGATTGAGATATATGAACAGATGAGATCTCATCTCTTTATCTCGATTGGGATATATAATTGGTCATGATCACGCTTCCATATCGCAGTCGAGTTACGTGGATGGTGGAGATGGCATCACTAGTATGCTGAATGTACATCCGGGTGGGCAAGTTAAGTGGGATCGCAGTGCCCTACATATTTTGATCAAGATAAAAAGGTGGTGGTGACATGTTTTAATGACATGGATGGTGACAACACTTTCGATCCTATTGGTGTGGCGATTGTTGGTATCTTAATTGAGATATGGGGCTCTTGACTTGGGGGGCACGTAGCATGTTATTATTGATGGTTATATCTTTATTGAGATACCCCGCCTAAGAGTTTTGCTCGTTGCATCGATGTCCTATTTTAAGTGAGAACCCTCAGCTTGCAGCCACCCTCTCTTATGCATATAACATATATATACATGTTCTTTTTCTATGCATAAGGTATACTCTCTATGGAGTTTAGATGCGTATAGACATAGTCATCACAGTTCTTGTTGCCAAACCTCCTTATGCTAGAGTTCTGTGGGAAGTGACATTCCATGCTAATGGAATATCGCATCTAAACTCCATGCTAATGGAGTTTAGATGCGTATAGACATAGTCATCACATTTCTTGTTGCCAAACCTCCTTATGCTGGAGTTCTGTGGGAAGTGACATTCCATGCTAATGGAAGGATGTTTGGCAAGTATTATGAACTCAGATCCTCTCACATATTAGAGCATACATAGGCTCTATGCATGCTTGAAAAATAGAGCATGTATAGGCCATCTCCCTTCTAGTTGGCCTACTCTTTGATGAAAATGAAAAAATAATTCACTCCCCTTGCTAAAAATTGCCGCCAACTCCTGTAGGGGTTTTCTCCACTTCTTGTTTGATAATGAGATGACATTGGAGTTCTCTCACAAGCTTGGGTACTTGCTTGGGTATGGACTAGACACTTGAAACAAAATACAGGGTATTTCTAGGGTTTTCAAGGCTCCAAACACCACTAAAATGGACATCTACTTCAAGAAAATGATCCCCCCAATGCATTCCCCAAGCTTAGTCTCAAAAACACGCTAAGAAACAAGTATATTTGGATATGGAAAACTCTAAAAATATGAGAATTAATAAAAATGTGGTGATTAGCAAAAAGTAAGCAGGATTAGTTAGCTTTCCCAAATTTGGTCATTCAGAATTTTAAAATTTGGTGCAGTGCCCTCAAATTCTGGTCCATATAGCATGTCCAAAGCCCAAAAGGTTTAGGAATTAACGAAAGGAATGAAAATTTCACCCTTTAAGGTCACTTTAGTTATCTTGTCTTAATCAAGAAAATGTAGAAAGTGAGAAGAAATGATCAAACAAGAACTCTGGTACCACTGCAAGAAGGCAGCCCACTCATTACATGGAGTAGACAACGTGAATATTGGTCATCATCAGATCTCATATGGGAGAAGGTCAGTCTGGATTCTTTTCTTGTAGGCATCAAGGTAATGTGTATTCAAAAAAGATATCAAAAGGTTCCTTTACAACTATGAGCCATTGTCTTATATACCTTGGCCGAGTTCACACTTAATTACTATACCCATGCCCCAAATCCCAACATATGAACATGCCAATGCAAAGGAGAATATCACATTATAGAAAATGAGGGGGGAAAAAAACCTAGCGGTTTTCTAATCTTAATCGAATTTTGGTGGAGTACATTTTAGGGTTTTCAAGATGAACGACCCTAATGTATGTATGGTTTTAGGATTTGTGAAACAAACGGCCCCGATGTATGCTTGATTATATTAAGAATGGTCCAATATTAAATGAATTTGTGAAACAAATGGCCCCAATGCTTGATTATAAGATTGGTCCAATATTAAATGGATTTGATTTGTCAAAAATATCTCAGTCGAGATACATGGATGACTTTGATTCAAACTACATATCTCGATCGAGATACATGGACACCTTCAATTCGAACTACATATCTCGATCGAGATACATGGACGGCTTGGATTCAAACTACGTACCTCGATTGAGATACATCAGGAGTCGGGATCCATCTTGGTATCAAGATAAATGGATGGAGTAGATTATACAACCTTATCTCGATCGAGATATATTTACATATTAGATTACAAATTTGTATCTCGATTGAGATATATGAATGGATGAGATCTCATGTCTTTATCTCGATTGGGATATATAATTGGTCATGCACGCTTCCTTATCGTGGTCGAGGTATGCGGACGATGCAGATGGCATCACTGATATGCTGAATGTACATCCGAGTGGGCACGTTAAGTGGGATCCATTTGTGGCATTGATGTGGATCCTAGTGGCCTACATATCTCAAATGAGATAAAGAGGTGGTGTTGACGTTTTATTGACATGGATTGTGACAACGCTTCCGAGCCTATTTGTGTGGCAATTGTTGGTATGTAAATTGGGATATGGGGCTCTTGGCTTGGGGGGCATGTGGCATGTTATTATTGATGGTGTTATCTTGACTAAGATACCCCGCCCAAGCCTGTTTCGCTCGTTGCATCGATGTCCTATTTTAAATGAGAGTGAAAGAAAGTGAGTACCCTAACCTTTCATTCACCCTCTCTTATGCATATAACATATATATACATGTTATTTTTCTATCCATAAGGTATACTCTCTATGGAGTTTATATGTGTATAGACATAGTCATCGCAATGCTCAAACCTCCTTATGCTAGAGTTCAGTGGGAAGTGACATTGCATGCTAATGGAAGGATGTTTGGCAAGTATTATGAACTGGGATCCTCTCACATATTAGAGCATACATAGGCTCTATGCATGCATGTTAGAGCATGAATAGGCTCTATGCATGCTTGAAAAATAGAGAATGCATAGGCCATGTCCCTTCCACTTGGCCAACTCCTCGTCTTAAGTTATTTTCTAGACTAATCCTAGCAGTACTAATTTTTATAGATGTGACCACCACCAAAAAATGATCTAGCATATGGCGGGGCATAATCGAGTACACCTCCCTATAGGATAACCTAGATTTACATAGTGTCTATGAGGTACAAGTCGCTTGCGACATGAAGTATGGGGCCAAGATATTGAGCCACTCGGATTTTTTTGCCTTCTATGTGCCAAAAGCTTTATCTATCCTAAAATCACCCATTTCCATGTGTCCCACCAGCTTCCCTACCCCTCTCACTTCCACTTTTCCTACCCCTCTCCCTTCCACTTTGCCTACTCCTCCTCATCGTTTGGCTCCTACCACAACATGGCCTACTCCTATCCCCTCCACATAATAGACCGCACTCACATCCACAATGCTATCTCCCCGACATGCGGCAACCTCATAATTCCTGTGGTGATAGTGCAAAGGAGGTGAGTGGTGGCCTTCACCAATGGTGACAAACGAGTTTCCTGATGATGGTATGCTTTATTATACTCTTGATGAAGGAGGCATGCCTTTTATGGATGAGATGGGATGTAGGGTTTATTATAACTTCTATTAAGTAGTTAATCAATCTTTTGAAGATGATTTCAACCCATAGGGGGAGCAAAAGGATAAACAATTCATGTATGTGGTGCAAGGCATGTATGAGAAATTCCAGAATTCAAGACATGCATTTCTGCAACCAATGCACTAGGGATCCCATTATAAAGATACTGGACAATAGGATGTCTCACGTAAGGAGGTATGCTAAAGATCAAAAACAAATTCTTTCCAATTTCTTAGTTAAAGGATTGGAAGAAGAAAAAAAAAGAAACTAGGGAGGGTACTAAATACCCTGAGTAAAAGGCAACCCATGCGAGTTAGTTGCAAAAGTATGGTACAACAAAGTATGTCTCCAGAGGAAAGGCAACTTGTCTTGCACAAATTCTAAGTTTTTTCTTTCTTATACATCACGTTTAGTTCATCTCTCCTCATAAAATTCATATCTTAAGCATGTTATAATTTGTTGTAGGAAAGTTGCAATTCCAATGTTGTTTTACCTTTAACACTATCTTTTTTGTATTGTTTCTCTATTAATTGTAGAAAGACGATGTTGAAGAAGGTGGTGGTTCACATGGTGGTGGTGTGATGTAGCGGAAAATTATGGTGAGGAAGATCATGAAGATGAAGATGAGGATTATTTAACTTAACTAGTTTTTGTAAAAGCCACTCAATCACCTTATGCAATTTTTTAGGAGATAGAGAATATATATGCAATATAATGACATTTTCTCATGTGTATATGAATTGCATTTTGTTTGTATTTGTAATGTTTTTTATAGGTTAAAAAAATGGAGACATAATGCGATTGATGTGGGGACACATCTCTCCCATTTTTTCCCTATTTTTTTCCTCGTAGACTACAATGTGGCTATAGGAACGGCTATGCAATGTGGCTATAGGAAAGGCTACAGGTTATAGGTGTGGCTATCATGCGGTTGCGTCAAAGAAATTTAAAATTCCAAATTTCCTTTTTTGGCCCATGATTGTTGATGTGGCTATGCTCTCATTCTCTTGTAGTGATGCATGGTTATCTTTTGCATGGTTATCTTATCTAGTTTTTTGTGTTAACAATAGTGACTAATGCTTCTCATGGGTACAAAAGCTCAAAGGAGATATATCCATCTTTAATTGATACAGCCCGCAGCATAATGAGAGTAGAGGTAGTGTGCCTGATCGAGGATATTTTTTCAAGATCCATACTCACTAGTCAACTACATCTAGTGGCACACTTTGTGGATGAGGTGATCGTGTGGACATTGAAAGATTTTGTTAGGAAAAGAGTATAACCAAAGGGAAGCATGGTGGAGGGTTAGTTGGTGCAAAAGAGTCACTTGTATACATTTTAAAATTCCTCTCTGTAGTGGATCCCCCCATTCCTAGATTATGACGTAATAAGGAAGGTGAACACATGGTGGACCATGTATCACATGGAAAGGGAAGAGGACAAAGCAATGATCAACAAGATGAATACATTTGTATTCTCAATAGTGACTCAATGAATAATTGGGTGGCAAGGTATAAAGAGGTAAGAAGGAGGAGAGAGGAAGAGAGACATGCTTTTAGATTTGCAACATGAGAGACGTGTGGTTTTTCTACCCAACCTTGTTCAACTTCCAAAGTATTGTAAACATTAATTAGCTATACAAAGAGATGGAGATGGTACTCGAAGGAGATGGAGAAGAGGTCATTGAAGAGGAATGGGAGTATGCCAGAGGATGTCTACAAAAGGTAAGTTTGTCTCTACATCTCTTCTCAACATAAAAAATTAATTTTATATTAGGGTCATATATATTGTTTATTCGGTGTTTTCTATAGTATACCGTTTACACTGCCATGTGGTCCCAAGGAAAGCATTTTTGCATAAATCGAGTTGACTCCAAAAGAAATACATAAGATGGTGGGGTTATGACAAGTTTTTAGCAAGTGGATGGGAGAAAGCTTGAGAATATCATCAAGGTTGGATATAGGACATTTGATATCTTCATATTGAATGTCAAATGGTTCAAGGATTTTGTGTGTTGTTGCAGTCCTCAAGCAACAATGAGAAGGCATTCAAGTGGGATCATGTCCACGTACATTCTCTTGCACATTTTGCCTTGTTTTTTGATCTCTTGTATTTAATCTCTCACGCACCTCATGTGATGCTAGCTTGTTTTTGCACTCATAAGTTTTATGACTCTTTTCTAAACAACGGGTCCAAACATAAACCTTCATGCCACACCTTTTCTATCATCTTTGGAAACAAATATGTAACCCATCTATGTTCTCTTATTCTGGATAAAATTTACCTTCTCATCATAAAATGGATTTGTGAGCCATCTTATGACAATACAACATAAAATGTAAAAGCTTTTTTAAAAGAAAATAAACTTCTGTCTATATCAGAGGAAAAAAAATATCAATTACCCAAGACCTGCAACATCTGCAACTAAGTGCGGACTGCCCAACCTATGCTCTAATACCAACTCTGACGGTCCCGAATCTAACCACATCTTAATCTTACAACTTAATCTAATTAAACATTAAACTCGGTTAATCGTGCTATTTCTACATAGCAATACAATCAAATCAACCTTCTCAAATAATAAACAAGCATGCATGCCATATCCAAGATTCTTATCACACATAAGCAAAGACTCATGTAATCTCAAACAAACATTCACATGATATAAATCTCTATCAATTATAGCATAGTATGTCAATCAATCACAATGTATGTGTCTATCTCAAGATTCTATCATGATCACCATGCTCGACAACATGGTTACTCATTAATGACCAAAACCTAGCCAATCTAGGGCTTTCTCCGATGCCCGTCCACCCAACCTCCACACTAGACATCGCGGCTATCCCATGTATGCCTCTAGTAAATCTCGTCCACTCTAGGTTTTACCAAATGTCTCCTAGAGGGCATAAATCACATTCTCTGTTCGGCGTTCCTTGTCTAAGGACGCTCGGCCCGAATCTCAAAATTTCACATGTCGAGTCTCATCATAGGACATGCATATGAATCAATCATATGTGTGCATATCAATCACTCCTCTCAAAACAAAGCAATCATAACTCATACATATAATCTCACACTCATCTCTAGTCCGTAATCTTTCAAGGCATACATATTCAAATCAATCACAATTAATTTCAAGTATAAAACAAGCTTTTAATTTAAACAGTCTTTAACTTCTCTTTATCTTTGAAGTCACATGGGAATCCTTGTTTTTAACATAATCAATTATCATGTTCCAACAAGCAAGTTCATCTCTAGTCACTATAACTAAGTCTTAACTATGCTTATGCATTAGTCCATCCGGTCTATATACCTAAGATAGTCAATCTTGACAGTAATTCCAAAGGCAAAGCCTAATATCTGGTCTCTTTGGGAGAGTAATATCTTTCAATCTATTTAGAACTAGAGAAAAGTTAAAACTATAGAGTTTTAGGACTTCTAATGCTCTATAAAGCACATCTCAGTGTGACGGTTCTCTAAAAATGACTTCTAAGGTCTCTTTGAGAGCATTCAAAATAGCCATAGTTTTGTTTTCAGCATCATGAAACTATCAAAAATAGCCAAGTGCCTCACTTTGCACTCCAATAACTCAAAAATGAAAGGAATTTCGGCTTTCTAGAGTCTTGTGGACTCTTGTATAGTTTCTTGCCAACTAAAACTTTCATGTTTACATCAAAATCTGATTCTAAACATAGGGAAAGATAAACTCTACACAAAATAGCCAGAATCTAGTCACAAACTAGTCAAATATTCTATTTTCTAATTCTTTATCTCCAACATGTCATAAACAAGATTTCTTGGAATCACAGGTAATAAACAATAAAAAATCTGATGAAAAATATTATCGTTGTATTGTATTAAACTTCAACGTAATCAATAAATTTGCAAACTCTTATTTTCACTTTGCTTTCTCTTAGTATTGTGCTCTCTTTGAAGCATTACACAAAGTATCTTGATCTTGTAAATCAGTCACTATCCATGTCATAAACAAGATCTCTTGGAATCATAAGTTAATAAACAATCATAAATCTGATGAAAAATATTATTGTTGTATTGTATTAAACTTCAACGTAATCAATCAATTTGCAAACTCTTATTTTCACTTTACTTGTAGCTTTAGACTTAGTCAAATGTTTTCAATAAGAGAGCGATCCTCTATTATTTCTTTAATTAAGGAGCTTAGAAAGTGAAACACTATCAAACTTTAGGAACAAATGTGTTTACATAATCTTTCTATTGATGGACCTGCAACCTTAACAATAGATATAGATTTTCCAATCTAAACTTATTTACTTCATGATGATAACTTACTTCTTAATAAGAAAACAATATACTACATGAAATACTTTTCTTGCTCTGCTGTGCAAAGCAGACATCATTCTAAATTCTACATCACATCTTTGACCCTACGAGTAATAATCTTTACTATGATCATCTGCAATCATGCAAACCCACTTCTATATCTTGACCTTTATAGGCACTAACCAATCTATCCCTAATATGCCATTATATCTTCCCAATCCAACACATGAAAAATTAGCTTTTGACTTGAGGTCATCTATGAACCAAAAACACATTCTTGACATACTGATTACATGTATATTGCTTTCTTGAAGCAAGCTCTACCATTAGATTCTTCTAGTAAAATTTAGTTATTCTTAACTATTTTACCACATGGAGTGATTGAAAACTATGCATGGTTCTTGAATTATTCAGCACTTGAAATACATTATTCACAATCTTTATAGGAATATTGAAAATTGAATCTTGGTTTTTGGCCTTACCTGCATGAACAACAGGATTGACATATGCATATTCTTCAATCTCCTCGGCCATAGTTACAGAAGTTTTTCCTCATGCTCCAGGAAGAGCATTTTCATTAATTGAAAATCCACATACATTCTCTTGCACATTTTGCCTTGTTTTTTGATCTCTCACGCACCTCATGTGATGCTAGCTTGTTTTTGCACTCATAAGTTTTATGACTCTTTTCTAAACAACGGTTCCAAACATAGACCTTCATGCCACACCTTTTCTATCATCTCTGAAAACAAATATATGACCCATCTACGTTATCTTATTTTGCGTAAAATTTTCCTTCTCATCATAAAATGGATTTGTGAGCTATCTTGTGACAATACAACAAAATTGTAAAAGCTTTTTTTAAAGAAAAGAAACTTGTGTCTCTGTATCACAGGAAAATAGTAATAATAATATAAATTACCCGAGACCTGCAACATCTGCAATTAAGTGCGGACTGCCCAACCTATGCTTTGATACTAAGTGTGACGGTCCCGAATCTAACCATATCTTTATCGTACAAAAAAGAAGCATGCATGCCATATCCAAGATTCTTATCACATAAGCAAGAAATCATGTAATCTCAAACAAACATTCACATGATATAAATCTCTATCAATTATAGCATAGTATGTCAATCAATCACAATGTATGTGTCTATCTCAAGATTCTATCATCATCACCATGCTCGACAACATGGTTACTCATAATGACCAAAACCTAGCCAATCTAGGACTTTCTCCGATGCCCGTCCACCCAATCTCCACACTAGACATCGCGGCTATCCCATGTATGCCTCTAGTAAATCTTGTCTACTCTAGGTTTTACCAAATGGCTCCTAGAGGGCATAAATCACATTCTATGTCCATCGGCGTTCCTTGTCTAAGGACAGCCGGTTCGAATTTTAAAATTTCACATGTCGAGTCTCATCATACACATGCATATGAATCAATCGTACGTGTGCGTATCAATCATTCGTCTCAAAACAAAGCAATCATAACTCATATATATCATCTCACATGCATCTCTTGTCCATAAACTTTCAAGGCATACATATTCAAATCAATCACAATCAATTTCAAGTATAAAACAAGCTTTTAATTTAAACAGTCTTTAACTTCTCTTTATCTTTGAAGTCACATGGGAATTTGTATTTTAACATAATCAATTATCATGTTCCAACAAGGAAGGTCATCTCATGTCACTATAACTAAGTCTTAACTATGCTTATGCATTAGTTGGGATGGCAAAGATCTACCAGCCTGCTGTAATGATCATAATGCCATTCAAAAGATTGCAAAATGATTCCACATCCCAATGCATATTTCTTCCCAGATCTTCAGTGTTATCCAGAACACATAACCCAATGGAAATTGGATTATTGAGGTGGCACTTCAAGTAGTAACTCCCGTCGAATGGAAGACTCACAGCATAAATACACCAAGGAAGATCCAAGGACAAGGTTGAACTTTCTTTGCTAAGGCTGATATTCCACTCCACATATTGCCTTGCTTCTACTGGAAAATTAATCTTCTTTGATCCAACCTATAGCTTTGACTTTATAAACACATCACATAACTTCAAAAGAACTGAGTATACAATCTCATTGATGCTATAGGTGATAGTCAATTCTGACCAATCTTGACATTGTTTGTCCTTGTTCAAAGTGTTCAACTCTACAAGCAATGCATCTTGAATAATTTTATCTTGCTTGAGCTGCTTGATACGCTCTGGCATGTTAATTACATCTACATCCTTAGTACCCTTTGAAAGAATAATTTTTCCAGACCAGATTTCTGATTGTATTTGTTTGACTTCTTGTTCATCTAGCCCAACAAGACATCTGAAAACTATGGCAGTTGGTTTCTTGTTTTGCTTCTCCATGATTTCAAGCTAGCCTTTGAAAACTTCATCAGAGTAAATCACCATGTGAGACTGCTTTGAAATGAAGGATGCTCCCACCGTAATTCTAGCCATTCGCAAAAATTTCTACAAAGAAATAAAAGAAAAAAAGATCAAAATTAAGTATTTTTTTCAAAACATATAATTATAAGAGAGCAAGGGATATGGACATACATCCCAGTCTACACGAGATGATGAGCCCTCTGTTACTCCAGATGCTGGCCTGACGGAGAGTTATTGAAGATCCACTGGCTCCTCAAGTGCTGCAAGACATCATAGTATGGTTGTTTGACATATAATGATTGGGCCTCTTCATTAGCTATAGCAGATATGGCCGTCACAACTTGTGGCTCTGGATCTACAACAATTCGAGCCTTCCTTTTTTCATACACTTGTATCAGGTCTTGAGCACGACCATCTTTTTCCATTTCTTGATATCGTAAGAATTTTGCAGCATAGATGGAATGTTGGCCATCAATAATCCAATATGAATACTCAGTGAGTTTCTCCTCTATTACCTCACCTAGTTTCATTGGAATTCCTTTCTTCTTGCCAGCATTCTTTACAGGCATCAAGTATGCACACACTCCTGGCCTGTTTGCACTTGCACCAAAAGATAACACGCATTCATCCACACGGTGAGGTTCTATTTGACGAGAGTTATAGTGATCAGGAGCTAGCCAGCATTGATCTACAGGGATCTCATACTCTTTGTACTTAAATGGAAAATACTTAGAGTATTTTTCCATACCCCTGTATCACTCTTTAGTGCCTTTTGCACCTCATTTTCCAAAACTTTGGGATCCATAAATCTTATTTTTGTTGAATTTTCCAAGCTTGGTTTCTCTACTATAGATTCAAGAAGTAGATTTAAGAACTGCTTCATCTACATCCATAATACCTGTACTGCTTTTTGCCTTTTTTTGAACTGGACTTTTAGAGAGCATTTTCTCTTTTTTTTGTTTGCCTTTCACACAATAAGAAATGGAAGCTTGCAACTCTTCAAGAGTTATTTCTTGACTTGCACAATCTAACTTCCACCCTCGAGAGAACATAGTATCTTGTTTATCTCTTACTATTCGTTTAATAATGAATGCCTTGGGATCTAGTTGATACTCATGGATTCCAGGTACCCTAATATTTATGCATTCAATATCGGGATGAGAATCAACTACGGAAATATAAGATAGAGTCATTGGTCCTAGATCCTCAAGTATCCACGCCCACATCACTAGCAACAAATAGATGAATTTTGTTAAATTGTGAACCCTGAAGACCCCAAATATCTAAGTACCACTGTCGTCGTTGATCAGCAGAGACAAAGTCAACACTGACTGAAACTTCCACCACTTTTCTTTTCTGAGACATCTTTCACTTGCAACAAAAACCACAATTGTTAATTATAGTTATTGTATTCTTACACTTTTAAAAAAACTAAAAATATCATATTCAAAAATCACAATATATATCCATGAAAACAATGTGGAGGAGATGAATTTGTTAGTCTTGCTCTACCACATGGTAGAGCTAGATAAATGCATTCTAGCTGGACTTCAAAGTATTCTAGTGCTAGTTTTTTAATGGATATTATCTCTACCAGGGCAGAGCAAGATTAATAAATGTATTGACTAGAATGCTTTAAAATCTTGATAAAAAACAGAAGCGGTAGACAGCACACACAAGGGAAGCAAACCCTAATCCATAATCATCAACCATAAAGAAGGAGAGAAGCCATAGTCACCATCTCTCTCACACACACAAAGGAGAACACAACATAGTGTTATGTCCACACTACAAAGTAAACCTAATGTAATGTCCACACCACACATGACCAGCTGGACGCGGTCATAAACACACCACACGATATCTATCTACCATACTGTCACTCTGTCAGCACCCATGTGCTATCCTCCAGCTGTATACGAGCTTGACATTTCAACACTCCCCCTCAAGCTCGACATGTCCATCTCTAGGACTCCCAATCTAGTACGGAAATACTCGAACTTATCCTTACCAAGTGCTTTGGTAAAGATATCTGCAACCTGCTCATCTGTTTGCACATATGTCAAATCAACATGCCCATCTAGCACTTTCTCTCTGATGAAGTGATAGTGGACCTCAATATGTTTGGTCCTGGCATGATAAACTGGGTTGCTAGCAAGCTGAATACTACTCATGTTGTCACAATGAATGACAACTCTCATATCACTCTGTATCCTGACATCATCTAGCAACTTTTTCAACCACATAGCCTCACATGCAGCTATGGCTGCTCCACGATACTCTGCCTCTGTGGTAGATAAAGCAACTGTAGGTTGCTTTTTACTGCTCCAACTCACAGCTCCACTACCAAGGCTGAATACATAGCCACTGGTAGATCTCCTGTCATATGCACTACCGGCCCAATCTGCATCTGTATATCCATAGACATGCATGTCTTTTCCTGCCTCATAGAAAAGACCATAATGCGCGGTAGTTTTGACATATCTCAGAATCCGTCTCACAGCATCCAAGTGAGGTTTACGAGGACTCTGCATAAACTGACTCACCAAACCAACTGCATAACTGATATCTGGCCTCGTAATGGTCATGTAGATAAGGCTACCAACCATTTTCCTGTACATGGTGATATCATCAAGCTCATCACCCAAATCAGCCCTAAGCTTCATGTTTTGCTCTAATGGTGTCAACATTGGTTTGCATGCTGTCATACCATACTTTGCCAGCATGTCAAGTGCATATTGCCTTTGCACCAACCATATACCCTGGTTTGTTCTAATCACCTCAATGCCAAGAAAGAACCTCAACTCACCAAGGTCTTTCATATCAAACTCTTTGCATAAAGAGGCCTTAACCTCATCAATGCCTTTCCCACAATCACCTGTGATAATCAGATCATCAACATAAATGACTATCATCACGATACCATCTTCTTCACATAAAGTGAAGAGTCTGCATTTCCAACCACAAATCCAATACTGACAAGATATCTGCTGATCTTGTCACTCCAAGCACGAGGTGCTTGCTTCAAACCATAGAGTGCTTTCTTCAACCTGCAAACGAAAGTAGGATATTTTGGATGTACATATCCTTCTGGCTGTTCCATGTACACCTCTTCTTGTAGATCACCATTCAAGAAAGCATTTTTTACATCCATTTGATGTAAAGCCCAACCTTTTTGTACTGCTAATGCAATGATAGACCTCACTATAGCCATCTTAGCCACTGGGCTGAAAGTTTCATCATAATCAAGACCATAAGTTTGTGCATATCCTTTAGCGACTAGCCTTGCCTTATGTCTCTCTAGCTGCCATCTGACTTGCACTTTACCTTATACACCATTTGCATCCAATTGCATTCTTTCCTTTAGGTAACTCAGCCAATTCCCATGTATCATTTTTGTCCAAAGCATTCATCTCTTCATCCATGGCTTTCTCCCATACAGGCTCTCCAACAGCCTCTGTATAGCATGTAGGTTCCACATGCTTTACCATAGATGTCATGTATGCATAGTGCATAGCAAAATCTCTATATGTCAATCTCTCCACTGGATATCTGACTCTCTGGGACCTCCGCAATGCATGCGGGTCACTCTGTACACCTGTAACTCGAGCATGTGGTGGCACATATCTGTCCTGCCTAGCACCAGGTGTACGTACAACAGGTATCCCGAGCTCCTCATCCAAACTCTCTGAGCTAGAGGACTCATAGCCTGTGATCCCAATTCCTTCAACTTTCTTCTTGCCTTTATCCATAGCACTACTCCCAGTGCTCACACTCTCATGTCTCAGACGTCCTGACCATGGACGTACACTGCTACTACTCTCAGCTTCTGCTGCTGGCCCAGACATAGTAATAGAGCTAGAACTTGCTTGTGATGGCAAGTTCACAGGCACATTAGCCTCAAGTTTGTCAATGACTCCCTCATCTCTTGCTTTGTACCAACTAGCAAGCTCATCAAACACCACATCACGTGAGATGACTACTTGTCTAGTTTGAGGGTTATAACATTTGTAAGCCTTTCGATCCTGTGCATATCCAACAAATACACATTTCTCTGCCTTAGGATCCAACTTCCGTCTTCTTTCATCAGGCACATGAACATAAGCTACACACCCAAAGACTTTCAGATGTCCAATATCTGGCCTGTAACCTGTAAGCTGCATCTCTGGCATGCTTCCATGAATGGCTGCTGTAGGTGATTTGTTCAGGATATACACTACAGTAGCACATGCTTCTGCCCAATAGTAATCTGGCATGCTCTTTTGATTGAGCATTGCCCTTGCCACTTCACATATGACACGATTCTTTCTCTCAGCCACACCATTCTGCTGAGGTGTATACCTGCATGTCAACTGTCTCCTTATCCCATGCTTCCGCAAGAAATGCTCAAAAGCTTTTGAGGTGTATTCACAACCTCCATCTGTTCTCAAACACTTAATCCAACAGCCATATTGTTTTTCTACAAGAGCTTTGAAATCCATGAATTTTTCCAGCACTTCACTCTTCTCTCTCAAAAAATATATCCATGTCATCCTGCTGAAGTCATCTATAAATGTCACATAGTATAGACTTCCTTTGATAAATGGGTTTTGTGCTGGGCCCCATACATCACTGTGCACTATCTCAAGTGGTCTATTACTCATGTTTCCTTCTCTAGGAAACCTCAACCTTGCCTGCTTTCCAAACTGACAGGCTTCACAAACATGCATATGTCCATCATATTTAAATCGAGGCAATCCACTGACAATGCCTCTTGTTTGCATGTTCTTTAATCTCTGTATATTGACATGTCCAATCCTCTTGTGCCACATGTCAATGTCCTGCACAATCCCATTGCTCTTTGAAAACATGGCTGAGCTCAATTTTGGTATGCCTGCATCCAATTTGAACAACCTTCCTTCCTTCTTGCCCTTGGCAACCAATCTACAGCCATGCTTAAAATCTTCCACAAAATAGCCTTTCTCATTGAATCTGACTTGTAGTCCCTGCTCAACCATTTGTCCTACTGATGCCAAACTCTTTGTGATGGATGGTACATATAACACTTCTGACATATTTTTCACATTTCCATCATGCATCTTCAAAGGCACACTGCCAACATGTGTTATAAGATGTTGAGTATCATCTCCTGTGACCACATAACCATTTGTATCCAATGGTTGCATCTTCTCAAACCACTCACCATGACATGTCATGTGGTTTGAGGCACCTGAATCCATATACCATGACTCATCTCCTGCATTCTGAGAATCCATTGTCCCCATAACATGCTTCATTGCAAAAAGATGATTCGAACTCCCATCATTGTTACTGGTAGATGCATAATTTCCATGTTGTGGTCTTCCATTCCTCACATCATTCTGCTTTTTGTAACAATCTTTTACCAAATGTCCAAGTTTGCCACAATAGTAACATTCAATCCCATTCAAATTTTGTTGAGGACCTTGCCATCGTCCTCTACCATGAGCACCTGTTCCAAATCTCCCCCTATGGGATTGAAATCCACAACCTCCACGGGATCCAAATGATGACTGTGAATTCTGAAAATTCTGATTTGATTGTGGTTGAGTAGACCTGTCATTCCAACCACGTCCTCCACGGCCTTGAGGGGTAAATCTCCCCCTACCTCGAGAGCCTCTAGATGAGTAAAAAGCCTGATTTCTTGCATGTTCATCATTGCTTGACGAGGATGCACCGCCTGTAACACTCATACCACCAGGGCCAAGCTTCAATTCTTCCACAATGAGCAATGACACAAGCTCATTAAAGTCTGGCATTCCGCCCAATCTTACTGAGATGGAAGTGTCAAAAGATTTGTATTCTTTGCCTAAACCATGCAATGTGAGAGCGACCAAATCATCATCATCCATTGGGGCATGGATTGATGATAAGGAATCTGCATGACCCTTGATTTCCTGAACATACTCATGTATACTCCGATTCCTTCGTGTTACACTGTGAATCTGTTGCTTCAGTTGTATCTTCCTTGCACCAGTGTCTGTCTCATACATTCGGCACAATATACCCCATGCTTCTTTCGGTGTATCTGCATCTTGGATGTGAATAAGCACGGCATCTGTTACACATATGGAAAAATAATGCAACACTTTCGAAGACCGCTCTACCCATTGCTTGTGAGCCAGTAACTGAGCATTATTTGGTTGAGGAGGGAGGTATGGCTCCGGGTCTTCCTCCGAGACGAGACTCCATAACCCTTTGCCTTTCAAAAAACTCTTCATTCGAAACTTCCATACTTGAAAGTTAGTGCGGTCAAGCTTCTCTCCAACAATCTGTATCGGACTATCTCCCATTGTTGCAAAAAAATAGAGTAGATGTACCCTTTCGATTACAATGTACGAAGTACCTGTAATGCTCCAAATCTCTCCAAATCACATCAAATGCTTGCAAATCGTGTGCATTAACATCCCACAATGATTCACCAACAATGTACACTCGATCAAAGTTGAAATCAAATGAAACTCCTTCACAAAAAAATTTCTGGTTTTTTTTCTCGCCAGTAACCAGTCAAGATTATGCTCTAAATCTTTCAAATCTTGTCCAAATTCAATGATTCAACTTGCATTGACTTCCCAACACATTTCTCCAACATATCCTAGAAGGGTTTGATCCAATTCTTCAAGGGGAATGAGGACCACCAATTTTTGTAACCTCTGGTTTGAATTTTTCTGCATCTGTCAGGTACCACCTCTCACTAAAATTGCTCTATCTCCTTCAAATCTTCTTCAAATCCAAAACTTTTTGATTCAAAAGTTTAGCAACTCATAGGCTCTACTTGTACCACAGGAATTAGACCAATTTGATATAGACAAAGATTAATGCTTTGATTAAAACTGCTCTGTTTTTTGACAGACTTTCTGAAAACCTGCAAACCTCTGCTAATTGAGTTCAATGAGCTCCAAATCCTTCAAGTAAGGTTCCCAAATGTTAATGTCAGCTCCAAACAAGGATTTGCTAAGCTCCAAGTGACTTCAACCTCATGAGAAGACTTTGTAATGAGCAAATATGATTGATTTTGATGAAAGCTGTCCAATTCCTGCATGAACCAGCGCCGCCTGCTCCTGAGGGCTGTAGATGAGGGGCAAATCACAATTAATATGATAAGACTCTTAGCAATGACCTAAACTACCTTGCTCTTGAAGGGTTTAGCTCAATTTTGCCTCTAGCTCCTGCAATTGACCGTATGTCCACTGTTTTTGTGAAAAACCAGAAACTTTTGCATAAACTCACTTGCTCTTGATTTTGTTCAAATCTGTATGCATCAATCTGCTTCAAGATTCTGTATGTTTCTTGTGCCCACTTTGTTAATACATTTGAAAGCCCAAATACACGTGCCTTTGTGTGCTACAAATGGAAGCTTATGGGCATGGAGCCCTGGTTCGGAGGGAAGTTCAAGTCAACGGTTGTGAGTGCAGGTAAGCTCTTCTTTGTTTGTGCAGAGCAACAATGGTTTAAAATCAAGGTATTTGACATGGAGGCACAACTTCATGTAAAGAGGAAGTTGTGATCTGGGAACTCGAATCCGCTGTCAATAACATTGGTGGTTGGAGAGAGGTGGACAGAATGCCACAAGACATTGCAAGGGAATTCCTTGGGTGTCTAGTATTTGGTCACTATTGCTGCATTAGCGGGGGTGACCAGATATTTTTTATAGCATCTTTCAAAGCTCCGATGCTGACGTATGATGTGTTAAAGATGGCATGGAGCTGGTGGGCTTGGCCATTTTATGAGAAATATGCGGACAGATTTCCGGTATTCGATTTTGTGAAAGCGACGTTTCCTCCTTTTGGCTTTGCAATGATATCTATGTGCCAGATTTTCAAGTCCTAGCTATGCCGTGTTTTAATAACTTTCCAAGATGTTAGATATATGGCTTTATTAAAGGTGGTTCTTAATCTTGCGATTCAATTCATCAGTGGCACTTGTTCTCTTATTGATCTAAGGCTACTTTTCCAAGGCATATTTTCGGTCTAAAACTTATTTTATTTGAAATTTTCTATCAAGCACCTATACTTTGAATGTTCATTGACTCACCCGATTATATGACTAAGTGCAGGATATTTTCTTCGTCAAAGGCCACATATTCATTGACTCACCTGACTCTATGATTATGTGCAGGATATATTTTTTGCCAAAGGCCACATCATTCTATTTCGTCTCGTCAAAAGCTCCATTGTGGCATTATTTGTCAAAAGCCAAATTATTTCGTCTCGTCTCATGGCATTATTCGTCAAAGGCCACATTATTCTATTTCGTCTCGTCAAAAGCTACATTGTGGCATTATTCGTTATAAGTGCTTTTTGGGGGCCCCTTGTTCATGCCGGCTTTATGTTTACATGTGCACATGTGTTATTTTATGCATTATATGTTCTTTGTACGTCCATCGTATTGTTTGTGTATATGTTGTCTTACGAGCGGCGTCGCGAACCGTCTTAACAGACATTGTTCTGTGAAAATTATTATTTTTCTAACAGACTTAATATGAGTTTCTGTTGTGAAGACTTTTATTGTGTTACAGGTCTCGTAGATCTAGAGACAAGTTCTTCTTCAACCCAAGATATCATTGAATAGAACATGGAAAACATCCAACACATAAGATTATATTGAAATTTTTAGGATTGAGGGCCTTTAGTGCCATTTGTAATGTAACTATTGGAGTGCTAACACTCTGAGAACATTATTGTAACTTTAAAAAAAAAAATTATAATATAGCGGTAGACCTATATAGGAGATGTGGGTTTTTCCCTTGAACCCCCAAGGGTTTTTTCATCCACATCTAGGGACCTTTGTTTGAGTGGGGGTGTTGGTACTATATATAGCGTGCCAACCCTAACCCTAGGTCCTAGCCTATATAAGCCCATCTCTGTGTGTACTTCTACACACTTTTGGGGATCTTCATCGTGTGCATCTCTCGTCTCGTCTATGGTCTTGTATCTCGTCTCCTTCGTCACTTCCAACATATTATGTGGTAGAGCAAGACTTATAAATGTATTGAGAGCTCTAAGATGGAGTAATTGAGATAGAATGCTTTGAGGTCTAGCTCTACCATGTGGTGGAGATAGAATTGCATTTGAGGTCTAGCTCTACCATGTGGTAGAGCTAGAATCGTAGAGGTAGAAAGCTTTGAGGTCTAGCTCTACCACAGTTACATTCAACCTTAGTCGATTACATTCATTGAAGTCTTGCTCTACCACATGGTCGAGCTAGAAGAATGCATTCTAGCTCCACCACATGGTAGAGCTGGATCTCAAAGCTTTCTACCCTTACGACTCTAGCTCCACCATATGGTAGAGCTAGACCTGAAATGCAATTCTAGCTCTACCACATGGTAGAGCTAGACCTCAAAGCATTCTATCTCTACAATGTGGTTTAGGTAGAATACAGCTCTACCACAGTTACATTCAACCTGAGTTGATTACATTCATTGAAGTCTAGCTCTACCACATGGTAGAGCTAGAAGAATGCATTCTAGCTCCACCACATGGTAGAGCTAGATTTCAAAGCATTCTGGTCAATACATTTATTAATCTTGCGCTACCACCTAGTAGAGATAATATTTATTGAAAACCAACACTAGAATACTTTGAAGTCTAGCTAGAATGCTTTGAGGTCTAGCTGTACCATGTGTTGGAGCTATAATGGCATTTCAGGTCTAGCTCTACCATGTGGTGGAGCTAGAAACGTAGAAGGTAGAAAGCTTTGAGGTCCAGCTCTACCTTGTGGTGGAGCTAGAATGCATTCTTCTAGCTCTACCATGTGGTAGGGCTAAACTTCAAAGCTTTCTACCTCTACGACTCTAGCTCCACCACATGGAAGAGCTAGACCTCAAAGCTTTCTACCTCTACGACTCTAGCTCCACCACAGTTACATTCAACCTCAGCCGGTTACATTCATTGAAGTCTAGATCTACCACATGGTAGAGCTAGAAGAATGCATTCTAGCTCCACCACATGGTAGAGCTAGACCTCAAAGCTTTCTAGCTCTACGATGTGGTCTAGATAGAATATAGCTCTACCACATGGAAGAGCTAGACCTCAAATGCAATTCTAGCTCCACCACATGGTAGAGCTGGATCTCAAAGCATTCTAGCTCTACGATGTTGTCTAGGTAGAATACAACTCTACCACGTGGTAGAGCTAGATCAAATGCAATTCCAAGTAATTGGTTTTCTTGATGTGTATGGAACACAGCTAGATCGATGCATTCTTGCTCTATCACATGGTAGAGCTAGACCTCGAAGCTTTTTACCTCTACGATTCTAGCTCCACCACATGGTAGAGCTAGACCTCGAATGTAATTCTGGCTCCACCACATGGTAGAGCTAGACCTCAAAGCATTCTATCTATACAATGTGGTTTAGGTAGAATACAACTCTACCAAAGTTACATTCAACCTCAGTCGCTTACATTCATTGAAGTCTAGCTCTACCACATGGTAAAGCTAGACGAATGCATTCTAGCTCCACCACATGGTGGAGCTGGACCTCAAAGCATTCTAGCTCTACGATGTGGTCTAGATAGAATACAGCTCTACCATGTGGTAGAGCTAGATCAAATGCAATGCTAGCTACTTGGTTCTTTTCATGTGAAGTAGGTCTCTTCTTGGAGTAATTGGTTTTGTTGTTGTGTAGGAACACAGCTAGATTGATGCATTCTTCCTCTACCACATGGTAGAGCTAGACCTCAAAGCTTTCTACCTCTACGATTCTAGCTCCACCACATGGTAGAGCTAGACCTCAAAGCATTCTATCTCTATAATGTGGTTTAGGTAGAATACAGCTCTACCACAGTTACATCAACCTCAGTCGGTTACATTCATTGAAGTCTAGCTCTACCACATGGTAGAGATAGAATAATGCATTCTAGCTCCACCACATGGTGGAGCTGGACCTCAAAGCAAACTAGCTCTACAATGTGGTCTAGGTAGAATACAGCTCTACCACGTGGTATAGCTAGATCAAATGCAATTTTAGCTCCTGGGTTCTTGTCATGTGAAGTAGATCTCTTCTTGGAGTAAATGGTTTTGTTGATGTGTATGGAACACAGCTAGACTGATGCATTCTTGCTCTACCACATGGTAGAGCTAGACCTCAAATCTTTTTACCTCTATGATTCTAGCTCCACCACATGGTAGAGCTAGATCTCAAATGCAATTCTAGCTCCACCACATGGTAGAGCTAGACCTCAAAACATTCTATCTCTGCAATGTGGTTTAGGTAGAATACAGCTTTACCACAGTTACATTTAACCTCAACCGGTTACATTCGTTAAGGTCTAGCTCTACCACATGGTAGAGCTAGAAGATTGCAATTCTAGCTTCACCACTGGTAGAGCTAGACCTCAAAGCATTCTAGCTCTACGATATGGTCTAGGTAGAATACAGCTCTACCACGTGGTAGAGCTAGGTCAAATGCAATTCTAGCTCCTTGGTTATTATCATGTGAAGTAGGTCTCTTCTTGGAGTAGTTAGTTTTCTTGATGTGTATGGAACACAGCTAGATCGATGCATTCTTTCTCTACCCCATGGTTGAGCTAGACCTCAAAGCTTTCTACCTCTACGACTCTAACTCCACCACATGGTAGAGCTAGACCTCAAATGCAATTCTAGCTCCACCACATGGTAGAGCTAGACCTCTAAGCATTCTATCTCTACAATGTGGTTTAGGTATAATACTGGTCTACCTTAGTTACATTCAACCTCAGCCGGTTACATTCATTGAAGTCTAGCTCTACCACATGGTAGAGCTAGAAGAATGCATTCTAGGTCCACCACATGGTAGAGCTAGATTTCAAAGCATTCTGGTCAATACATTTATTAATGTTGCTCTGCCACCTGGTAGAGATAATATCCATTGAAAGAACAGCACTATAATACTTTGAAGTCTAGCTAGAATGCATTTATCTAGCTTTACTATGTAGAGCAAGAATAATAAATGTATTGAGAGCTCCAAGATGGAGTAATTGAGATAGAATGCTTTCAGGTCTAGCTCTACCATGTGGTGGAGCTAGAATTGCATTTGAGACCTCAAAGCTTTCTACCTCTATGATTCTAGGTCCACCACATGGATGGTAGAGCTAGACCTCAAATACGATTTTAGTTCCACCACATGCTCTACCATGTTGTGGAGCTAGAATCGTAGAGGTAGAAAGCTTTGAGGTCTCAAATGCAATTCTAGCTCCACCACATGGTAGAGCTAGACCTCAAAGCATTCTATCTCTACAATGTGGTTTAGGTAGAATACAGCTCTACCACAGTTACATTCAACCTTAGCCGGTTACATTCATTGAAGTCTAGCTCTACCACATGGTAGAGCTTGAAGAATGCATTCTAGCTCTACCACATGGTAGAGCTAGATTTGTTGAAATGTCAAGCTCGTATACAGCTGGAGGATAGCACATGGGTGCTGACAGAGTGACAGTATGGTAGATAGATATCATGTGGTGTGTTTATGACCACGTCCAGCTGGTCATGTGTGGTGTGGACATTACATTAGGTTTACTTTGTAGTGTGGACATAACACTATGTTGTGTTCTCCTTTGTGTGTGTGAGAGAGATGGTGACTATGGCTTCTCTCCTTCTTTATGGTTGATGATTATGGATTAGGGTTTGCTTCCCTTGTGTGTGCTGTCTACCGCTTCTGTTTTTTATCATGGTATCAGAGCCAAGGGCTCATTAGCTGAGTTGTGAGAGTGAGTGAGAGAAGAGAGAAGAAGAAGAAAAAGCTGTGAAGGAAGCCATTGGAGCTTGGAGCAAAGGAAAAGCTGTGGAGCACACACTGGCATCAGATCTAAGAGCTAAGGACCATTGGTGAGTGTAGCAAGACCCCCTCTGCAGATTGCAGGTACCAAAGAGCAAGTTAAGTGAAGATTGAAGGGCACAAAGCAAAGAAAAAATTCTGGTTTTTTTCTCTAAGCTTTCATGGAAAGCTTGAAGTGAATGTATACTCTTGGTAAATGTTCAGAGTCGTATAGCTCCGTTGTCAGCACTACATGAGAGCCCACTATACTTTCTGTCAGTACAAGGATTTTATAGCAAGAACGATTGGCATCCGCATACATGGACACAAGATCGGGTAGTCGGTTGTCCTGGCTGCGGCAGGGTAACTCTTTCCAGCTCCGGGTTACTGGATTGCAGACAATGAAACCAACAGATTTCCATGTCTTTTGCGGCTCCGGCCATAAGCATAGCAAGCCTCCACTTGCTATGCCCCAACACCATCTTCCTGGCTGCAGCTTTGACGCCATCTACAGCTATCGTTACAGGTTCAACACGATGGGCTTATATAGGCTAGGACCTAGGGTTAGGGTTGGCACGCTATATATAGTACCAACATAATAGAGCTAGATAAATGCATTCTAGCTGGACCTCAAAGTATTCTAGTGCTGATTTTCAATGGATATTATCTCTACCAGGTGGTACAGCAAGATTAATAAATGTATTGACCAGAATGCTTTGAAATCTAGCTCTACCATGTGGTGGAGCTAGAATGCATTCTTCTAGCTCTACCATGTGGTAGAGCTAGACTTCAATGAATGTAACTGACTAAGGTTGAATGTGACTGTGGTAGAGCTGTATTCTACCTAAACCACATTGTAGAGATAGAATGCTTTTGAGGTCTAGCGCTCTACCATCATGTGGTGGAGCTAGAATTGCATTTCGAGCCTAGCTCTTCCATGTCATGGAGCTAGAATGCATTCTTCTAGCTCGACCATGTGGTAGAGCAAGACTTCAATGAATGTAACCGAGCAAGGTTGAATGTAACTGTGGTAGAGCTAGACCTCAAAGCTTTCTACCTCTACGATTCTAGCTCCACCACATGGTAGAGCTAGACCTCAAATGCAATTCTAGCTCCACCACATGGTAGAGCTAGACCTCAAAGCATTCTATCTCAATTACTCCATCTTGTAGCTCTCAATACATTTATAAGTCTTGCTCTACCACATGGTAGAGCTAGATAAATGCATTCTAGCTGGACTTCAAAGTATTCTAGTGTTGATTTTCAATGAATATTATCTCTACCAGGTGGTGGAGCAAGATTAATAAATGTATTGACCACAATGCTTTGAAATCTAGCTCTACCATGTGGTGGAGCTAGAAAGCATTCTTCTAGCTCTACCATGTGGTAGAGCTAGACTTCAATGAATGTAACTGACTGAGGTTGAATGTGACTGTGGTAGAGCTATATTCTACCTAAACCACATAGTAGAGATAGAATGCTTTGAGGTCTAGCTCGACCATGTGGTGGAGCTAGAATTGCATTTCAAATCTAGCTCTACCATGTGGTGGAGCTAGAGTCGTAGAGGTAGAAAGCTTTGAGGTCTAGCTCTACCATGTGGTAGAGCAAGAATTGCATTTGAGATCTAGCTCTACCATGTGGTGGAGATGTATTCTATCTAGACCACATCGTAGAGCTAGAAAGCTTTGAGGTCCAGCCAGGGATTTAATATTCACATGATCACAAGATTTTTTGTGATAATAACACATGTGAACAAGTTATTCACATGTTCTCATGTTACCGTTCACAAATAACAGGTCACTTGCCATTTGGGAACCCCTTAAAAGCTTGGCTACACATGGGAATAAGCTATTCACATGTTCTCATGTTACCATCCTCACATAATAGCAGGTCAGTGGCCACCTAAGAAGATTTTTTATGCATGATAAAGGTAATTTTTTTAGGCCCTTATTGTGAAAGCTTTGTGAATATAACATGTGATCACAAGATTTTTTATGTTATTAATATATGTTATTAACATGTTCACATGTTCTCGTTTACGTCAGTGAAATCCCTGGGTCCAGCTCTACCATGTGGTGGAACTAGAATGCATTCATAGAGGTAGAAAGCTTTGAGGTCTAGCTCTACCATGTGGTAGAGCTGTATTCTATCTAGACCACATCGTAGAGCTAGAAAGCGTTGAGGTCTAGCTCTACCATGTGGTAGAGTTGTATTCTATCTAGACCACATCGTAGAGCTAGAAAGCTTTGAGGTCCAACTCTACCATGTGATACAGCGAAACTTCAATGAATGTAACCGGCTAAGATTGAATGTAACTGTGGTAGACCTGTATTCTACCTAAACCACATTGTAGAGATAGAATGCTTTGAGGTCTAGCTCTACCATGTAGTGGAGCTAGAATTGCATTTGAGGTCGAGCTCTACCATGTGGTGGAGCTAGAATCGTAGAGATAGAAAGCTTTGAGGTCTAGCTCTTCCATGTGGTAGAGCAAGAATGCATCGATCTAGCTATGTTCCATACACATCAACCAAACCAATTACTCCAAGAAGAGACCTACTTCACATGACAAGAACCAAGGAGCTAGAATTGCATTTGATCTAGCTCTACCACGTGGTAGAGTTGTATTCTACCTAGACCACATTGTAGAGCTAGATTGTTTTGAGGTCCAGCTCTACCATGTGGTGGAGCTAGAATTACATTTGAGGTCTAGCTCTACCATGTGGTAGAGCTGTATTCTATCTAGACCACATCGTAGAGGTAGAAAGCTTTAAGGTCTACCTCTACCATGTGGTGGAGCTAGAATGCATTCTTCTAGCTCTACCATGTGGTAGAGCTAGACTTCAATGAATGTAACCGGTTGAGGTTGAATGTAACTGTGGTGGAGCTAGAGTCTTAGAGGTAGAAAGCTTTGAGGTCTAGCTCTACCATGTGGTGGAAATAGAGTCATAGAGGTAGAAAGCTTTGAAGTCTAGCTCTACCACATGGTAGAGCTAGAAGAATGCATTCTAGCTCCACCACACGGTAGAGCTGGACCTCAAAGCTTTCTACCTCTACGTTTCTAGTTCCACCACATGGTAGAGCAAGACCTGAAATGCAATTCTAGCTCCACCACATGGTACAGCTAGACCTCAAAGCATTCTAGCTAGACTTCAAAGTATTCTAGTACTGGTTTTCAATGGATGTTATCTCTACTAGGTGGTAGAGTAAGATTAATAAATGTATTTACCACAATGCTTTGAAATCTAGCTCTACCATGTGGTGGAGCTAGAATGCATTCTTCTAGCTCTACCATGTGGTAGAGCGAGACTTCAATGAATGTAACTGACTGAGGTTGAATGTGACTGTGGTAGAGCTGTATTCTACCTAAACCACATTGTAGAGATAGAATGCTTTTGAAGTCTAGCGCTCTACCATCATGTGGTGGAGCTAGAATTGCATTTCGAGTCTAGCTCTACCATGTGGTGGAGCTATAGTCGTAAGGGTAGAAAGCTTTGAGGTCCAGCTCTACCATGTGGTGGAGCTAGAATGCATTCTTCTAGCTCGACCATGTGGTAGAGCTAGACTTCAATGAATTTAACCGACTGAGGTTGAATGTAACTGTGGTAGAGCTGGACCTCAAAGATTTCCACCTCTACGATTCTAGCTCCACCACATGGTAGAGCTAGACCTCAAATGCAATTCTAGCTCCACCACATGGTAGAGCTAGACCTCAAAGCATTCTATCTCAATTACTCCATCTTGGAGCTCTCAATACATTTATAAGTCTTGCTCTACCACATGGTAGAGCTAGATAAATGCATTCTAGCTGGACTTCAAAGTATTCTAGTGCTAGTTTTCAATGGATATTATCTCTACCACGACTTCAAAGTATTCTAGTGCTAGTTTTCAATGGATATTATCTCTACCAGGTGGTAGAGCAAGATTAATAAATGTATTGACAAGAATGCTTTGAAATCTAGCTCTACCATGTGGTGGAGCTAGAATGCATTCTTCTAGCTCTACCATAAGGTAGAGCTAAACTTCAATGAATGTAACCGACGATGACTGAGGTTGAATGTAACTTTGGTTTGTAGAGATAGCATGCTTTGAGGTCTAGCTCTACCATGTGGTGGAGCTAGAATTGCATTTTAGGTCTAGCTCTACCATGTGGTGGAGCTAGAGTCGTAGAGGTAGACAGCTTTGAGGTCTAGCTCTACCATGTGGTAGAGCAAGAATTGCATTTGAGGTCTAGCTCTACCATGTGGTAGAGCTATATTCTATCTAGACCACATCGTAGAGCTAGAAAGCTTTGAGGTCCAGCTCTACCATGTGGTGGAGCTAGAATGCATTCGTAGAGGTAGAAAGCTTTGAGGTCTACGATGTGGTGGAGCTAGAATGCATTCGTAGATGTAGAAAGCTTTGAGGTCTAGCTCTACCATGTGGTAGAGCTGTATTCTATCTAGACCACATCGTAGAGCTAGAAAACTTTGAGGTCCAGCTCTACCCATGTGGTAGAGTTGTATTCTATCTAGACCACATCATAGAGCTAGAAAGCTTTAAGGTCTAGCTCTACCATATGGTAGGCCGGCTGAGGTTGAATGTAACTGTGGTAGAGTTGTATTCTACCTAAACCACATTGTAGAGATAGAATGCTTTACGGTCTAGCTCTACCATGTGGTGGAGCTAGAATTGCATTTGAGGTCTAGCTCTACCATGTGGTGGAGCTAGAATCGTAGAGGTAGAAAGCTTTGAGGTCTAGCACTACCTTCTCGTAGAGCAAGAATGCATCGATCTAGCTGTGTTCCATACACATCAACAAAACCAATTACTCCAAGAAGAGACCTACTTCACATGACAAGAACCAAGGAGCTAGAATTGCATTTGATCTAGTTCTACCATCATGTGATAGAGCTGTATTCTACCTAGACCACATCATAGAGCTAGAATGCTTTGAGGTTCAACGCCACCATGTGGTGGAGCTAGAATGCATTCTTCTAGCTCTACCATGTGGTAGAGCTAGACTTCAATGAATGTAATCGAGGTTGAATGTAACTGTGGTAGAGCTCTATTCTACCTAAACCACATTGTAGAGATAGAATGCTTTGAGGTCTAGCTTTACCATGTGGTGGAGCTAGAATTGCATTTGAGGTCTAGCTCTACCATGTGGTGAAGCTAGAATCGTAGAGGTAGAAAGCTTTGAGGTTTAGCTCTACCATGTGGTATAGCAAGAATGCATCGATCTAGCTGTGTTCCATACACATCAAGCTACCGGAAGGCTATTGGTGGTGAGTGGCTATTGCCATTAATTCATGATTTGGTGCATTTTTTTGAAAATATGGGAAAGATTTAGGGTTTATGATTTGAAAACCCTAATCACTTAACAATGGATAATCCCACATTTAATTAGTCTTGTTGCCTAATTACATTTGGATTCACTAATAGTAACCCTAATAAGTCATTGATCAAACCCTAACTCTCGATCTTGGAAGTTTGGCCAATTTTCAAGAAATTTGCATGCAATGATGGGCTTTGAGGCATGGGTATAATAAATAAGTGTGAAATGGGCCAGGGCATATAAGACAATGGCTCCTAGTTGTAAAGGAACCTTTTGATATCTTTTATGAATACACATTACCTTGATGCCTATGGCACAAGAATCCATAGTGAGCTTCTCCCATATGAGATCTAGGATGGTGACCACCACTCATTTTGTCTATTCCATGTAATGAGTGGGCCTTCTTCTTGTTGAACTCGTACCAGAGCTCTTGTTTGATCCATTGTTTTCCTATTTTCTATCATTTCATCTCACTTTCTGCATTTTCTTGATGTTCTTGGTTTTCTTGATGACTTAGGTGGCCTTAATGGATGAAAGTCCCATTCCTTTCATTAATTCCTAAAGATTTTGGGCTTTGGATATGCTGTGGAGTGGAATTTGGGGGTACCACACCAAATGTTAAAATTTGCATGACCAAATTTCAGAAAGCTCTCTAATCCTGTTCACTTTTTGCTAATACCACATTTTTGTTATTCCTAATTTTTTCAAAGCTTTCCATAGCCAGATATAGTTATTTCTTAGTGTGTTTTTGAGACTAAAATTGGGGAATGCATTGGGGGGGTCATTTTCTTCAATTAAAAAATTCTATTTTTTTATTACCGTCATTTGAAGCATTCAAACCCTAGATATACCCTGTCTTTTCCTTGAAGTGTCTAGTCCATACTCATGGCAAGTACCCAAGCTCATGAGAGAGCTCAAAGATCATCTCATTAGCAAACAAGAAGTGGAGAAAATCCCTACAGGAGCTGGCAGCAATTTTCAGCAAGGGTAGTTAATTTTTTGGATTGTTTTTATCAATGATGCTTGAAAACTTGCCATTGATTCTTCCTACCACTTTGCAATGTTCTATTTCATCCAACTTTGGGATATTTGGAGATTTCTTTGGTGATTCTTGAAGCATGGTGAAGAAGAGATAAAACCTACAAATTTTGCTTCATAAATCTTCAACATAGAGTTTCATACTTCAACATTCTCAAGAATTAAAGCTTCTGGACGGCTATTGGTGAGTGGCTATTGCCATTAATTAATGATTTGGTGCATTTTTGGAAGATTTAGGAAAGATTTAGGGTTTATGATTTGGAAACCCTAATCACTTAACAATGGCTAATCCCACATTTAATTAGTCTTGCCTAATCACATATGGACTCATTAATATTACCATTATGAAAACTACCACTTCACATTAGTCATTGATCAAACCCTAACTTTGGATCTTGGAAGTTTGGCCAATTTTCATGAAATTTTCATGCAATGGCAATGGTGATTACCATAGCTTTTCATATGCTATTAAAAGTCTCACATGCTTGAAGAACATTGGCATTTGATGGGATGTTGATGGTTGAATTCTTTTTGGATGCTATGGGTATATGTGGGATATTCTTGGTGTGATTCAAGATTTCAATTAGCATTCTCCATCATCACTTGGTGCTTGTTAGTTGTTTCTTTGTGTCATTGGATGTGTTGGGATATGAAGAATGACATAAAGCATGAGTAATTTCTATTGTAATGATGAAATGATAAGCATGAGTCATTTTTTAAATCAAATTGTAAGTGATCTAAATCATCTATTTGAGATTCAATCACTCTCTATTGTTCCATCAAATCTGGGCTGAATGTCCAAGGGTTCCATGCCAAAAAAGCCAACTATAACACACCAATATTTTTCGACCAAGAACGATTGTAGTTAATGTTCACATAAAGAATAATAGTAAGCTTCTCAAATTCCACCAAGGGTGCAAGAAGAAATAGAAAAAACAACAAGAGCAATTGTAAGCGAGAGATAGAGAATGAGAGCGAGATTACAGTGAAATTTGCGAATGAACAAGAGGTTGTCAAGAGTGGAATTTTTGGTAATAAAGACTTAGGGCATGGCGCAAATCATTCAAACGGTAGAAAATTCGACACACAAATTCATGATGATTGGATTCACGATGCACACAATTTAATGTTATACGCCGGCTAAGAGACATAAAGTAAAGGCAGCTCCACAATACAATAATAATAACCCATCATCTTTAAACACTAGCCAATGCATGATTAATATGTCGACACACTAGCAAAGGCACTAGTTTTGGTAGCCTTTGAAAATAGGGTTTTGGTTTGAATCCATTCACAAGCTACCATTTTGTCCCTTAAGGGGTTTCTCTCACTTCTCTCTCTCTAGAAAAGATTCTAAAATAATATTATAATATTAGCTCTTGTAGAATCAAGGAGATCTCTTTAATTTTTTTTAAAAAGTGATTCACCTATTATTTTATTGTAGGACCACCTGTCCTCAAAATTCTGAAATGTGAAATAATAATATTCTATTTGATCTAAAAACATGAAGCATCGAAGATGTGACACTCTTAAATGCCCACTAGACTTTTCAGCTTCTAATTCCTTCCAAAAAGATTACATTTACGTATTTCAAAATGGGAAAATTTCTAAAAACAGAATAACTTGATGTAGACATCACATTTTTGAATTTCTTTATACCCACGCCTACCTCTATGCTCTAAGACTGTGAGTGTTAATTTTTGTTATTTTTCATTAAGTATATAGGGGTTTATGAATATTTTCTTCATTTAGAGACTTCTCTAGATTTTTTAGAATAAGAAAAGTAGGGTTTTCATTTTAGGGAGATTTTAGTTTGCTTTGATGAGATATTGATTTAGGTTTTTCACTTTCCCTCCTTTGTACAGAGAAAATTCAAATCTGTTTGTTTTTTTAGTAGCTATGCTCAAGAGCTTTATGTCTCTCCTAAACCACATCAATGAGTTTAGATATTCTCAATCATGGGGTTTCTTCTCTTCTATAGTAGTAGGCAGAGAAATTGAAGGGTAGGTTGATTAGTTGATGCCATGTAGTTGGAACCACATATTTATCTTCCCCTGCAGTCATCTTTATGTTCATTAATTTTTGCAAAAGAATCAAAGAATAAGAGAGCAATGGAAGTACGTCCATCTTGTTATCTATTATGTTGTTTTGTTATGGTTTAATTTTTTCTGAGTTATTGTGTTTTCTTCTCTATTAATGTTAATCTTATTGTTTCTAAATGTGATTTAGTCATGTGTGAAATAGAAGATAATAGTTGAGTTTAATAATGTTATTTTCGTGCTATTTGGATTGTTTTGTTATGGTTTAATATTGTCTGAGTTATTTTCTTTTCTTTTCTTTTTTGACCATCTTATTATTCTAAGTGTGATTTAGTTATGTGTAAAATAGAAGATATTAGTTAAGTTTAAAGATGCTATTTCTGTGTTGTTTAGATTGTTTATAAGTGATTTTCTGAGTGAAAGAAGTGTGTGAAATATAATTGTTGATTAATAGTTATGATTTAGTTTTAGGATATATTAAAGTCTATATGTTATGTTCAATAATGTTATTTCTCATTTATGATGTTATTTGGGTGAAATGAGTGTGTTATTTTGATTACAAGTTATGATTTAGTTCTAAATTATATTGAAGTTATATTTGGTTAAAGTTTTGTTTAATAATGTTATTTTTGGTTATATTTTTTAGTTGTACAAATGTATAAAAGCTACTTTTTTGTTAATAGTTGTATTTTGTTCAGAGTTAATTTTTGGTTAATAGCTGTGTTTTGTCCAAATGCTAATTTTAGGATGCAGGCCGAAATAAGAAGAGAGACATTCACTTCCAATTAGCACTTTCAATTAGAGGCCGAGTATGCACCACTAGATAAGAGAATGGTAACAAGTAGAAAGCAACCAGAGATAATGCAACAAGAAATAAATGCAGGGAAAAAACATGTTGATCTTTGGGTTGAGGGGTGTTTTTATCCATCGATTCAATTACCCAAACACCTCCATAATTTAGTGGGCTTACATCTTTCATTAAGTATGTGTGTGAAGGTAATGCAGGGTTATTGGGATACACTAGGAGTCTAGTAATGCTTTCTCATAGTGTTTACACATCTGTTCAGTGTATCATGATGGGCATGGATGCAAGGATTAAGGAGCTCACAAAATCACTAAGTGAAAATGAGAGAGACAATCAAAGTCTGCAAGATGCGATGCATGTTATGGAAAATGCGATGCATGTTGTCGAGGTAGACAATGTAGAACTGCATTGAAAATTGTAGGGTTTGAGAGAAGGACAACAAAAAGATGGCAACAATGCTTTCAAAGACTGTTGTTGCTGGACCCTCAATGAAAACCAAACAAGTATGTAAGCGTGTGAGGTTTCTCAAACCACTTCATGAGTTGACCAGAGGGAGTGGGCAATATAATCGGCGGGTCTATGCACAATGTGCAAACATGAAGAATATGTTTTCCAACCCAAGTGAAGAGGTTGATGATGCAATTGAAAAGGTCTTAAGCAAAGCTATGGTGAAGTATGCATTGGAAAACCCCAAATTCAAAACCATTGGTGATGATGTTACAAGAGTATGCTTGAAGGAGGTAAGCAATACCTTCACAACTATTGACGCTCAAGGCATATGTGACATGGTAGGGATTAGCTCTGAATCCTATGTTATGATTTATAAGCAATTGGATGCAGGGTTTAAGGCTGTTCTTAATAACAAGAGACGGGTGGTGCCCATCCCTAAACTGTTCCATGTAAAGCAGGCATGAAAAGATCTTAATGCAAAATTCCTAGACACAATTGATGAGCCAATGTATTAGGAACATACACATATACTTAAGTTTGGATCAAAGGAAGTGCCCTTCAAATTGCATGTAGACAATAACTTTGTATTGAGAATGTGTGCAAGCTATAAGCAACAATGGTAAAGTTCTACAACATGTCTATCGAAGAGTGTAGAGGTAAGCTTCAATTTATTTTGAACCTTGATGAGAGTGAAGTCGTTAAGGGTCAAAAGTTTGAACGTGTTAGCTTGACACTAATGAATAGGGCGTTGGATCCCAGCATCAATTCAAAACATCCAAAATATTTCGATGTGCAATTTGAGAATGAAATATGGTGGCTTGCTGCATTTGAGGTACCAAAGGAGGACCATGAACTACTTTAGATTTTTTTCAACTTAACAGAGATACCATATATTGTACGATGGCAAAATAATGGTGAAGTTTTGCATGTCGATGGATCTGGTAAATACAAGGTAGAATGGCATCTTGCTGGCGATTTGAAAACATTGAAATGTATGCTTAGTGTTTCGAATTCAGCATCAGTTGAGTTTCCTTGCTTATATTGCATGAAATCCAAGAAGAAAGGCAACGATGGGAAGAAACAATGGATTGCAAGGATAGGAAAACATGGTGCCCCAACACGTGACCAGTGTGTTCAAAGAAATGGAATGTTGGTGCCATTAGATCCTAAGTGGGATCCTATTTTAGAAATACCCTTCACAAGGGTCCACTTTGGTACCTTGCATTATATAGTAAGGATAATAGAGAAGTTGGGGTTTGAGTACGTGTGTTTTGCCTACAAGATGCAGCCTACTGTAGATGCTCATGCAACATGCACGAAGGTAGAACAAGTCTTGTTTGATGTTGGATTGCACTGGGGCAAAGTAGAAATAAAAAAGGACAAGAAAAAGTCAGGAAAGTGTGAAAATTTGCCATGCAAACCGTGTTTTGGGGGAGATAAGGCTAGGAAATTCTTATCTCCACCCAACAAGATGAAGATAGTAAGTTTCTTGTAAAACAACCAGAGAAGTACGAAGCATGGAAAAAACTACACATGGTTGTCCCTCATCGGAGCAATGGGTGACATACGTGTTCAGAGAGAGAGATAGACGAGACAAGAGACACCACATACGCTCCACACAAGAATGAATCATATTAGTCACAAGTTACATATATATAGGCAAGACCTAGAGTGAGTTAGGGCTAGCTATATATAGCTCCAAAACCCCCACTCAAATAAAAGTCTCCAGCTGCTGAGTAAAAAAACCCTTGGGAGCACAATGGAAAAACCTGAGCTCCTACATATAAATGTACAATGCCACCCTTGGGAGCACAAGGGAAAAACCCGAGCTCCTACATATAAATGTACAATGCCACCTTAAAGTCCATGTACAATGTGCTTCTATATACAAAGTACAAAGAATAAATTTGCATGATGTGAAGTAATGTGTGAAGTGTCCTAAAGTCTATAGGCTATGTACAAATCTAGACAAAATTGACATGACGTGAGATGTGCTAATCTCCAAAAGGAGAGGCCGCCGCAACTCCAAGTTCTAATCGCAAAAGTGTAAACTGAGCTTCATGGAGTCCTTTGGTGAGAATGTCTGCAATCATTTGATCAGTTGGACAATGTTCTACCATTTTTTCTCCTTTCCTTACTTCATGTTGAACATAGTGATAATGAACTGCAATATGCTTGGACTTGCTATGCACGTAGTCCTTGGCTAGACTAAAAGCACTTTGGTTGTCACATCTAAGAGGAGTGCTGAGTGCTTGAGGAAGGAGAATGACCAATATCAGCAAGGAATTATCGAAGCCAAACCAATTCCACGAGCTGCTAAAGATGCAGCTACATATTCAGACTCTGTAGTGGTAGTAGAAACTGCAATACAGCGTTGTTTCTTGCTAGCCCAACATACCAACAACCATTGATAAAGACGCAATTACCACTGGTGGATCACATGGATAAGTTAGAGCTTACCAATCAGCATCTAAATAACCTAAAAGATTAAGAGAAGTTGATGAAGATATGTCTTCTTGACGACGATATACAAGTTCGAAATCTGCAGTGTCCTTCAAGTACTTCAAAACACGTTTAGATTGAGACCAATGTCTTGTAGATGGAGAGGACAAGTATTGTCCTAACAAATTTGCTACAAATAGAATATCAAGACGAGTGTTCATGCCCACAAATTGAAGACAACCAACAAGATTAGCATAGGGTTAATTTAAAGCTACTGATTCAGCCTCAATATTTGCAACAGTACTCCTAGTAGAGCTTGCAAGACAAGGAGTGTTTGCCGAATGTGCAGTAGCCAACCCAAACTTTTGAACAATATCTTGGATAAACTTTGTTTGACGAAGAAGCGAAATACCATTGTGATGATACCTTTGAACTTGAATACCAAGGCATGAATAGATGTCGCCAAGATCCACCATATCAAAGGCTGAGGATAAAACCTTTTTTACTTGTTGCATGAAAGATAGATTATTAGACACAAGTATAGTGTCATCAACATAAAAGGCGAATATCACAAAATGGTTATCCACATTGCACTTGATATAAAGATTTGGATCAGAGAAGCAAGAAACAGACCCTTGAGATGTGAGAAATTGATCAATCTTGAAGTACCATGATTGTGAAGCTTGCTTTAGTCCATACAAAGCACGGTGGAGTTGGCATACAAGATGTTCCTTTCCGGGAATTGTAAATCCTTTAGGTTGCTCCATATATATTCCTCCTTTAAGTCTCCATTATGAAAAGCCGTCTTAACATTCATTTGATGCATTTCCAAATCAAACTGAGTTGCAAAAGCTAGTAGTACTCGAATGCTTGTACTACGAACTACGGGTGAAAAAGTGTCATGATAGTCAATCTCTACAATTTGTATCCCTTTGCAACTAAACGAGCTTTGAATTTATCAAAGGATCCATTTACCTTTGTTTTAGTCTTGTAAACCCACTTACATTTGATAGGAGTACGATCAGAAGGTAAATTGGTAAGAACCCATGTACTTTTCAAGATCAAAGACTCATATTCAACTTCCATGGCTTCCTTCCATTGTTCCTTTTGTGGAGAGGACATAGCTTCTGCATAAGTTGAAGGATCTTCACAAACAGCCAATACGTGATTAAAGGTTTCAAGATCATCATCATATACATGATTTACACCATGCTCAAGTTCAATAGAAAGATCAACATAGATATCAAGATCTGTAGCAGTCTCCTTTGAAACCGTAGGATGAACATCAGTAGACTTGTCTCCAATATCCATCAAAAGAGTGTTGTCATCATGCAAATCATTGTCCAAAAGTAGAAAAGGAAAAGAAGTGAGTAATGTTTTTGTATCATCGACATCATCTGTGGACCACAAACCTCCCATCAATTGCTCATTGAATATAGCATCTCGACTAACAATTGCCTTTTGAGAACTTGGATCGTAAAACTTGTAACCCTTTGAGTTGTCAGAATAACCAATAAAAATAACCTTCAAACGTGAAGGTTCTAGCTTATGTCATGTCTCTTTTGGGACATGATTATAAGCAACACACCCAAAGACTTTGAAATGTGCAATAGAAGGAGTTTGGCCTATCCAAGCTGTGATTGGATTCTTACCAGAAGGTGTAGTAGTTGGAAGATGATTTTGAACCAAAAAGGCTGTCAATACTGCTTCTGCCCAAAAAGAGACTCGAGATAATCCAGAATGAATAAGCATGCATCTGATTCCATTCAAAATTGTACGATTCTTTTGCTCTGCAACTCCATTTTGTTGGAGAGAATATGGAATGGTATACTCATGGTGGATGCCGTGGTTGATGCAATGATCATGAAATAAGCTGGAAATAAATTCACCACCATTATCACCTCAAAGAATTTTGACTATTCGACCAGTGTGATTCTCCACAGATATTTGGCACCTTTTAAATGTGTCCAATGCTTCTGATTTATGTCGTAGCAAAAAGACATTTGTATACCGTGAATAGTCATCAATAAAAGTAATGAAGTAATGGTAGCAAGACTTGGATGGAGGAAAGGATCCATAAATATCAGTATGACTGAGATCCAAAAGATTATTTGAATGAATATTTGTAGACATTGAAAATGGCTTATGATGATGTTTGCCTAGAGCACAATATTCACATATCCCCATATGCGCGTGAGATTTGAGGTCCATACCTCTCACAAGATCATGACGATGAATATCAAGAAGCTTTGAGAAATTTGAGTGAGCAAACCGATGATGCTATAGCTTACAATCCAGATCTCCTAGAGCTGTAACAACATTTGCAACATCCTCATTCAATGAAAGTTCAAAGCCATGTCGAGGAGCAACCGCAATAGTGGTGCCATCCTTTTTGATGCGACACTTTTATTATCAAATCCAACAAATAGACCAAGATCCACAAGCCGCGTAATAGAAAGTAAGTTTCTTTGTAAATCAGGAACATATAAAACTCCTTGCAGTATTTTGGTTGGAAAGAAGCTCCCAAATACAAGTCGCCAATATCCATTACTTGGCAAGTTATATTATCAGCAAGATAAACCAGTTTCTTGATAGGAATCGGATGATAATTGTGTAACCATTGCAATTGATATGTCATGTTGCCAGTAGCACCAGAATCAACAATAAAGAGAGAACCATCACGACACATGTAGTACCTTTTCTGGAGAGACATTGTAGTACCATGTAATACCGTGTTCTTTTCGTGCCCAACATTTAGATACCAAGTGACCAGTTTTGTCACAATAAGAACAATGCTTTTGAGGAAATCTCAAACGAGAAGAATTACCTCCTCTTTGGAAGCCACGAGATTCGACCCGCCTGAAAGTAGATGGTTAATCCTGCCGTGAAATAGACGTCTCCGGACAGCAAAGGCTGTCTCTGATTCTATGTAATCTAGGGCAATCATGACCGTTTCTTGAGTTACCGACGTCTGACGATCATGACGTTGAGAACATTCAATCAAAGAAATACATGTATGCTCAAAGTCAATTCCATCATCCTTGTTAGATAATATAGTGACAATATTATCATACAAAGGATCCTTCACCGTATCAAGAAGGTGTGTAACCAATTCAGTTTGAGGAATAGGATCCCCTGCAGCAACAGCAGAAAGTTGATTCTTAATACCTTTGAATGATTCAATGTGACTGGACATGGATGTACCTACCTTGAATGGAAGCTTGCCCAGAAGATTACGGAGATAGAGAATCTTTGTAAGAGTTTTCTTCGCAAACATAGTGATAAGATAGTCCCATATAGCATATGACATGGATAATGGTGGATAAAAATCTAGCATGAGTGAATCGTTAAGGGCAGAAAGTATATACCGACGAGTAGCCTTATCACGACGAATCCAGTGTGCATCATCAATTTTCCACTGTTCAAAAATAGGACCTTCGGTAATAATAACATCATTCTGAAGTGGATCAATAGGTTGAGGAGGGCATGCAAGAATACCAAGAACAATATCAGCCAATTCGTCTCCTTCAAAAATTAATAGCATCTTGTATTTCCAACCAGGAAATCCTTGGCCTTGGAAAAGAGGAACAGAACGCTGCCCAAAAGGAAATCCATTAACAAGTATGGTGTTTGCCATGTCGGCTTGTGAGAACATGTACAAGATAAGATCGCAGAACTTGTAGACCATGTATGAGATAAGAGACATGTAGCCAAAAATAGGCATGCACCAGACAACGAGCATAAAGTGATCGTGTAAAGAATAGAACGTGAACCAAAATTAGAACTCTAAAAGTGGAGACCCGTGTCTCATGCACGTAAGCAAACTTAGAGGTCCATAAAAGACAAAAATAATAATAAGAAAAAGCATCACATTAAGAAAAAGCAACTTCAAATATATACTTAAAGTTATATTTATTTTTAAACTTATATTTAGACTTAAAAATTAATGACACTTCATTAAAATATAACAAATCATAAAAATATATTTATATTTCTATCTCCTGCTTCTGATCCGGTATTATTAGGGATGGTGTATGTGTATCAGCAGCAGCAGTTGGTTTTCTTCAGGTGTTCCACTCCAGGCCTATCTTTTTCTTCTACACAGTAGCATTGTATATATCATGATCTTGAAGTTTTAGTTGATCACCCCCCCTCCCCCCCTTCTATCTCTTACTCTTGTATTACTTTTAATAATATTAAAAGCTACTCTCTATTTTCACATATATATATATATATTTCTAGCATAATTAATTATATTTTTATTTACACTTAAATATATACTTATATTTATATTTACGTTTATACTTACTTATACTTATCATTATTTCTTACATATTAAAGGGTTTGAAACACATTAGACTTAAAAAACATCAACACTTTATGAAAATAAAGAAAATCAAATTTACAACACTTTTAGAGAAACAACTTGTTATATTCACTTGGAAGAATAAGAGTTACATTGACTCCACAATCTCAAGGATGTGTGGAACAACACACTGATTGCATGTTTTGCAATGTTCACTTTGACTCCCAACCTTCCTACCATACAACTTAAAATAGAATTTACAAGGGGGATTATTGGACATAAGTTAGATTGCCTACCTTCAAAAACTAAGGGGCCAATGACTCTCTACATTAAAGCTTAAAGCGTCATGACCCTCCCAAAGAGTAACCACATCAATGAGTGTTGAAGGTGTGCTATCTCGCATGTCTTGGTCCAAGCTGAGCCACTTCCCTCGTGGAAGTCGCCACCTCCTATACTTGAAAGCGAATGCACAAAGTTTGTCTTGCAATGAAGTACCTGTCATAAAAAACAAAAAAAAAACCAACATAAAAACATAAAATCAACATTCAACAATCAGTGTCTTGCAAATGAAGTGCTTATAAATAAAAACCATCAATAATCAACAGAATTGTAATCTGCTCACCCAGTAACTGAGTCATCCAATCCTCAGATGGGCACTTGTAGGCATCAGTAATCTTAGTTTTCTCTTAACTACTTCATAGTATCCAAACAAATATGCAAACAAACCAAATGGTACAAACCAACTTAGATGCACATCTCTAGAGCCTCTGGAAGGTCTCATGGTAGTATGAACATCAGTTTTTATCTTTACCCTACATGCTTCTCACATGTTCAAGATAGGATTATACCATTCCTAGCTAGACAACGATGGAAGTGGAATATACTCCAAACTATGTCTCTCCATATCATACACTGAATCATAAAAAGTAAACATTCTGAGTGTGACGGTCCTGAATCTAACCATATCTTAATCATACAACTTAATCTAAGAAAACATTAAACTCAATTAATCATGCTGTTTCTACATAGCAATACAATCAAATCAACCTTCTCAAATAACAAACAAGCATGCATGCCATATGCAAGATTCTTATCACATAAGCAAAGAATCATGTAATCTCAAACAAACATTCACATGATATAGATCTCTATCAATTATAGCATAGCATCTCAATCAATCACAATGTATGTGTCTATCTCAAGATTCTATCATCATCACTATGCTCAATAACATGGTTACTCATAATGACCAAAATCCAGCCAACAATCTAGGGCTTTCTGCGATGCCCATCCACCCAACCTCCACACTGGACATCGCGGCTATCCCGGGTATGCCTCTAGTATATCTCATCCACTCTAGGTTCTACCAAATGGCTCCTAAAGGGCATAAATCACATTCTCTGTCCGCCAGCGTTCCTTGTCTAAGGATGCTCGGCCCGAATCTCAAAATCTCACATGTCGAGTCTCATCATACACATGCATATGAATCAGTCATACGCGTGCATATCAATCACTCATCTCAAAACAAAGCAATCATAACTCATACATATCATTTCACACTCATCTCTAGTCCATAATCTTTCAAGGCATACATATTCAAATCAATTTAACAATCAATTTCAAGTATAAAACAAGCTTTTAGATTAAACAGTCTTTAACTTCTCTTTATCTTTTAAGTCACATGGGAATCCTTGTTTTTAACATAATCAATTATCATGTTCCAACGAGCAAGGTCATCTCTAGTCACTATAGCTAAATCTTAACTATGCTTATGCGTTAGTCCATCCAGTCTATATACATAAGATAGTCAATCTTGATAGCAATTCCTAAGGCAAAGCTTGATAACTGGTCTCTTTGGGAGAGTGGTATCTTTCAATCTATTTGGAATTAGAGAAAAGTCAAAACTACAGAGTTTTAGGATAAAATCTTGAGATTTCTTCAAGTAGCCTTGGAAATAATGACTTGATAACTTGCTTGTCTAAGATCTTAAGTTGATATAATAAGCTCTTACCTTGATTTTCCATTTCTTAGCTATCTCTTGGATAAAATCAACATACTCCCTAATCACTGTCATGTTGTAAATCAGTCACTATACATGTCATAAACAAGATTTCTTGGAATCATAAGTTAATAAACAATAATAAATCTAATGAAAATATTATCATTGTATTGTATTAAACTTCAACGTAATCAATCAATTTGCAAACTCTTATTTTCACTTTGCTTGCATCTTTAGGCTTAGTCAAATTTCTTCAACAAGAGAGCGATCCTCTATTCTTTCTTCAATTAAGGAGCTTAGAAAGTGAAACATTTTCAAACTTTACAAACACATGTGGTTACATAATCTTTCTACTAATGGACTTGCAACCTCCACAATAGATATAGATTTTCCAACCTACACTTATTTACTTCATGATGATAATTTATTACTCAATAAGAAAACAATGTACTACATGAAATACTTTTCTTGCTCTGGTGGCAAAGCAGACATCATTCTGAATTCTACATCACATCTTTGACCCTATAAGTAATAATCTTTACTATGATCATCTCCAATCATGTAAACCTGCTTCTCAAAGAGACCTTAGAACTCATTTTTAGAGAACCATCACTAAGATGTTCTTTATAGAGCATTAGAAGTCCTAAAACTCTGTAGTTTTGACTTTTCTCTAGTTCCAGATAGATTGAAAGATACTACTGTCCCAAAGAGACCACTTATGAGGCTTAGAAATTGCTATCAAGATTGACTATCTTATGTATATAGACCATATGGATTAACGCATAAGCATAGTTAAGACTTAGCTTTAGTGACTAGAGATGACCTTCTTCGTTGGAACATGATAATTGATTATGTTAAAAGCAAGGATTCCCATGTGACTTAAAAGATAAAGAGAAGTTAGAGACTATTTAAAATATAAGCTTGTTTTATACTTGAAATTGATTGTGATTGATTTCAATATGTATGCCTTGAAAGATTATGGACAAGAGATGAGTGTGAGATGATATGTATGAGTTATGATTGCTTTGTTTTGAGGTGAATGATTGATATGCACGCGTATTATTGATTCATATGCATGTGTATGATGAGACTCGACATGTGAAATTTTCAGATTTCGGCCGATTGTCCGTAAACAAGGAACACCGGACAGAGAATGTGATTTATGCCCTCTAGGAGATAATTGGTAAAACCCAGAGTGGACGAGATTTACTAGAGACATACATGCGATAGCCACAATGTCTAGTGTGGAGGATGGGTGGACAGGCATCGGAGAAAGCCCTAGATTGGCTAGCTTTTGGTCATTATGGGTAACCATGTTGTCGAGCATGGTGATGATGATAGAATCTTGAGATAGACACATACATTGTGATTGATTGATCAGAAAACAAGGCAAAATGTGCAAGAGAATGTATGTGGATTTTCAATTCATGAAAATGCTCGTGCAGCAAGAGGAAAAACTTCTGTAACTGTGGCCGAGGAGATTGAAGAATATGCACATGTCAATCCTATTGTTCATGCAAGTAAGGCCAAAAACCAAGATTCAATTATTAATATTCCTATCAAGTGTTGAATAATTCAAGATCCATGCATAGTTTTGAATCAATCCACGTGGTAAAATAGTTAAGAATTACAAAATTTTACCAGAAGAATCTAATGGTAGAGCTTGCTTCGAGAAAGCAACATACATGTAATCAATATGTCAAGAATGTGTTTTTGGTTCATAGAAGACCTCAAGTCAAAAGCTAATTTTTCATATGTTAGCTTTGGGAAGATATGATGCCATATTAGGGATAGATTGGTTAGTGCCTATAAAGGCCAAGATAGAGCCAAAGTTGTATTTTCAGCATGAAATTGTCAAAAATAGCCAAGTGCCCCACTTTGCACTTTCATGAGAACACAAGGAATTTTGGCTTTCTAGAGTCTCATACACTCTTGTAGAGTTTCTTGCTACTTTCATGTTTACATCAAAATCTGACTCTAAACATATGGAAAGATAAAGTGTTCACAAAATATTCAAATATTCTATTTTCTAATTCTTTATCTCATAAAGTGTTTATTCTATGAGTCTTTAGACTAGGCGATCATTTTTTATTAATAAATTCACCTGTTAAGCATTCCATGCCTCAACTCAGATTCTCTCCTATTCATGCTTATCGATTTATTTATTTAATCTCAAAATATTTTTTTTAAAAAAAGAGTGTTTGTGTACTTTCCCGACATATTTTGTGATGTCTTGATTGATTGGGAATCCATGTCTACTCTCCAGAAGTTGTGGAAGAGATGCTTGTAGATTTGGCAAGCCTCTCAAATCTTTTGTTTAGGGCTGCAATCTAGAATAGGTATAACTTGGTGCACAGTCATAAGTTACTAGTCATGTGGATACTTAAAATTACAAGAATGCAAAAGTGTGAGCCGAATAGCCAAAATCGGCTGTATGTGAAAGTTGACTCCAAAAATAGGTCACTTTTTACTTTTTTTTAATCAAAGTTCAATTTTCATGTCCATCTACACACTTAAAGGCTTCCTTTGAGTGTACTATTTAATTGAAAACTCAATCTTGAATTTTCACTTAATTTTACCACTTAGAATCTTTACTGTTGAAAAAACACTGAAAACCTGTCGGAATTCATTACTGAAATCTATAGCATCCAAAACTTAGGATTATCTTAAATCATATCTTGGTTAATCTTAGAGGTATGTTACATTCTCTCCCCATTAAGAAATCCTCGTCCTCGACAATAAAAGTATCTTATCCTCAATCATTAGACCTTGAGAAATAGTTTTTCTTACTCAGCTATTATACTTGATATAGTACTTAAGAGTCATATACTCTGACTTTTAAGAAAATTATAAATATCCATATGTCTTCCTCGTGAGATTTCTTCAAGTAGCCTTGGAAAGAACGATTTGACAACTTGCTTGTCTAAGATCTTAACTTGATATAATAAGCTCTTAACTTGCTTTTGCATTTCTTAGCTATCTCTTGGATAAAATCAACATACTCCGTAATCACTGTATCTATTAGAATCTAATTACTATAGAATTATTTTCTCTTAGTATTGTGCTGTCTTTGAGACATTACACAAAGTATCTTGATCTTGTAAATCAGCCACTATCCATGTCATAAAGCAAGATCTCTTGGAATCACAAGTTAATAAACAATAATAAATCTGATGAAAAATATTATCGTTGTATTGTATTAAACTTCAACGTAATCAATCAATTTGCAAACTCATGTTTTCACTCTACTTGTAGCTTTAGACTTAGTCAAATGTTTTCAAGAAGAGAGAGATCCTCTATTCTTTCTTCAATTAAGGAGCTTAGAAAAAGAAACACTATCAAACTTTACGAACAAATGTGTTTACATAATCTTTCTATTGATGGACTTGCAACCTCAACAATAGATATAGATTTTCCAACCTAAACTTTTTTACTTCATGATGATAACTTTTTACTTAATAAGAAAACAATATACTTCATGAAATACTTTTCTTGCTCTGCTGCAAAGTAGACATCATTCTAAATTCTACATCACATCTTTGACCCTACGAGTAATAATCTTTACTATGATCATCTGCAATCGTTCAAACCCGCTTCTATATCTTGGCCTTTATAGGCACTAACCAATCTATCCCTAATATGGCATCATATCTTCCCAAAGCCAACACATGAAAAATTAGCTTTTGACTTGAGGTCGTCTATGAACCAAAAACACATTCTTGACATATTGATTACATGTATATTGCTTTCTCGAAGCAAGCTCTACCATTAGATTCTTCTAGTAAAATTTAGAAATTCTTAACTATTTTACCACGTGGAGTGATTGAAAACTATGCATGGTTCTTGAATTATTCAGCACTTGAAATACATTATTCACAATCTTTATAGGAATATTGATAATTGAATCTTGGTTTTTGGCCTTACGTGCATGAACAACACGATTGACATATGCATATTCTTCAATCTCCTCGACCATAGTTACAGAATTTTTTCCTCCTGCTCCACAAAGAGCATTTTCATTAATTGAAAATCCACGTACATTCTCTTGCACATTTTGCCTTGTTTTTTGATCTCTTGTATTTAATCTCTCACGCACCTCATGTGATGCTAGCTTGTTTTTGCACTCATAAGTTTTATGACTCTTTCCTAAAACAACGGGTCCAAACATAAGTTTTATGACTCTTTTCTAAACAACGGGTCCAAACATAGACCTTCGTGCCACACCTTTTCTATCATCTTTGGAAACAAATATGTAACCCATCTACCTTCTCTTATTCTGCATAAAATTTGCCTTCTCATCATAAAATGGATTTGTGAGCCATCTTGTGACAATACAACAAAATTGTAAAAGCTTTTTTTAAAGTAAAGAAACTTCTGTCTGTATCACAGGAAAATAATAATAATAATATCAATTACCCAAGACCTGCAACATCTGCAATTAAGTGCGGATTGCCCAACCTATGCTCTGATACCAACTGTGACGGTCCCGAATCTAACCATATCTTAATCGTACAACTTAATCTAAGAAAACATTAAACTCAGTTAATCGTGCTATTTCTACATAGCAATACAATCAAATCAACCTTCTCAAATAAGAAACAAGCATGCATGCCATATCCAAGATTCTTATCACATAAGCAAAGAATCATGTAATCTCAAACAAACATTCACATAATATAAATCTCTATCAATTATAGCATAGTACATCAATCAAACACAATGTATGTGTCTATCTCAAGATTCTATCATCATCACCATGCTCGACAACATGGTTACTCATTAATGACCAAAACCTAGCCAATCTAGGGCTTTCTCCGATGCGCGTCCACCCAACCTCCACACTAGACATCGCGGCTATCCCATGTATGCCTCTAGTAAATCTCGTCCACTCTGGGTTTTACCAAATGGCTCTTAGAGTGCATAAATCATATTCTCTGTCCGACGTTCCTTGTTTAAGGACAGCCGGCCCGAATCTCAAAATTTCACATGTTGAGTCTCATCATACACATGCATACGTCTCAGTGATGGTTCTCTAAAAATGAGTCCTAAGGTCTCTTTGAGAGCATTCAAAATAGCCATAGTTTTGTTTTCAGCATGAAACTGTCAAAAATAGCCAAGTGTCCCACTTTGCACTCTAATAATTCAAAAATGAAAGGAATTTTAGCTTTCTAGAGTCTCGTGCACTCTTGTATAGTTTCTTGCCAACTAAAACTTTCATGTTTACATCAAAATCTGATTTTAAACGTAAGGAAAGATAAACTCTTTGCAAAATAGCCAGTATCTAGTCATAAAGTAGTCAAATATTCTATTTTCTAATTCTTTATCTCCAAAAGTGTTTATTCTATGAGTTTTTAGACTAAGGTGATCATTTTTAATTAATAAATTCAACCATTAAGCGTTCCATACCTCAACTCAGATTCTCTCATATACATGCTTATCGATTTATTTATTTAATCTTAAAAGAATTTAAAGCAAAATAAAAAAAAGAGTGTTTGTGTACTTTCCCGACATATTTTGTGATATCTTGATTGATTGGGAATCCATGTCTACTCTCCAAAAGTTATGGAAGAGATTCTTGTAGATTTGGTAAGAATCTCAGATCTGCTATCAGGCCTGCAAACTCTGCAATAGGTATAACTTTGTGCACAATTATAAGATACTAGTCATGTGGATACTTAAAATTACCAAAATGCATACGGTCTACAACACCTAGCATGAGCCGAATCGCCAAAATCAGTTGTATGTGAAAGTTGGCTCCAAAAATAGGACACACGTTTTACCTTTTTATCAAATTTTGATTTTCATGTCCATCTACACAAGCAAAGGCTTCGTTTGAGTATACTAAATAATTAAAAACTAAATCTTGAATTTTCACTTAATTTTAACACTTAGAATCTTTACTGCTCAAAAACCACTGAAAACCTGCTAGAATTCATTACTAAAATCTGTAGCATCCAAAACATAGGATTATCTTTAATTATAACTAAGTTAATCTCGGAGGTATGTTACATTCTCCCCATTAAGAAATCGTCATCCTCGACGATAAAAGTATCTTATCCTCAATCATTAGACCTTGAGAAATAGTTTTTCTTACTCAGTTATTATACTTGATATAGTACTTGAGAAGTCATATGCTTTTGAATTTCAAGAAAACTATAAATATACATATGACTTCATCTTGAGATTTCTTCAAGTAGCCTTGGAAAGAATGATTTGACAACTTGCTTGTCTAAGATCTTAAGTTGATATAATAAGCTTTGAACTTGATTTTCCTTTTCTTAGCTATCCCTTGGATAAAATCAACATACTCTGTAATCACTGTATCTATTAGAATCTCAATACTATAGAATTCTTTTCTCTTAGTATTGTGCTCTCTTTGAGGCATTACACAAAGTATTTCATGTTGTAAATCAGTCACTATACATGTCATAAAAAAGATTTCTTGGAATCACAAGTTAATAAAAAATAATAAATCTAATGGAAAATATTATCGTTGTATTTTATTAAACTGCAACGTAATCAATCAATTTGAAAACTCTTATTTTCACTTTGCTTGCATCTTTAGGCTTAATCAAATTTCTTCAACAAGAGAGCGATCCTCTATTCGTTCTTCAATTAAGGAGATTAGAAAGTGAAACACTTTCAAACTTTATGAACACGTGGTTACATAATCTTTCTACTGATGGACTTGCAACCTCCACAATAGATATAGATTTTCCAACCTATACTTATTTACTTCATGATGATAATTTACTACTAAAGAAGAAAACAATGTACTACATGAAATACTTTTTTTGCTCTGGTGGCAAAGCAGACATCATTCTAAATTCTACATCACATCTTTGACCCTATAAGTAATAATCTTTACTATGATCATCTCCAATCATGCAAACCTGCTTCTATATCTTGGCCTTTATAAGCACTAACCAATCTATCCCTAATATGGCATCATATCTTCCCAAAGCTAACAACATATGAAAAATTAGCTTCTGACTTGAGGTCGCCTATGAACAAAAAACACATTCTTGACATAGTGATTACATGTCTATTGCTTTCTCCAAGCTCTACCATTAGATTCTTCTGGTAAAATTTAGTAATTCTCAACTATTTTACCACGTGGAGTGATTAAAAACTATGCATTGTTCTTGAATTATTCAACACTTGAAATACATTATTCACAATCTTTATAGGAATATTAATAATTGAATCTTCATTTTTGGCCTTACTACCTGCATGAACAACAGGATTGACGTGTGCATATGCTTCAATTTCCTCCGCCATAGTTACAGAAGCTTTTCCTCTTGCTGCACGAGCATTTTCATTAATTGAAAATCCACGTACATTCTCTTGCACATTTTGCCTTGTTTTTTGATCTCTTGTATTTAATCTCTCATGCACCTCACGTGATGCTAGCTTGTTTTTGCACTCATTAGTTTTATGACTCTTTTCTAAACAACGGTTCCAAACATAGACCTTCATGTCACACCTTTTCTATCATCTCTGGAAACAAATATGTGACGCATCTATGTTCTCTTATTTTGCATAAAATTTACCTTCTTATCATAAAATGGATCTGTGAGCCATCTTGTGATTATATGACCAAATTGCAAAAGCTTTTTTAAAGAAAAGAAACTTATGTTTGTATCACAGGAAAAAATACAAAATAATAATATTAGTTACCCAAGACCTAAAACATATGCAATTAAGTGCAGACTGCCCAACCTATGCTTTGATACCAACTGTGACGGTACCGAATCTAACCATATCTTAATCGTATAACTTAATGTAAGAAAACATTTAATTCAATTAATCATGCTATTTCTACATAGCAATAGAATCAAATCAACCTTCTCAAATAACAAACAAGCATGCATGCCATATCCAAGATTCTTATCACATAAGCAAAGAATCATGTAATCTCAAACAAACAATCACATGATATAAATATAGCATAGTTTGTCAATCAATCACAATGTATGTGTCTATCTCTAGATTCTATTATCATCGCCATGCTCGACAACATGGTTACTCATAATAATGACCAAAAGCTAGCCAATCTAGGGCTTTCTTCGATGCTCGTCCACCCAGCCTCCACACTAGACATCGTAGCTATCCCATGTATGTCTCTAGTAAATCTCGTCCACTCTGGGTTTTACCAAATGGCTCCTAGAGTGCATAAATCACATTCTCTGTCCGGTGTTCCGTGCCTAAGGACAACCGGCCCGAATCTCAAAATTTCACATGTCGAGTCTCATCATACACATGTATATGAATCAATCATACGCATGCATATCAATCATTCATCTAAAAACAAAGCAATAATAACTCATATATATCATCTCACACTCATCTCTTGTCCATAATCTTTCAAGGCATACATATTCAAATCAATCACAATCAATTTCAAGTATAAAACAAGCTTTTATTTTAAACAGTCTTTAACTTTTCTTTATCTTTTAAGTTACATGGGAATCCTTGTTTTTAACATAATCAATTATCATGTTGCAACGAGCAAAGTCATCTCTAGTCACTATAGCTAAGTCTTAACTATGCTTATGCGTTAGTCCATCTAGTCTATATACATACGATAGTCAATCTTGATAGCAATTTCTAAGGTAAAGCATGATAACTAGTCTCTTTGGAAGAGTAGTATCTTTCAATCTATCTGGAATTAGAGAAAAGTCAAAACTACAGAGTTTTAGGATTTCTAATGCTCTATAAAGCACGTCTCATTGATGGTTCTCTAAAAATGAGTTCTAAGGTCTCTTTGAGCGCATTCAAAACAGCCAAAGTTGTGTTTTCAGCATGAATTTGTTAAAAACAGCCAAGTGCCCCACTTTGCATTCCAATAACTCAAAAACGAAAGGAATTTTGGCTTTCTAGAGTCTCATAGACTCTTGTAGAGTTTCTTGCTATCTTAAACTTTCATGTTAACATCAAAATCTGATTCTAAACATAGGGAAAGATAAACTCTTCACAAAATATTCAAATATTCTATTTTCTAATTCTTTATGTCCTAAAGTTTTTATTCTATGAGTCTTTAGACTAGGCGATCATTTTTCATTAATAAATTCACTTGTTAAGCATTCCATGCCTCAACTCAGATTCACTCATATATATGCTTATCAATTTATTTATTTAATCTCAAAAGAATTTAAAGAAAAATTAAAAAAAGAGTGTTGTGTACTTTCTCGACATATTTTGTGATGTCTTGATTGATTGGGAATCCATGTCTACTCTCCAGAAGTTGTGGAAGAGATGCTTTTAGATTTGGCAAGCCTCTCAAATCTATTATTAGGGCTGCAATCTGGAATAGATATAACTTCGTGCACAGTTATAAGATACTAGTCATATGGATATAGTCATATGGATACTTAAAATTACAAGAATGCATACGGTCTACAACATAGCGTGAGCCGAATAGCCAAAATTGGATGTATGTGAAAGTTGACTCCAAAAATAGGTCACGTTTTACTTTTTTTATATCAAATTTCAATTTTCATGTCCATCTACACACTTAAAGGCTTCCTTTAGTATACTAATTATTTGGAAATTCAATCTTGAATTTTCACTTAAATTTAACACTTAGAATCTTTACTGTCAAAAAAACACTGAAAACCTATTAGAATTACTGAAATCTGTAGCATCCAAAACTTAGGATTATCTTAAATCATAACTTGGTTAATCTCAGAGGTATGTTACATTCTCTCCCCATTAAGAAATCGTCGTCCTCCTCAACGATAAAAGTATCTTATCCTCAATCATTAGACCTTGAGAAATAGTTTTTCTTACTCAGCTATTATACTTGATATAGTACTTGAGAAGTCATATACTCTGACTTTCAAGAAAACTATAAATATCCATATGTCTTCGTCTTGAGATTTCTTCAATTAGCCTTGGAAAGAACGATTTGACAACTTGCTTGTCTAAGATCTTAACTTGATATAATAAGCTCTTAACTTGATTTTGCATATCTTAGCTATCACTTGGATAAAATCGAAACATACTCCGTAATCCTTGTATCTTTTAGAATCTAATTACTATAGAATTCTTTTCTCTTAGTATTGTGCTCTCTTTGAGGCATTACAAAAGTATCTTGATCTTGGAAATCAGTCACTATCCGTGTCATAAACAAGATCTCTTGGAATCACAAGGTAATAAACAATAATAAATTTGATGAAAAATATTATCGTTGTATTGTATTAAACTTCAACGTAATCAATCAATTTGTATACTCTTATTTTAATTTTACTTGTAGCTTTAGACTTAGTCAAATGTTTTTAACAAGAGAGTGATCCTCTATTCTTTCTTCAATTAAGTAGCTTAGAAAGTGAAACACTATCAAACTTTACGAACAAATGTGTTTACATAATCTTTCTATTTATGGACTTGCAACCTCAACAATAGATATAGATTTTTCAACCTAAACTTATTTACTTCATGATGATGATAACTTACTACTTAATAAGAAAACAATATACTATATAAAATACTTCTCTTGCTTTGCTGCAAAGCAGACATCATTCTAAATTCTACATCACATCTTTGACCATATGAGTAATAATCTTTACTATGATCAACTGCAATCATGCAAACCCACTTCTATATCTTGGTCTTTATAGGCACTAACCAATCTATCCCTGATATGGCATCATATCTTCCCAAATCCAACACATGAAAAATTAGCTTTTGACTTGAGGTCATCTATGAACCAAAAACACATTCTTGACATACTGATTACATGTATATGACTTTCTCGAAGTAAGCTCTACCATTAGATTCTTTTGGTAAAATTTAGTTACTCTTAACTATTTTACCACGTGGAGTGATTGAAAAATATGCATGGTTCTTGAATTATTCAGCACTTGAAATACATTATTCACAATCTTTATAGAAATATTGATAATTAAATCTTGGTTTTTGGCCTTACCTGCATGAACAACAGGATTGATATATGCATATTGTTCAATATCCTCGGCCATAGCTATAGAAGTTTTTCCTCCTGCTCCACAAAGAGAATTTTCATTAATTGAAAATCCACGTACATTCTCTTGCACATTTTGCCTTGTTTTTTGATCTCTTGTATTTAATCTCTCACGCACCTCATGTGATGCTAGCTTATTTTTGCACTCATAAGTTTCATGACTCTTTTCTAAACAATAGTTCCAAACATAGACCTTCATGCCACACCTTTTCTATCATCTCTGGAAACAAATATGTGACCCATCTATTGTTGGCTATATATAGAATGTCTCTATATATAGCCCTAGGATCTCCTCTATATATACTCATCTATTGTGTGTATTCCACACACTTTGGGGATTCAATCTTGTGTCTCGTGTGCTATCGCCGCCTCCATCTCCAACATGGTATCAGAGCAAGTTGACATTGTCATGCATGTCCTTGCGGATGGACTATATTCCTAAGCAACCATATAATAGATACCTTTATGTCTATTTCTTTGTGTACATCTTTTCGTGTACATCTCATATTTCTATAACAAAATAATGGTTTTCCATTTGTTATGGAGACTTCTTCCATATTACAGGGTTTATGGATCAGGATTGTATTTGTGTTCAGCTTCAATATAGAGAAGAGACTACAAAAATATTATTTGGCATCGTCACGAAGATAGATTCGCACCCAACCTACATGAATGGATCAAGACAACATGAAGATGGATGACGATGACTCCTTAAAAGCCTTCATGGCTATTGTTCACATAAGAGTGATGAAGTATATATGGGAGTTATGTAGCTCCTTCATGGGGGCTATTGTACATATGGGAGTGATGTAGCTCCTTCATGGATATTGTGTATATGGGAGTGATGTAGCTCCTTCGCAGAATTCATGGCTATTGTATATATGGGAGTGAGTGATGTAGCTCCTTTGAATAATACTTTGTAACTATAAAATAATTTAATATAGCGATAGGTGTATATAGAGCTGTGGGTTTTTCCCTTGAGCCCCCAAGGGTTTTTTCATCCATAGTTAGAGACCCTTCTTTGAGCGGGAGTGTTGGCTATATATAGAATGTCTCTATATATAGCCCTAGGATCTCCTCTATATATACTCATCTATTGTGTGTATGCCACACACTTTGGGGATTCAATCTTGTGTCTCGTGTGCTATCGCCTCCATCTCCAACATCTATGTTCTCTTATTCTACATACAATTTGCCTTCTCATCATAAAATGGATTTGTGAGCCATCTTGTGACAATACAACAAAATTGTAAAAGATTTTTTTAAAGAAAATAAACTTTTGTCTGTGTCACAAGAAAAAAATAATAATAATATCAATTGTAACCCAAGACCTGCAACATCTGCAATTAAGTGGGGACTGCCCAACCTATGCTCTGATACCAACTCTGACGGTCCTGAATCTAACCATATCTTAATCATACAAATTAATCTAAGAAAACATTAAACTCAGTTAATTGTGCTATTTCTACATAGCACTACAATCAAATCAACCTTCTCAAATAAGAAGCATGCATGCCATTTCCAAGATTCTTATCACATAAGCAAAGAATCATGTAATCTCAAACAAACATTCATATGATGTAAATCTCTATCAATTATAGCATAGCATGTCAATCAATCCCAATGTATGTGTCTATCTCAAGATTCTATTATCATCACCATGCTCGACAACATGGTTACTCATAATGACCAAAACCAAGCCAATCTAGGGCTTTCTCCGATGCTCATCCACCCAACCTCCACACTAGAAATTGCAGCTATCCCATGTATGCCTCTAGTAAATCAAGTCCACTCTGGGTTTTACCAAATGGCTCCTTCTCTATCCGGCGTTTCTTGTCTAAGGACAATCGGCCCGAATCTCAAAATTTCACGTCGAGTCTCATCATACACATGCATATGAATCAATCATACACGTGCATATCAATCATTTGTCTCAAAACAAAGTAATCATAACTCATACATATCATCTCACACTCATCTCTTGTCCATAATCTTTCAAGGCATACATATTCAAATCAATCACAATCAATTTCAAGTATAAAACAAGCTTTTAATTTAAACAGTCTTTAACTTCTCTTTATCTTTGAAGTCACAAGGGAATCCTTGTTTTTAACATAATCAATTATCATGTTCCAACAAGCAAGGTCATCTCTAGTCACTATAACTAAGTCTTAATTATGCTTATGTGTTCGTCCATCCGGTCTATATACATAAGATAGTCAATCTTGATAGCAATTTCAAAGGCAAAGCCTAATAACTGTCTCCTTGGGAGAGTAATATCTTTCAATCTATTTGGAATTAGAGAAAAGTAAAAACTACAGAGTTTAAGGACTTCTAATGCTCTATAAAGCACATCTCAGTGAAAATGAGTTCTAAGGTCTCTTTGAGAGCATTCAAAATAGCCATAGTTTTGTTTTTAACATGAAACTGTCAAAAATAGCCAAGTGTCTCGCTTTGCAATCTAATAACTCAAAAATGAAAGGAATTTTGGCTTTCTGGAGTCTCGTGCACTCTTGTATAGTTCCTTTCCAACTAAAAATTTCATGTTTACATCCAAATCTGATTCTAAATGTAGGGAAAGATAAACTCTTCACAAAATAGCCAGAATCTAGTCATCATAAACTAGTCAGATATTCTATTTTCTAATTCTTTATCTCCAAAAGTGTTTATTCTATGAGTCTTTAGACTAAGGTGATCATTTTTAATTAATAAATTCAACTGTTAAGCGTTCCATACCTCAACTCATATTCTCTCATATACATGCTTATCAATTTATTTATTTAATCTCACAACAGAATTTAAAGCAAAATAAAAAAAAGAGTGTTTGTGTACTTTCCTGACATATTTTGTGATGTCTTGATTGATTGGGAATCCATGTCTACTCTCCAGAAGTTATGGAAGATATTCTTGTAGATTTGGTAAGCCTCTCAGATGATCTACTGTCAGGCCTACAATCTGCAATAGGTATAACTTTGTGCACAGTTATAAGATACTAGTCATGTGGATACTTAAAATTACCAAAATGCATATGGTCTACAACCTAGCGCGAGCTGAATTGCCAAAATCGGTTGTATGTGAAAGTTGACTCCACAAATAGGTCACGTTTTTCTTTTTTATCAAATTTTTATTTTCATGTCCATCTACACAATTAAAGGCTTCGTTTGAGTATGCTAACTAATTGAAAACTCAATCTTTAATTTTTGCTTAATTTTAACACTTACAATCTTTACTGCTCAAAAAACACTGAAAACCTGCTAGAATTCATTACTTAAATTTGTAGCATTATCTTTAATTATAACTTGGTTAATCTCAGAGGTATGTTACATTCTCTCCCCATTAAGAAATCGTCAAAGTATCTTATCCTCAATAATTAGACCTTGAAAAATAGTTTTTCTTACTCAGTTATTATACTTGATATAGTACTTGAGAAGTCATATGCTTTTGAATTTCAAGAAAAATATAAATATACATATGTCTTCATCTTGAGATTTCTTCAAGTAGCCTTGGAAAGAATGACTTGACAACTATACATTGACTTTGTACCTAAGAAAATGAGGACTTTTGACTATCTAATGCTTAATCAAATTATGCAACTATATTTCCAACTTTGAATACGATGTTCTAACAAAAGAACTTGAAACGAAATTCCTTCATTTACTAGGAGATATTAGCCACTAAAGGTAAACAAATACGTATTTTTTTACTGTTTACAGGGTGCTTGAGTGGACAAAACTGGGCACCCTGATCTTGCAACCACCCTGTTCCACTTTGACTCTTTGGCAAAATGACACTCTCTTACTACATGATTTACAATACATTTTGATTTCTGACCAAAATAATGATTTCCATAACTTTACATACGTTTTGTTGAATCCTACATGTACTAGATTAGACTGACCAAATGGAGTCGACTAGCTTGACGGTCTGTTAGTGTGAGGCTTCGACTCAATAATCACAATACAATTCAAGAAAATAGAAATTTATGTAAATTTTTGAGGCAGAAAGAGAACAATTCTATATATAATCAAGAAAACTTACAACAATCTGATATGAACTACCCAAATCTAGCCTCCGAATTAGTATGCAAGTCATCTGCATCTCATTATTTGCTTAGTTTTTCGTGCCACAAATATGCACGTGCTTTTTGGGACTAAAGATAAAGTTTTTTGGTGTGTAGACTTCAAGAGAAAAAATATGCAAAATTCAGAGGGCTTTGGTTTCAGAACTAGCGATAAAGTGTTTTAGTGTGTAGAATTCAATAGCAAGATTGTGTAGAATTCAAAGGGCTTCGGAAGTTGTCGTGTAGAAATTTTCTAGTTCTTCATTGTCTAGGAGATATAGTCTCCTTATTAATAGGGTTGTTTTCCTAGGTGGTGGTAAAACCACCGAGCTAAAATTGGTCATGCACACGTTTTCAAGAAATATGATCAAATAAGGTCCTCTTTCGGTAAATTTTGAGTTCACTCATGTGCATATTATTGAGAGTGATCGAAATTTTAGATATGTATATCATTTTATGTAATTTGTTCAAACCTCTACAAAGGAAGACTTATGCGAGTGTGCGGTGAGAGAAAGCTTGGTGGTCAAGAGGTTTGAGCTCTTTTATGGAGTTTGGTTTCCATCAAATTAAACTCAAATATTGATGGAGATTCTCTGCTAAATAAATGATGTAATTCTTCTATTTCAAGATATTGTCATCAAATCTCAATTTTGTATTTGATGATAACAATCATAGTGAGGAGGCCCTGTCAGATGTGAAAACTTTACATCACAATTCTGTAAATTTTATATGTTGACATCTTAGGTGAATGGGCACCTCAAAAGAGATTCCAGATACCCGTATCCTATAGATATATATTCCAGATGCTCCAAAGGAGTGCACCCTTCTTCATGGATGAGGACACGGTAATACTAATTGTTTGAGTCTATTGTTCGTCAATTTGGTTTGTTGTTGTCCATGTATACATTGATATGTTATTTCGTTTTACTGGGAGGTGCACTCCCGCATACAAAGGCCGGTGTAACACAAGTACTACGTATGCACGATCCCACCCTGTCTGTCCACCGAGGGCAATGTTCGTCACCTCAAGAACTTGGAACATCTCAACCACCATCATGTTTCAAAGCACCCCAATGTAGATGTCATTTTCTCACATTGGAACCTTTCAAGGTCCCAACAAGAGTGCTTACTAAAGCCATCCCCTGACATTAGGGTTTACTCAAAGAAATATAGGCTAATGAGGGTATGTGTGGAGTTCCAAGCTTTGTATCAATGCATGTGCGAGAAATACCGTGACACCGTCCGAGCCACAAAATAAGATTTCATCATGTCTTTCGTGGAGGCAGGCATGTACGAGTACAACTCTTGGAGAGAAGCCAAGACAAAGCACTCTAGAAGTGGTGTGCCACGGCCCAATGGGTGCCATGTGTGGGGTGTATGCCTTTGAATTCTAACGGTGAGTGGCCTTTTGTAGATTATTTTGGATACATTGTTTAGATGCATCCTACGGTGAGTCTTTGAGCCGTAGTATAGTTTATGGTGCAGATGATGCAGGCACGAGTGTGTTGGTTAGTGATCGCCTCGAGAAGGAGGCCACTGCATATGGATTTACAAGGCCGGTGGGAGAGGAGGCGAACACGGACACTGCTGATGGCAGCACGGCAGGTGAGTGCCGTCCTTTCAGCATCTCCTTTCGAGGTGATTCGCACATCTCCTTTACAGGTGAACTTGCTTGTGCGAATCTTATGTTTTGTGTTTCTTTTGTTTGCCTTTTCTGCAGAAACGTCCATGAAAGCATCTGCGAAGGTGCATTTTGGGTCATGTATTTATCACACGGCGTGGGTGTTCTTCATAGGAAACGTAGCAAGTACCCGTGTCAGTTTGGGTTACGGTTGGTTTTGCACTTCAAATTTTGAAGACATGGACGAGCTATTGGTCTAAAGGTGGCAGGCGTCACGCACAAAACATTATAAGACCTTTCATGGTTCAACTGGCCCCGGGCAGAAGGCCAGATGACAGCACGACGACCTGCATGAGGGTGGATTTTACCTTCATGACGACGCAATCGCGGTCTCGCCACTACACGCTACAGCACACGTAGATCCATGGCACTTAGGTCTTTTGCCTTGGTGTTCAAGAGGCTAGCTATTGAGGTACTCGCAGTCGTCAATATATGTATTACGATCGCAGGCTTTCTCGCCAAAATTAGTCGGAAGCTGGCCGTAGAGCCAGTCGGCCCCAAATTGAATATATGCACCAGCCTATATTAATATAGCGCACACATCCTCGTTAAGGAATCAGTTGCAATATCATCGTTATAAACTGCTGCTAATTTTCTACAAGGAGACACAACATACGAGATCATGGACGCAGTCCGCGGGATTCAGCCCATCAAAGACCTCGCCGTGCAGGCAGTGCAGAGTAGTGCTGTGAAGCCGATACAGGACTTCACCCTCGACAGCGTGCGCTTCCTTAGGCGATGCCACAAACCAGACCGTACAGGTATAAATACGCGTCATGTAATCTAGGGCATTAATGTAACTTACGCAACTGCAGCTCTAACTTCGTCTGCCCGTGTCGCCAGAGTTCACGAAAGTCGCCTGCCGAACAGCGGTCGGCTTCGTGGTAATGGGCTTCGTGGGCTTTTTCGTGAAGCTCATCTTCATCCCCATCAACAATCTTATCGTGGGCTCCGGTTGATATAGCCGTCGGCCTCAGAATAAGCGGTCCGAATGGTAACCAATGAGGCTTTTGAAGCATTGATGAATCTATAACATCCAAGTTTTGTAGAGACGATCTGTTAAAGGTTACTAGAACCTTAATGAAGTAAATCTTCGCTTTATATAACCTTGTACTTTACGGTTCACTACACGCCTCAGTCCGTTAGAACCACTTTCTTGTATATAATTTCTTTCAAAAGGCTAAAATTTCAAGGCCTACCCTGACCGTCAATTTGAAGGCCTAAACTAGCTCAACCTTTAAAAATTAACTAAATATGTATATTTATGTGTAAAATGTGAGAAATTGTCAAACTAGTAGTCTTCTTTTTCGCACCCCTAATTTCAAAGAGGCCTTCTCTAGAAGGTTTGAAGGGCTTTGGTGCCCTTTGAAGGTTTCAAATTTCACCACTGAATCCCTTGAGGGTGCACCTTGTGACTTTATTTCTTATCACCAATCTAAGATGTCCAAGTTAGGGATGCAAATTAACCACAATAAAGGACCGTTCAACTCATAAAACTTTTATGCTGCCACTCAACATAATGTAACACTAGTCTTTTACTTGAGATACAAAAATGGCTCAACTTTGAGTTATAAATAGTTAAAAAATAAATAAAGAAATAAAGAAGCTAAAGAAGCATTTTATTGTGCTTCAATTTAACATGCACCAACACAAAGTAAAAATATTAAAGAACAACACATATACATATTATTATTTACCATTGCTTTATAACAAATCCATCTTTGCTTATTTTTTAATAGAAGTGGATGCCTCGTCGACCATGTCTTGAGTTAGATCCATACATGCAAACGAGACTCTATCTCTAGATCCATAGCCCCACCTATGGACATTCCAATGTCAACAAAGAGATATAATCCACTACTAGTAGTGGACTCTACATCCTGATCAATATCATCACGATCTCCTTAAATATCATCATATGTTGCATTTGTGCATGGGACACGTTCACCTACATTGGTAGGTGATAACTCATACTCTACATTTGTAAGTGATAACTCATACTCTACATCTTTCATTTTTTCTCATCGACATGTGCATCCTTGAATCCCGTGTATACATGCTCTTGATCTTCCACTTCAAACCTCAATGTGTCCATCTTGTACTCCCATCTCTTACATAAGCTCAATAATGTCTTCCTCTTCGAAATAGTCTTTGAAGAAGGAGTAACCTATATAACATACCACTGCTTCTTGGCATGTATGTCAAGTTCAACCTATTAAAAATGAGAGTGACCAAATATTAAGCATGAATATATAATGTTAGTATGGAATAAGAAACTTTTAATCATGATGTACGTGTTCACAATGTTGAGGTAGTACAAAGGGACCCTTCTCCTGTTGCCAAAACTTTGTTGAGTCTATTGCCATAACCCACTTGAATGCCTATTCATAGTTGCTTGAGGACCGCGAGACACCAAATCCTTGAACCATTTGACATCCAATATGAAGATATCAAATTTCCTATATCCAACCTTGATGATACTCTCAATCATCCCATAATAATCAAGCTTTCTCCCATCCACTTGCTCAAAACTTGCCATAATCTCACCATATTATGTATTTCTCCTAGAGTTAACTCTACTTGTGCAAAAATGTTTTCCTTCGGACCACATGGCATTGTAAATGGTATACTATAGAAAACACCGAATAAACAATATATATGAGCCTAATATAAAATTAATGTTACATGCTTAAGATATGAAATTCATCATGAGACATGAACTAAACTTAGTGATGTATAAGAAAGAAGAAACATACAAATCGTGCAAGACAAGTTGCCTTTCCTCTGGAAACATACTTTATTGCACCGTACTTTTGTAACTCACTCACATGGGCCACCTTTTACTCAGGGTATTGAGTACCCTATCTAGCTTCTTTCTTTTTCTTCTTCCAATCCTTTAACTAAGAAATTGGTAGCCATTTGTTTTCCTTCTTTAGCATACCTCCTTAATAAGTGAGGCCTCCTATTGTTCAGTATCTTTATGATGTGATTCCTAGTCGATTGGCTAGAAAAATGCGTGTGTCTTGTAGTCACGAATTTATCATAGATGCATCTTCATCCTTTTTCTCCCCCTATGGGTTGAAAGCATCTTCAAAAGTTTGATTAATCACTTAACAGAAGTTATAGTAAACCCTCCATCCCATCTCATCTATAAAACAGGTCCGCCCTCCTCATCAAGAGTATAATAAAGCATAGCATCCCTCGAAACCTCGTTTGTCACCATAGGTGACGGCCACCACTCACCTCCTTCGCATTGTCACCATAGGTGACGGCCACCACTCACCTCCTTCGCACTGTCACCACTTTTGTGGGGATTATAAGGTTGCTGCATGTCGGGGAGATGGCATTCTGGATGTCAGTGCAGTCTATTATGTGGAGGTGAGTGGTGGCCGTCAGCATAGGTGACGGCCACTACTCACCTCCTTCGCACTGTCACCACTTTTGTGGGGATTATAAGGTTGTTGCATGTTGGGGAGATGGCATTCTGGATGTCAGTGCAGTCTATTATGTGGAGGGAATAGGAGTAGGCCATGTTATGGTAGGAGCCAAAGGATTAGGAGTAGGCAAAGTGGAAGGGAGAAGGGTAGGGAAAGTGGAAGTGAGAGGGGTAGGGAAGCTGGTGGGACACATGGAAATGGGTGATGGTGGGATAGATGAAGTCTCTGGAACATAGAAGGCAAAAAACACCTGGGTGGCTCAATAGCTTGGCCCCATACTTCAAGTTCAACTACCACCAAGAGACTTGTACCTCATAGACACTACGTAAATGTTAGATCTCCGTAGTGCCGCTATGGGTGCTACTACAGAAGGGGACGGCCTCTAGCTCACCACCCAGCTGGTGCAAAGGAAGAATGAGGATTGCCCCTCATTCCCCAAGCTATATAGTGTGTGGCCTACCATCCACACTAGCCTGGCCGCCCATGGCTCCGCATGGGTGTCCTCTCCCACTAAACCCTGGATGCCACTAAACCCTGGATGGCTCACATCCTCGGCGCTCCCGCCGAGGTGTTGACGCTAAAGCCCTGCCTGGCCATCCGGCTACCGTCGGGCGTTACATCCTATGTGACATTACTCCCCCCTTAAGAAGAGTTTTCATCCTCGAAAACAAACTGGGGAAACCTCTTGGAAATTGCACTACGGCGTTCCCACAAGTAGCTATCTCCTCATCCCTGTCTGTCCATTTAAAAAGTACCTCGTGGTACACTTTATGTCGGGTTTGTCTGTCATCACGATACCCTAGAATGTTTTCTGGTTCATGTGGTATCTTTAGCGACTCTATCAAGTCCACCAAAATCTTTGGAGAAACTACGTTTTCTAACCCGTGAACTGATTTCTTCAGTTTACTGACATGGAAGACAAGATGGACTTTTGAAAACTCTCTAGTAACTCAAGTTTATATGCTACATCCCCAATCTTCTTAAGGATTTCAAAAGGACCACAATATCTCGGAGAAAGTTTATCACACTTTTGTGTTTTCATGGTTTCTGACTACGCAGGAACCTTGAGGAATACAAAGTCACCTTTTGCAAAGGTCACCTTTCTACATCCTTTATCCACATAAGTTTTAGCGCGATCCTCCTGAGCACTACGAATGCCCTCACGTGTGGCTCTGAGCATATCATTCATATCTTCAAGGAAATCCTTGACAGATTGAATCTTCTCCTTTTCTAGGCCTACAGCCATCGGAGATCTCGGCTGGAATCCATACATTAACATGAATGGTGTAAATCCAGTCGCTGAGTGTTTGGAGTTGTTATAGGTAAACTCCAATAAGGGCAAGTACTCTTCCCAATTAGATTGCTTCTTACTAACATAAGAACGCAACGTATCCTCTAGAATTTGGTTAACTCTTTCAGTTTGACCATCAGACTCCAGATGATCTGCCGTACTCATACTCAGAGTAGTATCCAACTTTTTGAAAACTTCCCTCCAAAAATGACTATTGAACTTTCTATCTCTATCCGACACTATATCTACGGTGTGGCGGGCAGATGCCATATAGCTTGTAGAGATGTTTAATAAAGAGTTTTGCCAACTTTGGCGTTTAAACAGTTTTCTTCGTGGTGATAAACTTTGCCATTTTAGTTAACCTATCCACTACCACCCACACCGAGTCATTCCCTCGACTCATCTTGGGTAAACCAATAATGAAATCCATGCAAATGCTTTCCCATTTCCCCTTAGGAATCTTTAGCGGATGGAGTAGTCCTCCAACCTTAAGACGTTCGTGTTTATTGACTTGGCACTTATTGCATTTCAGCACATAAGTCTGGATGTCCTTAAACAAACTAGGCCAATAAAACTGTCTTTTTACTAGTGCATAGGTCTTCTGAATCCCGGGATGACCCGCACTCGGACTATCATGACTTTCTTTAAGAATTTGGGCCCGAAAGTCACCAATAGTTGGTACACATACTCTACCCTTGTAGAGTAAGTACCCGTTGTCAATGGAGTAATTAGCATATTTGTTCCCCTGACGAAGTTTTTCAACTCCCTTTGAAGCCGTGGCAGTCAAAGGTGATAAAGGGCCTACGTCAGAGCTCTTTGGCTCCAAACTATACCCAGAAGACATGGCTAGTCTCTCCGGACTAACTCTCGCTTCCTTTCCCATTGCACCTTCGGCCTGTCTCTCTCCGGACTAGCAATCCGTGCCAATGAGAGATATGGTTGCGGCTGTGAAGAAGTGCGTACACGTACAGCACGCTAGACCTCTCTAAAAGATGGATCGTGCTCACATAAACCGCGTAGTGACTCCAAGAAATCATTCTTGAAGACTGTGAAACTAAGTTCATTAATCTATGGCATGCGACTAAGTGCATCTGCCACCACGTTATACTTACCTTTCTGGTAACGTATCTGAAGGTCAAACTCCTGTAGAATCTCTGCCCACCACCGAGCTTTTCTACCCTTCAGTTCACTTTGACTTGAAAGCCATTTTAGACTTTCATGGTCCGTCCGGACCTTAAAAGGAGCACCATATAAATAGTGTCTCCACTTTTTCAGTGCATGAACTATCGCTAGTAACTCTCGCTCGTAAGCCGAGTAGTTACGCTGCGCACGATCTAACTTTTTACTCTCAAATGCAATTGGGCGTCCCCTTTGCATAAGTACGGCCCCAATGGCCTCATCACTAGCGTTTGTTTCCAAGACAAACGGCTCATTTGGATTGACAATAGTCAAAACATGTGCAACTGCTCTACAACCACCTTGAGCTTATCAAAGCTCTTCTGTTGGGCTTCCCCAACTAATGTTTTTAGTTTTTGACCTTAACTGGACAGTCACAACGGGACTGTGATTTTTGTGTAGTCCTTTACATACTATCGGTAGAATCCCGACATGCCAAGAAAAATCTGCAGTTCCTTGAGATTCTTCGCCACCGCTGGCCATTTAAGAATAGCCTCTACTTTTTTTGGCTCCATCTGCATACCATTGGTGTGGCATCGGATACTTGTTCTTAATCGTTATCTAATTAAGAGCCCTATAGTCTATGCACATCCGCATAGATCCATCTTTCGTCTTTACTACAAGAAGAATAGGCGATGCCCACGGACTTGAACTAGGCTGAATATAGCCTTTGTTCAAATATTCTGTCAATTGTTTTTCCACCTCCTGTGCCTCGGAGTGGCTTAATCTATAAGCATGGTCGCCCACCTATGGTGCCATACATGCGCACCATTGTCATGCAGACCTACAGTAGGCTGCCACATCGCTGGTGTCACCGAACAAGCGTGATGCTCATCACAATGACACATTGTCACCTCTCTGAACTCTGCGGAACTGAGAGGGAGTCTTTGCACTGTAAGTCTGTATGCAACTGCCTAGAGGATTTACCATCTCTATTGGGCTCGTTGCCACTCCTCATACTGGCTTTAAGCTTTGGACACTCAGCCTTCGTGTGCCCTACATCATTGTAATTAAAGCAGCGATTTTCCTTTTGCGCTTTAATATACTGCTCTTTCTTTTGGACTTCACTGTCTCTTTTCTTCCTGGATGGTCGCGGTTTTTTAGACCAATGAACACCCTCTCCTCCCTGGTCCATCCTATCCCCCTGTATATCACTACGGAACCCTTTTCTTTTAAGGCCTGACCTCCTCTTCTCACTACCCTCGGCCCTGCTTGAACCACCACACCTGCACTACGGCACTTGATGTCATCAAATATCTGCGCATACTTAATTGTCTCTGCTAAGTCTTTAGGCTGTAAGGGCTCTACGTACTCAAGGTAATCATCTTTGAAGCCTCCTTTAAAGCCTCGCAATGTCTGGAATGCATCGATCCCCTTTAGCTTGAGTACTATCTCCCTATAGTCTGAGATGTACTACATCAGGGATTTGTTCTCCATATCGAGCACTTGTCCCATAACTCCCAGCTTCTCTCCGCCTCATTAATAGGCAAAAACTCTTTTCAAAACATCGTTCTAAACTCCATTCAAGTGACAGGATGAAGAGTTGTCAAACTCATCCACCATTTGTACGCTTTGTCGGTTAATGAGAGGCTAGCCTCTACGGGCTGCACACCCGGCTAGGCTGCTGTCACAGCACGTGCAAGTCTGACCACTTCGCTAGAAACATGTTGACCGAGTCCTTTTTTCTCTCCTTCTCCTTGCCACCAAAACTAGGTAGCTTCAAGTCTTTCAATAACGACGAAGCTGTCTGTACGGACGGCCTTGTAGGCACATCGGCTTGTACTCACGAGGAGTCGAAGTACTAACCGAGGTGGCTCTGTCAGTGTGTCTAACCATGTGGAGATGCTCTGTAGCATCATGACTAAGTCAGCCTGGATGTTACCCATATTGTTCAATTTTGCATTAAGATATTTAAAAAGTCCACTAGAGAGCTCCGTCTCTCTGTCAAGATGTTGGTAGGGTCCAATAGGTCATAATCGTCATCTTCATATTCCAAGAGGTCCTTCTCGGTCGCCTCGACGACATTGGTGTTCATGTCATCTGGCTCATTGGCCAGAAAGGGGTCATCTGCTCTACTGCAGCCACTGCGGGCTCACTGGGTCCTAAGGCAGGGTCAATAGAAGACGAGGAGGGCACTGGCGGATCATGCGTGATCGACAAGCGCACTCCGGATCGGACAACGATCGGGCATATATGTCTTGATAATTTGATCGGGGTCAAACCCACGACCGAGGACAAGAGACCTGAAAACCCTAGAAAAGTAGAAGGCGGTGGGGACACACTATGCCTGGCATACATATTTTAGTTCTTGCACAAATAAAAATGCGAGAACTCCAAAATTACAAAAAACGCTAATAAAATGAGCAGTGGAGAGAGAATAGTCACCCCCCTTACAGTCGTCTACGTGACTGTCGTCTTGCTACCAATATGTGTTGCGCTGCGAGCCTCTACAAGTGTCGCTACTCTGGGATGCTCCGATCCGAGAGAAAGGTGCCTGCAATGGAGAGCTTGGGGGAGAGAGAGAGAGAGAGAGAGAGAGAGAGAGAGAGAAAGGAGAATAGAGAGAAAATAGAGGAAACCCTTTCTTCAGCTATGGCCAACTTCTTCTGTGTACATGACTTCTTACTGTAGAAGATGATGAAGACCTTTGGGATAAGGTTATCCCCCCAATTTTGATTGAGAGCCAATCATCAAACGACTGGGCACTCGTCGCATGCCACTCGTCGCGATCCCGACGCCAAGCTTTGATACCAATGTTAGATCTCCATAGCGCTGCTACTACGGGTGCTACTATAGGAGGGGATGGCCTTTGGCTCACCACCCAGCTGCAGAGGAAGAACGAGGATTGCCCCTCATCCCCTAGGCTATATAGTGTGTGGCCTGCCATCCACACTACCCTAGCCGCCCATGGCTCCGCATGGGCATCCTCTCCCACACTGAACCTTGGATGGCCACGTCCTCCGCGCTCTGGCCGAGAGAGGCGTTGATGCTAAAGCCCCATCTGGCCATCCGTGGTCACATGCGTTACAGCCTACATGACAATAAACCTAGGTCAACCTCAAGGGAGGTGTACTTGAGTATGCCCCTCCATATGCCGGATTGTTTTGTTGTGGTGGCCACATCTATAAAAATTAATACTTCTAGGATTAGCATAGACAATAACTTAAGACAAGGAGTAGGCCAACTGGAAGGGAGAGGGCCTATGCATGCTCTATTTTTTCATGCATGCATAGAGCCTGTTCATGCTCTGACATAAGTGGAAGGGAGAGGGCCTAAGCATGCTATATTTTGCATGCATGCATAGAGCCTATTCATGCTCTAACACGCATGCATAGAGGCTATGTATGCTTTAATATGTGATAGGATCATACTTCATAATACTTGCTAGACCTCCTTACATTAGCATCATGCAATGTCACTTCCCACTGAACTCTAGCAGAAGGAGGTTTGGCAAGCATTGCAATTACTATGTCTTTATGCATGTAAAATCTGTAGATAGTATACCTTATTCATGGAAAAAGAACATGTATATATATGTTATATGCATAAGAGAGGGTGGATACAAGGTGAGGGTACTCATTTTCGTTCACTGTCACTAAAAATAGGACATCGATGTAACAAGCAAAACTCTCGAGCGGCGTATCTCAATCGAGATATCACCATCAACAATAACATGCGATGTGCCCCCTGAGCCAAAATCCCATACCTTGATTAGATACCAACGATTGCCACACCTGTAGGTTTGGAAGCATTGTCACCATCCATGTCACTAAAACACGCTTTATCTCGATCGAGATATGTAAGCCACTAGGATCCACATCAATGCCACAATGGATCCCTCTTGACTTTCCCACTCGATGTTCACTCAACATAATCAGTGATGCCATCTCCACTATCCATGTATCTCAACAACCAAGATATGGAAGCATTATCATGAGCATTGATATATCCCAATCGTGATAAAGAGATGAGATCTCATCTGTTCATATATCTCGATCAAGATACAAATATGCAATCTAAGCTGTAAATATATCTCGATCGAGATAAGGTTGTATAATCCCATCCATCCATTTACTTCGATATCGAGATGGATCCCGACTGTTCATGTATCTCGATCGAGATACAATAAAATAGTGTTGGAAAAATTCAATGGAGCGAATACTTTCAATTAAGACTTTGAAGAGTGGCTCAACAAGATGGACTTCTAATTTGAACATGAACCCTCGAAGTGAGAAGGCTATGGTTTACTTTGCAATGTTGCATTTAGAAGAGCAAGCACATGCTTGGTGAAGGCATTTACAATCTCAAGCTTATGAAGTTACCTCGTGGAATGCTTTCAAGGATGAAATGAGAGACACCTTTATCTCTCAACAGCATCAAGACAAGCTTGTGTGTGTTCGGGATGACTTGCAACAAAGGCAAAGTAGTGTCAAGGACTACACCCACAAGTTCATGAAGTTTATGCTACATGTGCATGGGTTTAGTGAAGAATGCCAGAAGGCTAAAAACATCAAGGGTTTGAGAGCCAACATTGGTGTAGATGTTAAGGCACAAAGGCCAACTACTGTCAAGGAAACCAAGATTTTGTCAGAGATATAATATGAGGAAAAGTATTCAAATGCATGGTTAAATTGAGTCAGGTTCTGTAATGATTCAACTCCTCACACTTATGGGAAGTCTATGAGAGATGCTATACCCACTTCTTTTGTACCCAAGTTTCCAACGGTGTATGGAAGCGGAGGAAAATCAAATTATAGATTTGGCAATGCTTATCATGCTCCTCAAAAGTCTACAAATGTTGATGGGAAGCCTCCTAATGGTGCTACCGAGATCAAGTTCATAAGGGAGGACCGCATGAATGAATTGAGGAGTAAAGACTTATGCTTCAAATGTGGAGAGAAATGGAGCAAAGAGCATTATAAAGTTTGCAAAGCAAGGAATGTCAAGCTTAATATGGTGTATTCCAAAGTCTTGGAAGATAATAATAAGAAAGAGGATGAAATCTTCAATGATTGCCAATACTTTGAGGAGAGCGACCATGATTATGAGTTGGATGGTGAATTTCCATTCGACCCTGGTGGCATGAAACATTGGTCACATGTTGATTATGATGACGGCTTACCTATGTGTACTTTGGAAGAAAAATACTTGTATGGAACAAAAAATATGGACATTGTCCCATGATTTGTATGCCAGGTGCAAAGGAGCAAACACTTTGAGGGTTCAAGCATACATCAATGGAAGAATTGCTCATGTGTTGGTGGATAGTGGAAGATCCATATGCAGTCTCAAATTACAGCCCATGTGTTTGATAAATTTACATAAAGTACAAGTGGCACATGGGGCTAAAATGGATTGAAAAATGGTTTTACCCTTTAATATCGATTGTATCCATGGCCACAATCCACTCCTTTAATAGGCGTAGGTTCGAGTGGTGCAGGCCCATCACATGATGGTTGTGAGTGATGAGCCTACATATTTGGCTCACTTGCATTCTCCTCAATTTGTCTTTTTCAAGTTTATGTTTGTATATCAACAAATTGTGACTCTATTTAAATATAAAAAAGAGCTAGGGCATACTCAGGAGTCTTATGCACTCTCGAGTCTTCTCCAGCTTGTTTTTTCCACGCAATTCTATCGTTGCTAAGCAATGATCCTGTTTGGCAAAAATAGTAGTTTTTTTAGCAGTGAAATGGGCCCGACATCTCCCTACCCTTATAGTTATAAAAGCCCTGCTATTTTCGCTACTACACCCTCATTCTATTGTAGTGTTCTCCACTCCCTATGGAACTAGACCCCGCAAGATCTCCCCCACCAACCCTTTTCTTCACCCAAGATAACTTCACCCAACATTGTCAAGCTTGATAACCTCGTGCAATGGGCCAAGAGCACATGCTTCACTCTTTTTCATAGTCCAAGTTAAACTGTCAAAGAAATCAAGTAATATGGGGAAGTATGAAGAAATTAGCACATGAAGAAGCATAGGTGTTGGAGATCCTAATTTAGAATAGGGTGGGAAGCCATCTACAATGTCTATCCATATATATTTATGTACACACACATATATGCCTACATACATATACACATATTTATGTTTTTGTAAATATATATGTTCATGTACATATATACATTATATTTACGCATTCATACCTGTACATCCATATGTACCCATGCATAGAAGCAATCAAGTGTGCATACATGTATATGCATATTTAACTTATCCTTATGCAAATTCATATATTTGCACATATGTGTATATGGTACTCACATAGACTACCTATACATATGAACAACATCTATCTATCTCACATAGACTACCTATACATATGAAAAATATCTATCTATCTCTAGACATACATAGTACAAACATAGCATACTTGTACCGATACACACACACACACACTTATTTACACAATCATATACCTATACCCATACCTAGTGGCATGACCCATCCCTAATGGGCAAGAGTTTTCTTGCATGCATAAAAACAAAAGGCTCGTCATGGGGAGTTACTAGAGATAAGCCTTATATTTGAAGCCCATTTTGGGCCTCATGTTCCTTAACTTGCCAACCTATATATATACACACCATGCTTGACATATATATCCATGTAGAAGCTCCTAAAGCACTCACATTTCTTTGAATAAAGTACCAAACTTGGCATAAAGATATACATCTAGCATTCCAACGAAAATAGTGTTGACAATCTTAACACACCTGAGCAAGCATTAAAACAATCTTCGGGTGATTGAATTATATCTCCTTGGAAGCCTGTACTCCTCACCTCCATCTATCCAAAAAATATATTTAAGATAATAACATTAGCTATTACAGGATTTAATTTATGCTGAGAAAAAGCAAAAAGATAAAACCTTACAAAACTCATTCGGTGTATCAACATTTGAGGCGAATGGTGTTTCAATAGGCTTGTAGATAGCAAAGCGGAATATTCTGTAATGTCGAGTGTCTATGCATCGAAAATCTAACTTATTAGTCTTTCCATAGTCTACAAACATTACATGTACATGAAGCTGATCCGTAATCTTTTGCAATCTTAGCTGGTAAATTCCAAGGAGCCCAAAACTATCGTTGTAAGTGTCTCAACCATACAAATCTAACAATAATCTAGGCTCCAAAAAATAAAGATTTTTCCTGTTGCAAAAAAATCAATAATAAATTTTGTTGACATAAAACATAAAAGCTAGTTTTCATACTGTGATACACTTGTGCTCTCTAATAGTTTGATTATTGGAGATGTTGTTGCTCGTCCTTCCCAAAATGGCCGGTCTACAATTGAACCATGAAAATTAAATAGATTATGGTAAACAATGACGACTATATTATAGTGAACATGAAGAAGGATACCTTCAATATCTTGTCCATCACTATAAATAAATGTAAATGATCTCATTTCCACATCCATGCTAAGCAATATACCTATGATATAAAATCAAGATTTTGAGGTCAGTATCTCTCTCTCTCTCTCTCTCTCTATTGGATGTTCAATATTTCAAGTAACGCAAGATTTCGAGGTCAATCTCTCTCTCGCTATTGGATGTTTAATATTTCAAGTAAAGCAAGAAAAAAAAATAAAGTCACTACACATGAAAGCAAGTCAAAAGCAAGTCACTATAAATGAAAGCAAGTCAAAAGCTAAACATTTTCTTATCCAAATGTTTTAAAAAAAATAAACATGAACTCATCGAGCCTCTGCAGCCATATCAATAATTTCAACCATGCCTTGAACAATAGATGGGTCACTCCATATTGTGGATCTGTATGGTTGATTTACCTCAATGTTAGCCATTTAATCCACATAATGTAAGTAGGTTTATATATATCAATTCAATATTACCGGCAACAAGGGTAGCGCCATTGTGAGATAAATTGAAGGAAATTTGCAATCCAACTTCTATTAAACTTCATGTCTTCACATCACAATAAAATAGTTATCATTCTAAAAGAAACATCAATCAACTTTAAAACATGCACACTTATAGAAAGATAACATAGATAGCACATGCCACATCTTTGCAACCATTCTTCTTTCAAATGCTTACTTGATTGATAGAGAGATATCTAGGAATGTAGTTTCTGCCATTTGTAGGTTGCTATATCAATATCTAGTTCTCTACCTTTTGGCCATATATTACATTTACATTCTTCTGCATACTATTTGCAATGCCTCTTTATAGACAACATTGGCTGTGTAGACTTTGTTTGAACCTTCTATGCTGCTTTCATGTTCCTCAGTATCCTTTACACACACTTTCACTACATCAGATGATCTAACACGAGACATAGCAACATACAACTATTCATGTGTGGCCAAATAAAGTCCCAACACACTCAACGTTTGTCCTTGGGACTTATTTATTGACATATCAAAAGCTAGCCTCATAGGAAACTATCTCTTTCTCATGTCAAAAGGCAATTCAAGCATAGTTGGTATAAATGTTATCTTGGGAATAAAGACCTTGTCTCCAATGTTTGTACATGTAATAATTTCTTCTTCTATCATGTTTGAGTGAAATTACTTGCATATTAGTCTAGTACCATTGCAAAGCCTCTGCTCGAGGGTCCAAATTACGGAGCAACATGATAGGAGCATTCATTTTTAGAAGCAAGTGGTGAGGTGGGTACCCACCATCTAAATTCAAACTATTCAAGTACTCAATTAAATACATTATTCTCTCATTCTTAGATGAAACAACCGTGTCTGCACTGAGGTAGTCTCTTTTGTTAGAACCAAGTAATGCACTCAAGACTAGTTCATTAATCTCATCAACCTATACATTTCATGGTGCAAGAATAGCATGGTCTTTGAAGAAGCATGCATAGTCCTCCGCTCTTTGAACATCTTTGTACACCCATTCAACCAAACTCAAAAGGGAGTTTCCATGGATCAACATTTGTGGTGGAATTACCACTCTACCTTGATTGTTTGGATGGCCTAAAGAGCCATCTCTAATTTGTAAAGTCCATTTGACAAATTCTAGTTTTGTACAATCAGATGCACTCTGTCTGACCCGCATGTTTTGGGTGAGCTTTAAAACATTCACATATCTCCAAATATATGACCGGCATAACGTTGTATCAAAAATATCCTCTCGGTGACCCCTTTTCCCACAATTGGTAAGATTTGCCAAAGTCACCAACCAAAGAGCATAATTTTTCCACCAAACACAATATCACTTTGCATAATGTCTTTTAATGTCATGTCCAATGCTTCATAGGCATATAGATGCATCATTGGAGCCTCATCCCAGATGATCAACCTTGCAAGCTTCAACACCTCAGCCAATGGGCTATTACCTTTGATACCACATGTGCTAGAAGCATTGAGAACTAATGGGATTTTGAAATGTGAGTGTGTTTTATAACCATTTGATAGTAACAATGCAGTAATTTTGGACAATGCATATGCCAAAGCAACTTGATTCTCTCCCACGTAATCGAGATAGCAAGGCATTATAAAGATATATTTTGCCTACTCCACCTGGTCCATCAAGGGAAAAAAACACCACCATTGTTCAAAGCAATAGCCTCAAGGATAGTATTAAATGCTATTGATTTTGACAACTATTTAGACTCCTTTCCATGGATACATACAAATCAACCTGTTGAGTTGAATGAAACATCATCTCTTCCATCACCAAATCATTGTTGGTAGTAGCAACACTTGACCTATGAGGAATAGGCAACCTTTTAAAATCATGTAGCAATTTACAATATTGTTAAAGAGCTCTTGCATCATGTGCAGCAGAGCTTGGTTCTTCACTGTAGAAAAACAAATGCCAAAATAAACACACCCTCTCTGTAAGCCATGAAAAACATCATCTGAAAGTTCGGTGCAGAATTCGCTCCAAAGCTGTACGGGGGATATAGGCTCACAAAAAACCAGTATAGTGACAAATAGTTGATGTAGTTGGAATCTTGTTTTCTCCAATGCCGCTTCTTGTTGAAGACACATACACCACTCCTCATCACTCTCCAGCATTCCTCTGGCTTCACATGTAGCCTTACAGCATGGATACAATTGTCCACTCATAGTTCATACATCCTTAAAATATTTACTACCTTTACACACTAGAAACACACTATGAGTAACATGCATAGGTAGTGTTGCTCACCTGCACTCGGCCTAGCATTATACATACGGCCAATCATATTCCACCTTTTTCTTTTAGTCCATGATTGAAGAGTTGAATTCCAAACCCACTTGCAAAATAAGGGAAATCAACATATAGCAAGCTATTTGCATTATAGCATGCAACTCATTGGCTCTGAATCATTCCGTGAGAGTAGTTCTTTGTTTTTTGTCTCACAAAAAATTACACCATGCAAATCATCATGGTCATTGAATATCACATTATTTTGCATCGGAAGATGAACATGCAACCTTTGTATATCAGGCTTTTCATCATGCAAATTATATTGGTATAAGCGCTAGCATGCCTCAGACACAGACACGTACCATGCATCCAAATATTGACTAACCTCATTATTAACCCCATGTGTATCTTGTAACTCTATAGTGGATCTATCATGTCCTTTATATACATACTTATACAAATATTTCACTCTGCTACCATTGTCATCAACAATAGTAGTCTCAGAAAACTTCCAAGGATAACGATGTTTGCAACTCCTGTGTTAACCATGCAAGGAGAGAGCATATTTAGTTTTCCACATGGTCCATGATTAGTAAAATGACTAATTATGTTGTGCAACTCAGGAAACATCACCTTATCTGGAGGTTCAATACATACCAGCATATCATAGTGATCAATCTGAGTTGGTTTACATCCACTTTTCAATATTAATAATATATGTGCATGTGGCAAATCTCTTTTTTGAAACTCCATAACAAAAACAAATCCTACCACCCTTCCAAATAATGCTTTTTTCACCAATAAGTGCATCATATCTTTATGCTTCTCATAGAAGACACATGCCATCAAGTCTTGTTGATCTTGGGCAGTTTGACCCGATAGTAAAGCATTGCTTATTTCATCCCACTTAGGATTGCAAGTAAAGGTAATAAAGAGGTCAAGCTTACCCATGTTCCTAACAATTGCCATTGAATCCTGATACAATTAATGCATATATTGAGCCCCCCCACAATTATTAGGCTTATCCTGTATATGAAGATGGTAGAACTATCCTGTGTCAACAATGCCTCTAGATACTTTATTGATCCCATAACTTGTATATTAACCATATCTGCAAGCCCTTGGTATACTTCAGCACGCAATGCTTTTTGGTTACTATGTATCCATACTAATCTTGATTCTTCCATGATACTATATGCATCAAAAGAGTTATTTTCATCAATTTTGATTTTATGCATAAATTAGATGCATAAGAGAAATTCTTTTATTCTAAAAGTGTAATTCCTACTAAATTGGATTTATGCATGGAAAGATGCATAAAGAAATCTATTTTTATTCCAAAAGAATTATTTTCATCAATTTTAATTTTATGCATAGAAAGATGCATAAAGAAATCTATTTTTAGTTCAAAAGAGTTATTTTCATCAATTTTGATTTTATGCATAAATTAGATGCATAAGAGAAATTCTTTTATTCTAAAAGTGTAATTCCTACTAAATTGGGTTTATTCATAGAAAGATGCCTAATGAATTTTATTTTTAATTCAAAAAGAGTTATTCTTATCAATTTTGATTGTGTGCATAGATAGATGCATAAAAGATTTATTTTTATTCTAAAAGTGTTAATTTCATTAAGATAAAAATTTATGCATAGAAAGATGTATAAAAGAATTATTTTTATTTCGAAAGTATTATTCTCATAAAAATGGAATTTATGCATAGTAAAATGCATAAAAGGATTATTATAAAAGTGTTATTCCTACTAAAGTTATCTTTATGCCTTAAAAGATGTGTATGAGATGTGATAGGATGTGATAAGATGCATATGAGATGTGATAGGAGGTGATAAGAGGTGTATGAGATGTGATTGGATGTGATAAGATTCGTATGAGATGTGATAGGATGTGTATGAGATGTGATAGGATGTGATAAGATGCGTATGAGATGTGATAGGATGTGATAAGATGTGTATGAGATGTGATAGGAGGTGATAAGAGGTGTATGAGATGTGATAAGATGCGTATGGGATGAGTTAAGATGTGATAAGATGAGTTAGGATGTGATAAGATGTGTATGGGATGAGGTAAGAAGTGTATCTGATGGGATAAGATGTATATGGGTTGTGATAGGGCGAGAATGGATGTGATGTAAAAGAATAGATGTGAAGACGTATGTGGATATATGAATGGGAATCTAGATATGGTATGGATGTGGATGTGGATGTATGGAAGTGGATATGAATATGGATGTGTATGTATGGAAATGGATGTATGAATGTAGATGTGGATGTTGATATATAGATGTGGATGTGGATATGGATGTATGAATATGTGGATGTGGATGTATGGATCTATGGATGTGGATGTGAATGTATGAATGTAGATGTGAAAGTGGATGTATGGATGTAGATATGGATGTGGACGTGGATGTGGATGTATGAATGTGGATGTGGAAGTGGATGTATGAATGCAGATGTGGATGTATATGTATGGATGTAAATGTGAATGTGGATGTAAATGTGAATGTGAATGTGGATGTACGAATGCGGATGTGTATGTGGAATAATGATGGCGAATATGTATGTGAATGGGTATGAAGTCGATATGAATGAATGAGATGTAATGAAAAATGGATGTGATGAGACGTAATGTAAATTAAGAAAGATAGGAATGGATGTTATGTGAAGTGAATGAATCTGATGTGATGGGATGGAAAATGATGTATCCGGTCAAGAATGGATATACATATGATTTGGATTGGGTTAAGTAATATGGATTGATATGGAATAATCTAGAGAGATGTGAGTTCATTATAGAAACTATAATTGTGAACTGTTTGTAAATGACTGTTTTATGTCAAGAATGCTAGGGAAGCATTTTGACTGTTTTGAGAATGTGGTCGTGGAGACCTACCTGATAAAGTTGCAACAGGTGACAGAGAGTCAATGGAGGACGTCTCGCGTAGCAAGGTTGGCCGCCGAGGTCTTAACCAACCTCAATTCAATTTAAATGGTGAGCTTCCGATACGGTGGATGAGGGACCAAGGAAGCGGCCTATGAGTGAAGCACTAGGTGACCTGCGAAGGATCCTAGAGGGTGCTGACCATACACTGCTCGGGCTCTGGGTCACCAAAGATACCCACACGTACATCGTGGAAGATATTGAAACAAGGAGCAAGAGTTGCTTTCTGAAACCGGGCATGGATCTGGTTGACTGACCTTGCTGGTCCTCAACGGATGAGTCCATGGCTCTTTTTTATGGATCTGTTGGTTGATCTTGCTGATCTTCAATGGAGATTCCATCTTGATTTTTATAAGTGATTATATTGCCGGGTACTATGGGCTAGGAACTATTGAAAAGGCCCCTGAGTGGACAGGTGGTGAGCGTCCTAGTTGCCAATGATGCCATAGATACTCCGAAGAAGGAATGATGGGAAATTAAGATTCAACCGGATATTTTGGAGGATTGTGATCAGTGGTACTATGGTTTCATTAAATGATTGCTTTAAAGATGGCTGAATCTGTGAAAAAGGCAATTTCATATTGGGTGTGTAAATGGCATGACTGGTGTAAAATTTGCATGAATATCCGGCTAGGGGGCCTGGGAACTCTTTTCCCTGGTACCTGGGACAAAACCTAACCAAATTCTAAATTGGATCCCATCACTACAGTGGTTGGGCAGTTGGTTGGGCAGTTGGCTAACCCATGGGACTGGATGGGGTTAGGCTGGACTGATGGATCCGTAAAAATGAGACTCTTTTCTGTTATTTTATGATAGATGAAGTAAATCCCGGATAGTAATTGTTCTATGGATTGGAATCAACGGTTGTGCCTCTTGATGGAGGAAAAAGCATTGATCTCTATGATCCAAGTGCAAGTTTCTTCCTTGATCTGGCCGAGTATTTTTATAGGTGCGGTCGGATCAGTTTGGTCAATAATGATCTTGACTAAGTTAGAGTAAAATTTTTATCCTGGAGGAATCGCTTGTGCTTTTCGGGCAAGAGAAGTTTTTCCGAGTTCGGTTTTGGAAGAACCGAGGAATTGGTCACCTATCCGGATATCCGTGGGCGAGGCCCCGAGTGTGGGACCCTACCCCGCGCAAGCTGTGCTACTTCCACTGCTAGCACCCCGAATCCGTTGTGCGGTGGAGACAGGGATCTTACATTATGTATATAGGCTTATGCAATAACCCTCATGTGTAGCTCTTATACGTATAGGCTTATGCATAACCTTATGTGAATAGGCTTACACATAGCCCTTATGCATAGCCCTTATGCATAGGGGTTATACATAGCCCTTATGTATAGGGTTATGCATGGCCCTTATGCAATAGTGTTTAGGGTTTATGTAAAGGCTTAGGATTTAGTATTTAGGCTCATGCTTCTTCTCTTTTTGTAGGTTTGTAAATGCCTCGAACTATCAAGCGTTTAGGCTATTGGACTCATACGGCTTCTCAAAGAAGAGGTAAGCCTTTTTTCTTCATTTTTTATATACTCTTATTCTTTTTGTGTTTTTGCACCCTTGCGTGCTGAGGATTAGGGTTAGGTTATGCATAGCTCTTATACATAACCGTTATGCCTAGGGTTATGCAATAAGGTTATGCATAGCCCTTATGCATAACCCTTTATGCATCTAGGCTTATGCAATATCCCTTATACGTATAGGCTTAAGTGCGTAGCCCTTATGCATAGGGTTATGCATAGCTCTTATGCATAGGATTACGTATAAGGAGGCTTATGCATAGCCCTTATGCAATAGGATTACGTATAAGGAGGCTTATGCATATGCAATAGGGTTTGGGGTTTATGTAAAGGCTTAGGGTTTAGTATTTAGGCTTATGCTTCTTCTCTTTTTGTAGGTCCATAAACATCTCGAACTATCAAGTGTCTAGGGCTACCGAACTCAAACAGCTTCTCAAAGAAGAGGTAAGCCCTCTTCTTTTAATTTTTATATATGATATAAGCATCGATAAAGGTGTCCGACAAATAAGATATTTTTGACGCTTTCATCAAAAATTATTACGACCTATATATCGGCGCTTATATCAACGATATGATATCGACGCACATATCCAAGCTTTTGAGTATTTTCTCTATGTTTAAAACCGTAAAAAAAGGTATCAAAAATCAATCCACCCCTCTAATAGTGCTTGTGAGACCTTCAAAGAAGGTGTTTCCTTTTTGCCTTCTTTGTTACATGTCTCATGATCTAGGAAGCATAGCTCTAGTCTTGATCGTAAAACCTTTTCTCCTTGGAAGTCAAACATAGCCATGTTTACCTAAAAAGAAATATGCCAACCTAAAACTGCCACCTTCTCACCTAGTTACATGGACATTTTAGCTCTAGACCACCACCTCCTATATCACCTTCTACCATGGTTCCATGGATGTTTTTGCTCTAGACCGCCACCTTTATTTCCCATCGCTTTATAAAAGTAGATTCTCTTCACACACTATATCGCATGCATTCTAACTTTTGTGAGACAACTCGTGGCCCCTTATGATTGTTTCCTCATCTCCTCGTTTTATTATTATGCCTTCCATTTATGCCTTGCTTGCAAGCCCTAGAGATAGTGTTATTGTGTGTGTGCCAATTCTAGACGATGCCGATGTTGAAGGATTACATGTGTAGCTTCGTTAAGTCTTCTTTTTTATTTTTTAATAAAGTATTCTACTTTCAACCTGACAAAATTAAGTATCCAATGATTAAAAATACCTCTTCTCTTTAGATATCCTCTCCACAATGTCATGGCATTATAATAACTCCATTTGCCCCAAAGTCCCAATCCTCCATGGACAAAGTTCCTTCTTCTTGTCTGTTATCATCATCCTCCTAGCTTTCCCATGAGAAATACCAAACAAAATCCTGTAGGCCTATTTCATGGATGCAAAACATGCCCTCCTCTCCCATCACTACAATACGTCCAGCCATAGCAGCCTTTCGGCAATGCTTATAATAGCAAAATTTCACTACTCCATAGCATTTATAGTAGCAACAAAATTTCTTGTTAAGCATCGCTTGTAGGCAGCGAAATTTCATTGTTGAACAACAAAAATAGCATTGAAATTACGGTGCTGTTTTCTCTGCATGAAATTCTAGAGAGTTGTTGAATGCTGAATTTTAAAAATACATATCACATACACATAGAAAATGATATATAGTTAAAAACAAACATCCATTAGAACCCTGGGAGCCATGTTTTGAGCAAAAAAAAAGATAGTTAAAAACTATTGAGAAGAGACACAATGTCAAGATCATGAATCTATCCCATCTTGTAATAAATCCATATGTGTTGCTTCATCAATGTCTATATCTAATGGAAGCCCAATGAAAAGATGGGGTTCCATATCAATATCAATATCACTATCACTATCATGATCCAATGAAGCATTGTCATGATTGATAGGTGACTCATCATCTTCTTCGGATTGACATTCCTCATGATCTTGATTTGCCCCCTCCAAAATGTTTTCTTCATCGTCTTCTTACAATGAGCCGATTTGAGGTAGAACTTGCCGCTCATCTAGAGATTTGGCCTTCACATCTTAATCTTGAAAGATATGTTTTGAACAAGAGGAAACTTGTATAACATACCACCACTCTGGATCAATTCAATCGACATGAAACACAACTTGATATCACAAAGCAAAGGGCTTACTCTTTTATTATACTACATCAAGATTTAATTTGGGACTGGTTGGGTTACTAACCTATTTGAGATAGTATGAAGGTATCTTTCTTATCATTCCAAAACTTGGTGGAGTCAATTTCAAAGAACCCATTTGGATGTTTCTTTATGATTGCTTGAGCATCTCTATAAATCACCTTGAACCATTTTACATCAAAGATGAATAGACTAAATGCTGTAAATCCAACCTCAATATTTCCCTCTATGATATTGGTATCATGTCTACTAGCTCGACTTTATTGCTCAAAAGTTGCCATTACACCATAATCAAATGTTTTTCCTTTAGAATCCACAATCTCCATGCAAAAGTTCCTTCCCTCTGACTATATTACATTTATAGTTTGTACGAACATTAAACAAAAGCATGACATTTAGTATAGTGCATTAAACAAGGTATATACGTGAGATAGAGATGAAGAACATATTTACTTGAGGGTCACATCCTCTTGCATACTCATGCTCTTCTATTATGATCATCTCTCCATTTTATGATGCCATCGATATTTCCATACAAATCCATTCTATATTGATCACATTTGGTAGAGGTTCCAAGCTAGGTGGGAATAACAGGCGTCTATTTTCTCTTCTGAAAGCTCTTCTCTCATCCTTTCGTCTATTGATTGCATCCTTATATCTCCCAATCCCATTCTCCATGATGAGACTATTTAGAATAAAGAATGTATTCACCTTGTGGTGTTATGCTTCATCCAGTCTTGATTGCCTTCCTTTTCCTTGAGGCACATTAGTGATTAGCCAGTCATCCTCCTCATTGCTCCATAATCGTGGCGTGGAGGGATCTATGCAAGATATATTTTTTGAGATATACACAAGAGACTCTTGTATCAACCATCCCTCTGCCATGCTTGCTTTTGGCCTTGCTCTTTGTCTCACAAAGTCCTTTAAGGTTTTCATGAACCTTTCAAGGAAAAACACCCATTAAACATGAACAACACCACACAACGCCACTTCATTAACCAAATGCACCACAAGATGCAATTGGCTAGTGAGAATTGTTCTAGGAAAGTTATCCTTAATCATACACACTACCTCAATAGCATTGAGATGACGAGCCATCTCAATGGATGTAGGATCTATCGCTTTTAAGGGTATGTACCTACATACACAGTAATCATGTGTACTATTTACCAATACATAACTTATGAGCGCATGAGAATGCCAAATAAGTAATATAACTTAGTGAATTGAAGAGAAGATTCATACCTCACCAAGCTTCCCATTTTGTAAATATCCTCTCTCACCCTCCTGTCTCCACAAATAGCTATAGCAATTGGAAGAATAAACTATGCATAGAAAAAAACTGAAGTTAGTATACGAGCTTATAAACTATGTACCACACAAAGAGAAAATGAATAAGAGAACATTTATATACATGCAATATCTTGTCCTAATCATGTTTCTTGAGGCCATATAATTGTTCCTCTCCTTTCCTTTTGGTCTTTGTGAAGGCATCCTTCAAGGAATGCATTACTCCCATTGGTGTACAAAAAGAGGCAATCACACTTTTCACCTTATTGTGCTCCCTCTTGGTTAATACCCATGGTGCCTTTGGTAGGACTATGTTGCCACTCTCACTTTCAGTTGGACATGCACTTTGAAGGCGTCCAATGTTTTGTAAGTCATCACTTGCACCCTTTGTATCTCTTTTACCAATTAAATGGTCCCAAATATTTGTATCTCTTTTACCAATTCAATGGTCCCAAATATTACCACATTCTTGAAGATATGCATGGGATCTAAGAGATGATTGAACTTCATGTCTCACCAATATGGAAGTCGAAAGAAGATTGAGTGTTGAGACATCCCATTTGGTGGTGGATTGGGAGTGCTTCTCCATGCCTCAAACCAATCTCTACCTCTCATGTGGTGAGACATAATTTTGCACATAATTGGGATGTGAAGGAGGGAGAAATCGATGATGTTTATCATACACCACCTTCTTAAGTGTAGAGGGTCTTTCCAAAACAAGTGATGGTCCATAAATCAGATATGCATGATATTGCTAAACCTATTTTATAATTGAGCTGATTGAGACACAGATATAAACTTAAAGTTTAAAGGCTAAAGCCTTATGAACCTTATGCATATAAGGTTCAAGTAGGTACCTTAGCACTCCAAAAACCTGGGATAGTCATGCATCATCTAAATCAAAACTCCTTTCACCTCCACCTCATGCCTAGTTATTGGCCTTAAAACGTCATGTACTTTTATACCTTGCCATAGTGTCTCAAGCTCCTCAATCAAAGGCTTGAGGTACACATCCATGTTTTCCACCTTATACTTGCCTCGGTACAAGGAGAGCAAGCATGATATGACCTTTCTTGATTTCCACCCATGGAAGGAGGTTGTAATTCACCAACACAGTAGACCAAGTAAACCATGATGTGAACTTGAAGACAAATGGGTTAACACCATCCATTCCAAATCCAAGATGTGAGTGATAAGGCTCATCTTTAAACTCTCGCCATTGATGCTCCACATGTTGCCATGCCTGTGAATCAGCTACAATCCTCATGATGCCATCACACGAGAGATAAGTAGCATGCCATGTCATGAGTTCTACAATCCCCTTACATCTAAACATGTGCTGGATGAAAGGAATGATATGGAAGTGTCTCAAAACCTTTTGGGGAACATTATCTCCTTACAAATCATCCCTATAACAGCTCTTCCCACATTGTAGACATTGTGTTGCATCTTTCTCAACCCCTCTAAATGGCATGCAATCATTAGGACATGCATGGATTTTTGTGTAATCCATACCTAGCATCTCGGGGGGGTCACTATATGTAGAATACCCTTATCGCGTGCGTTCAAGGCCTATATTTTAAATCCTTTATCTGTGAATTTTTTTATCCATATAATATCCCCTTTTCTTTATGAATCTGTAAATTTTTTTGAAAAAATTTTAAATCATACCCTTATGTAAATATATTTCTGTAAGTTTCATAAATTAAAAATATGCTTCTGTTGAACGCACGTGATATTTACATTTTTTTGTGAGTGACCCCCCCGAGCCTAGCATAGAGAGCATTTTATGACACCCAGCTCGTGAGTTTGGTAATAGATTTTGAGAGGGAAGAATCTTCTTGTGAAGTTTGTAACAAAATATAAGAAATCATATCTTAAAATATTAGCAAGGAGAGTATATAGAACATGAACTATTTTCTATTTGAGAGAATAGAATGAGACGGCCTTATCGAAGAAGACTTGTGACACTTGCATCACTCCCTCCATAAGTTGTTTACAAGTTTAATAGCTCCAAGTTTGCTCGCAGTGTGGAGTATGAACATAATGTCCCTTGCATAATCGATCACACACACAACGAATTTTTTCTTTCAACCATGCCTCGGAACCAACTTTCGGCCCTTGATAATCACTATTAGACATCTTTAACCTGGACAACAGTGATTTAGAATTCATACAAAACACACAACAACATCCAAAACTGCAAACAAGAGAATTACCTAGGGTTTCGCTTCTACACACCGAACACAAGATTTAGGATTCATACAAAACACACAACAACATCCAAAACTACAAACAAGAGAATTACCTAGGGTTTTGCTTCTACACACCGAACACAACAATGTTTTTTCACTGCCAAGCAATGAGAATACGCTGCCCAGTAGTGAAACTAGTAATGAAATTTCACTACTCAGCAGCGAAACTAATAATGAAATTTCACTACTAGTGACCAGTGACCTGCGAACTGTGACTCCCGCATAAATTACTCGCGGACAAGTGTCAATACCAGTGACCTGCGAACTGTGACTCCCGCATAAATTACTCGCGGACAGGTGTCAATACCTATCTACATCCCCTATCCAACACATGAACAGGCTACGCCTGCAACTTGACTATTCCTCCCACCACCCTCTTTTCTCAAGGGTTTTGCATAAATCAAATCTCTCTCTCCGAGGTAAGCCCTCTTTCTTGCTTTCTTTAAGCTTTAGTAGTTTTCTTCAATCTTTGCCTTATTCCAAGCTTTCATGAAAAGCTTGTTCATAGCTCAATGTGAGCTTTTCTTCGACTTCCTCTCTCTTTCCTTCCCCTTTCTCCCTTCCCTTCTCTTTCATCTCCCTTTCCCTAACCCTAGCCTAATGCATAGAGCTCTAATAGATAGCTTTGATGTAGAGCTTGCCATCAAATATTTTTATTAAGCATTCTATGCATAGAGCTAGGGTTTAGGCTTAACATAAATTGATTTTTTCATTCACTTATGCATTAAGAGCAAGGTTTAGGGTACTCACCTCTTTTTGCTCTTATACTTCTTGCTTGCTAATGTGTTAATGTGAGGACTAACGGTTTGATTTATTATTATTAATTTTTGTAGGTTTATTCAAGTGAACAAGGGTTTGGGTATAGTCTCTCATATGGTAAGCCCTCTTTCTTCATTTTGGCTTAGAATTGCTTCTTGTCTTTGTGTTTTTGCACCCTTGAGTGCTAGGGATTAGGGTTAGGTCAACAGTCCTCTTACAATAGGATAATGCATAGCCCTAATGTAATAGGGCTTATGCATAAGTCCTATGCAATAGGTTTATGCATAGCCTTATGCTTAGGGCTTATGCATAAACCCTATACAATAGCTTTATGCATACGGCTTATGCACAAGCCCTATGTAGTAGGTTTATGCATAGCCTTATGCAATAGGACTTATGCATAATACCTACGCAATAGGTTTATGCATGGCCTATTGCAAAGGGATTATGCAATAGGGCTTATAATGCATGAGCCCTATGCAATAGGTTTATGCATAGCCTTATGCAATAGGGATTATGCCTAAGCCCTATGCAATAGGTTTATGCATAGTCTTATGCATAGAGCTTATGCAATAGGGATTATGCATATATAAGCCCTATGCATATCCTTATGCATAAGGCGGCTTATGAAATAGCCTTATGCATAAGCCCTATGCATAGCCTATTGCATAAGCCCTATGCAATCCCCTTATGCAATAGATCCTATTGCATAAGACATGCATAGGCTACGCAATAGGCCTTATGCATAATATGTTAAAATGAATTAATGTTAGCCTTATGCAATAAAGCCTTATGCATAGCCTATGCATAGCCTATACATGGCCTATGCACAGCTTATGCATAAGCTATGCATAGCCTATGCATAGCTTATGCATAGCCTATGCACAATGCTTATGCATAGTCCTTATGAACTATTGAACTAATGTTTTGTTTTTCTATGATAATTTTTTGTAGGTATATTCAAGCGAACAACCACCAAGGGTTCTAGCAAGGTAGTGATTTATACGGACTCGACTAGAAGAGGTAACCCCTCTTTTTCCATTCTTTGTTTATGCTTCTTCTCTTTTTGTTTTTGCACCCTTGGGTGCTAGGGATTAGGTTTAGGTCAAGAGCCTATGGCCCCTATGCATAGGCTATGTATACACAATACATAGGGTATGCATAGGCTATGCAAAGGAGAGAGGGGCTCACCTCAAAGCTTAACAAGTAGACGGGGAGAGAGTGGCTTGCCACAAAGCCCAACAAGTAGAGGAGTAGAGACTCGCGCATCGCACATCTCAATAAGAGGAGCAAAGACCAGCCCCACCGGAAAGGTAACGATATCGAGCATAAACTGCAGCAAGGAAAGGACAAGAGAGGAGCCTAGGTAGCCGAGAGAGTAGAAACCTTGGCTAGCCAAAGAAATGTCCTTGAAGGGGCCAAAGAGCTATCCAAGAAGGTTTTGTAATGGGGTTCAAATGTTTTTCAATACGAGCTAGGTGCCCAGGCTACAGAGGTGGCACCCTGCCCATGAACGCATGGGAAACAAGCCCTCACAATGGAAAACCAGAGAGAGAGGGGAGGTGGATGGATTCTAGTGCCGATGGTTTCTCTCGTGATAGCCATAGGATTTTTAGGCTAGGTATTTGCCTTTTTCTGAGGTGGTTGTTGTGATGGACCTGATTCACCTCATCATCACAGAGCACAAACCGAGGAGTTTGCGGAGCCAAATAAACCTTGACGGGCCACCTATCTAGGCGTCAACTTTGCAAGATGAATGAGAGGGTGTAAGATTGAGAGAGGAAAAGGTTACCATAAAGTTTAGGATTCAACTGGCATTCTATGTATCAATTGATCCAGGAGGGTAAATACCATGTAGTTTTTTTTACCCAAAAAGAAGTGGTATTATAAGATTTTGTTGAAAAATAACAACTCCATTTTTAATCATAAAAAGAAATGTAATCTCATGGGAATTATTTTTCCAAAAAGGACATTGCCAAAAATATGGCATGCGGATCGAGAAAGATCCAGAAAGGACAACTTTCGACATAAGAGGAAGACATAGAAAATCAAAGAAGAGATTGAGAGTGAGAGTTTTTCATGAGAGTGAGAGTGTGAGTGAGATAGCTCGAGGGTGGTCAGGTGGCTCAAACTCTTTTGTCTAAGAGTGCTTCATATCAGATTCTTGTAAGATTGTTCTCTTTTTACCTCAAAAATTTGTACAAATTCCATTTCTTGAATTGTATTCAAATTATTGAGCCGAAGCCTCCAAGTGGTATCAGAGCGGCCGCATCCTTGATTATGCTTGGTTGATAATAATGCAATTCAGCAAAGGTTGGTCGAGCAAGCTCAGCTTATTGAACAATAGACTGCAAAATTAACCAAAGCTCAAGGAAAAATGGTAGCTAGCCCTTCAAATCACAATGAGAACGATTCAGGTGCTGTGAGGATTTATGTGGAGATTCCTCCTAATGTTAATCGTGAACCCAAAATTCAGCTTATTGAACAATAGACTGCGAAATTAACCAAAGCTAAAGGAAAAACGGTACCCGGCCCTTCAAATCAGAATGAGAACGATTTAGGTGGTGTGTGAGGATTTATGTGGAGATTCCTCCTAATGTTAATCGTGAACCCAAAATTCAAAAAAGACCTAAAGCACATAAAGAAGAAAAACGAGCAGAAGAGGAGGTGAAAAAAAAATCATAAGAAAGGCATGAGAGAAAGGTACCAAAGGGACAAAAGGAGAATGCACATGTACAAAATGTAGATGTAGAACTCAGGGAGGAGCAGAGTAAGGCCAAAACAACCTGCCACATGTGAAGAGCAACAAGAATAAGAATGAAAGATCCATGCCCCCTCTGCACAACGAATTCGGGGGTGCTAGCAGCGCAAAAGTAGTACTTCTTACATAGGGCAGAGCCTCTCACTTGGGGCCTCGCCCACGGATATCGGGACAAGAGACTACGTACTGGAAGCTCACCATTTAAATCGAACGGAGGCTGGTCTCAAGACCTCGGCCAACCTTACTATGCGAGACGTCCTCCGTTGACTCTCCGTCAGCTGTTGAAAATTTATCACTTAGGTCTCCCATGACCTCATTAATCACAAGATGGTCAAAATGCTTCCCTAGTATTCTTGACATAAAAAAGTCATTTAAAAACATGTTATAAATACAGTTTCTAACAAACTCTCATCTTTTCACATCATTTCTCATTATTCCACATTCTTCTAAATCAATTCACATTGCTTAATCCACAAAAAATCATATGTATTTCCATCGTCGTTCATCCATTCTCATCTAGTCACATCATATTACATCTCATCACATCTATCCTCATCCATTCTCATCTAGTCACATCATATTACATCTCATCACATCTATCCTCATCACATCTCATCCATTCACATCTACCCATATCCATATCACATCACATCACATCCATTCACAACTATCCCGATTCACATTGTATCCATTCATTCATATTACATCTCATCACAACTATCCTCATCACATCTCATCCATTCACATCTACCTATATCCATATTCACATCACATCACATCCATTCACATTGCATCTCATCCATTCACAACTATTCCGATTCACATCACATCCATTCACATCACATCTTATCCATTCACATCTATCCCGATTCACGTCACATCACATCTCATCCATTCACATCTATCCCGATTCACATCACATTATATCACATAACATCTCATTCATTCACATCTATTTCACATCACATCACATCCATTCACATCACATCTCATCCACTCACTTCTATTTACATCACATCTATTTACATCACATCACATGTCATCCATTCACATGTATTTACATCACATCACGTGTCATCCATTCACATTTCATGGCATCCATTCACATCCATCTCATTCATTACATCCACATCACATCACATACATCCCATCCACATTACACCAAGTCTACATCTCATTCTCATCCATTTACATCACATCACATCCTTTCACATATTATCACATCTCAATCTCATCTCATCATATTCACATCCACATCCATTTAAATCACATCACATCCCATCCACATCTCTTCACATACACATCCACATCCATTTACATCACATCACATCCCATCCACATCTCTTCACATCCACATCTACATCCATTTACATCACATCACATCCCATCCACATCCACTCATATCTTATCACATCCACTCACATCCTATCACATCGCATTCACATCCTTTCACATCTTATTACATCCATTCACATCTTATCACATCCACTCACATCTTATCACATCCCATTCACATTTTATTCACATCGTATTCACATTTAGTAACATCCATTCACATCTTATCACATCCCATTCACATTTAGTAACATTTTCTACTTTCGATATCGATGGGACTTTTTCGAAATTTCTGCCAATTGCTTGGCCTAGTTAAAGGTACTTTTTTCTGGATGAATATTTTCATATTCTTTCTCAAATTTTTCAATTGAAATATAATTAATATTCTTATTTTGAGTAAAAGATTCATGGGATTTACAAAAATCGATTCTACCCATATTTTCCAATAATGCTCAAAATTCCACTTTTGATAAATACTCATAATTTGAATTATGCTAAAAATTTCTCTTTTTTCATTTGATTTCTTGGATCTCAAAGATCATGGGAATTCCTTTTTTTGCATTTAAATGATTGAACTCCAATTGTCATGGGAATTCTTCTTTTATCATAAAATAAATTTATCTTAAATTCCTCTTATCTTTAATAAAAATATCCATTATTTTAAATATGCCAAGAGTTCCACTTTTACCATTTAAATGATTGAATTCCAATTGTCATGGGGATTCCTCTTTTATCATTTAAGAATTTCTCATGCATAAAATAAATTTATGTAAAATTTCTCTTTAAATAAAAATATTAATTATTTTAATATACCAAAATTTCTCTTTTTCAATTTAATTACATGGATCTCCATTATGGTGGAAATTTCTCTTTTTGCATAAAAATAAAATTACTAAAATTTCTCTTTTCTTTAATTAATTATTTATGCATAAATACTAAAAATTAGTTTTCCATGAATGTGATGAAAATTATTCTTTTAGCATAGGATGACCAATCCTAGAATATGGTAGAAAGTCCTCTTTTCACATTATGCATAAAAATGAGCTATGTATTAATTTCTAAAAAATTTTCATAGCTTCGCTGCTATTACTGATAATTTTAAATATTTCTAGAAAGAATAAGACTTTGTAATACAATTATGATAGAATAACTATCCTTAATCTTAAATCCAAATTATGAAATTAAATCATAAATTTACCATAATTTTATTAATATAAAAGCATAAAAAGCCATTTTCTTAACCTCTAGCTTAACAAGGTTAGAGTATGGATTGGAATTAAGAATCTATCAATGAGAAGCATTATTTTTCTAAAGAATTAGTCATAGGAATGACTATTTTCTTGGGAAAGAGAGATATATATAAAAAGCATTCTAATTAAGTATAAAGATTAACTTTTTTTGTGATTAATCATTAGAATTCTTAAGAAAAGCTTGATTTGCATTAAAAATAACTTATTAGAAACTTCTCAAGCTTGATTTGCATTAAAAATAACTTATTAGAAACTTCTCAAGCTTGAGAGGGGTTGAGAAGTGAAATCATTGAGAATATAATCAAAAACCATGAAATTACTTCTTACCTTTAGGTTTGGCTTGCTTCTTTATCTTAGAAGGAATCCCCCAACCAATCAAATGGCGATTTGCATGAGGAGGTGTATGTATCGTAGCCTCGTAGTTTTGTTCAAAGAGGGCAGGAAAACAAAGTGTGCAGGTTGAAAAAGGCTTTATATGGTTTAAAGCAAGCTCCACGAGCTTGGTATGAAAAGATACATGCATATTTGACTGCACATGGGTTTCAGAATAGTCCAACAGAAAGCACTTTGTATGTTAAACGTGTGGATAGTGTACATCTAATCATTGCTCTCTATGTCAATGACATGCTGCTCACAGGACCAAATGAGAGTCATATTACTGATTTTAAGGCTGATTTGAATGCCTCTTTTGAGATGTCAGATTTGGAACATTTGCATCATTATTTGGGGATACAAATTAAGCAGTGTGATGGAGGTATTGCTTTGTGTCAGACAAAGTATATTGAGACATTGTTGCAGAGATTTGGCCTTGAAGACTGCAAGCCTATTGCTACTCCAATGGAGACAGGTTTGAAGTTGAGTCTTCATGATGCTAGAGATCACTTTGATGTCACACTCTATCAGACAGCTGTGGGTTGCCTCATTTATGTATGCATTACGAGGTCGGACATTCAGTTTACAGTCTCACAGGTGAGCAGGTTTATGCATAGCCCAGGGTCTCAGCATTGGAAGGTAGTTAAACGCATCTTTCGCTACTTGAGTGGCACCATACATCTTGGGTTGTTTTATCCCAAGGGGGGATCGTTGCCGCCGGATTTGCATGCTTTTTCGGACTCAGATTGGGCTGGTTGCTATGACACAAGAGTGTCCACAAGTGGTTTTTGTTTCATGCTCGGTAGCTCATGCATATCTTGGTTGAGAAAGAAGCAACCTACTGTGGCCACTTTGAGTTGTGAAGCTGAGTACAAGGCAGCTTTCACAGCTACGGTTGAGTGTGTGGCTCAGACGGCTTATGGCTTTTGTTTCATGCTCGGTAGCTCATGCATATCTTGGTTGAGAAAGAAGCAACCTACTGTGGCCACTTTGAGTGTGTGGCTCAGACGGCTTATGGCTGATTTGGGTGTTGGACAGGAGTCTGCCACCTCTATCTACACTGATAGTCAGAGCGCATTGGCAGTTGCGAGAAACCCAATTTTTCATACTCGCACAAAGCACATTGAGGTGCATTATCACTATGTCAGGGAGAGACTCTCAGCATGAGAGATCAGCTTGGCCTATGTGCCAACACAGGACAACCTCACCGATCTTTTCACAAAGGCGCTTCCTCGTGAGAAGTTTGAAGCTTTCCGCAAAGCTTTGGGCTTGCTCCCCTTTGTGTATTGATCTACTTCGGGCATAGCACTCCCCTATACATGAGTGCCAACTCTCGTTCACACCATCACTCCCAGGGGGGATTTGTTGCCATATACATAGGCAGTGATATGTGTGAACACACTTAGGACCGCCGGGGCACTTTTTCCCTCTTTAGGAGGTTTTTTCCCCCGGCTTGTATATACTCCCATCATACTAGGGCTAACTTATCTTTTGTACATTGACACAATCTAATACACTGTGTGTTGCGTGCATTCTTGCTTCTTCTTCTCCAAGCTTTGTGTGCTTTCCTGGCAACCCTAATTCCAACACCCCAACCAATCAATTGGTTTAGTATGTTGATGGAGCCACCAATGGAGATTGAAGAAAGAGGGAAGCTCCAATTTCTTACAAATTGGAGAGAATTTTAGAGAATAGTAAATATTAGCATTATTTCAGCATAGTTCTAGAATAGTAAAATTCTCTTCCTTTTTTTCAAAGGATTCATGTTCTATTTATAGGAGAGGGAGGCTCTAACCAAAGCTAACTGATTTCTAGAATTTTTCAATTTCAGTTTGGTTGAATTTGGACTAGATTTAGACCTAGTTTGGTTCCTTTTTAATTCGGTTTGGTTCCCTTTGATTTGGTTTGGTTCAAGAGAAAGGAGAGATAAAAATATCACATTATTTTTTAGTTTAAAACTCATTCAAACATGTGAAATATGCACCTCCTTTAATGGACTCCCCTTCCTTACATATGTGTCAAAATGGAATGATTATACCCAAAATATCTCATATTTTTAATATTGCTCATAGTTTTTTACTAATAAACCTTGTACATTTTCAACTCTTCATCTTATGTGAGCATTTACTCATTTTTGGATACTCAATTTATCTCATTTTTTTGATATTACTCATAGTTTTTTACTAATAAACCTTGTACATATTCAACTCTTCATCTTATGTGAGTATTTACTCATTTTTGGATACTCAATTTATCTCATTTTTTTGATATTACTCATAGTTTTTTACTAATAAACCTTGTACATATTCAACTCTTCATCTTATGTGAGCATTTACTCATTTTTGGGTATCTTCTTTTACAAATAGGATTTATCTCCTCCCTACACATGGATTGATGCTATTGGCCCATAGGAACCTTAATTGGACCATAATCCAAAAATTTCTGAAAATCTAGAGGGCTAAGGTCCTTCATATCCATTTTCAATTAATTCTAATTGCATATTGGAAAGTTCTTTTTGAATTTCTGTTTCAGGGAACTTATTTTAATAATATGAGTTATTTCTCTATCCAAAAATATTCATAATCTGAATATTCTCTCTTTAGAATATTTTCTCTCTCTATGCCAAAACAGGTAGAGACAAGATCTCTTATATTTCAGACAAGGGAATTGATTACAGGGGAATATGCTAGACATTTTGAGAGGCTCGGGAGGAATCTTACAGTGTACTTGGTGGAGCTTACAAGACATCGAGTACTTGTAGAATGAGCATTGACCCAGACCAAACTTTGCACACCAAGACAAGAGTTAATCTTGCCAAGATTCACCATCTAAAAAGCCGATGACAAAATCTTCTTTATGAGTTTCATAAATTCAAGATTATTGGAAACAAGTATGGTATCATCGACGTATAGAGAAAGAATAACAAATAGAATACCTTCGCGCTTGACATATATATTAGGATTAGAGAAACAAGAGATAAACCCTTTTGATGTGAGGAAGAGATCAATTTTTATATACCAAGAACATGATGCCTAATTTAAACCATAAAGAGTGTGATGAAGATGACACACAAGATGTTCCTGGCCAAGAATTGAAAATCCTTCTGGTTGTTCCATATAAATCTCTTCTTTGAGATCACCATTAAGAAAAGAAATTTTCACATCCATCTGATGAATCTCCAAATTAAAATGAGTAGCAAATGCCGAAAGGAACCACTGGACGAAAGGGACTTGGCTTTATCCCCAGGGTTTCCTGTCCCGTGCGTTCCCAAACCCTAATCCTTGGAAGCTACACCTACCTCTCTCGTCCGTTCCCAAACCCGCGAATTAGCATTAAAAGGTTCTTTAATAGGCATAAACAAGTCATGTTGGTAGCTACAAGATTTCATCCCTAATTAATTCTATGAACAACCACCCATCTTTGAACTTATCAAAAGATTCATCAGCCTTTGTCTTTGTTTTATATACCCATTTGCACTTGATAGAAACACGATCACGAGGCATATCAACAATAAGAACCCATGTACCTTTGGAAATCAAAGAATCATATTCAGCTTGCATAGCCTCCTACAAGTGATCCTTTTATGGAGAAGAGATAGCTTCTGTATAAGTTGCCGGCGGATCTTGAGCTTTCATAGCATCATCAGAACTGTCATCATAGACATGATTTGAACCATGTATAATATCAATGGGAGTATCAATGTATATATCAAGATTATCACTAGAATCCTTTGTAAGGTCTTCACAATCCTTTATAGAAGAAGAAGGATGCACAACATCTTGAGAGATACAATGATTATCAAACAGAAAAAGAAAAGCAGTGAGTAAATATTGTGTATCATTAGAATCCTTACTACACCATGTACCTTCCATCGAATGTTCATCGAATAGAGCATCACGACTGATGACTTTCTAAGAAGTAGGATCATAAAATTTGTATCCTTTAGAATTATTAGAATATCCAATAAATATAACTTTCAAACTAGGAGGATCCAACTTTTGATGCATTTCTTTTAGAACGTGAATATAATCAATGCATCTGAAGGTGTGAAAATGTGATACAAAAGGAGTTTTCCCTCTCTAAATTGTAATGGAAATCTTACCATTAGGTGTAGCTGTGGGAAGATGATTTTAAACAAAGACTGTTGTATGAACTGCTTCAGCCCAAAAGCTCCTGGATAATCCAGAATGAATAAGCACACATCTTATAGCATTACGGATGGTTTGATTATTATGCTCTACAATGCCATTTTGCTGAGGAGAATATGAAATAGTGAACTCATTGTTGAGTTCCTTGTTCAATACAATAGTCATCGAAGAGATTTGAAATATATTCTCCACCGTTTTCACCTACGGAGAGTCTTGATAGAGCGACCAGTATGAAGTTCAACTACTTTTTGATATTGCTTGAATATAAATAAGGCTTCATGCTTAAGGCTAAATATCACTCTCGTCCATGACAGTGTCTCTAGGGCTTGCAAGTAAGCCATAAATTGATCAGTAAGGAATGATAATAAAACAAGAAGATTAGGAATCAGAGCATGTGATGCCAAGGAGTAGAAACATCCATGGAACCCTGTGCGAAAGTGCATTTTAGGTCATGTATTTATCACATGCCTTGTGGGTGCAGTGTTCTTCATAGGAAACATAACAAGTATTACAAGAAGACATGGATGAGCTATTGGTCTAACTAGTGTCGCGACCCGTCTTCGACAGGCTAGAAGCATTTTCCATGTACTTACAGGTAAAAGTAATATGTGTAAAATCACCCTTCCTTTCCATTACATCTATGCACATCACGTTACACAAAAACACGTATAAAGATGTATGTATGTTTCTTCGTATGTATGTACATGTATGTGTACGTGTAATCCATTGAAACCATACATGCTACAATTGGAAGATATGTGTATGTGTGTGTGCGCCTATGACGCATGTGTGCATGTCACATACACACATGTAAATATGTGTGCGCCTATGACGCATGTGTGCATGTCACATACACACATGTAAATATGTGTGTGTGTATGCGCACGCACCCATAATATCCATAGATATTGTTCACACTCATACATATATGTATAAATTGTCCTCAACTTCCCAACCTTCTATATAAAACACATCATGATTGCCATATATATCCATATAGAAGTTTCTAAAGCACCAAACTTGGCATATAAATATACATCTAGCATTATAAACCCATAAAATGATGAAAACCTTAACACACCTGAACACAGCTTTAAAAAAATCTTCGGACAACTGGATTCTCTCTCCTTGGTAGCCTATATCCCGCATCTCTATCTGGCAAAATGTATGCCAGAAAAAAAACATTAGCATTGAAGATTTAATTCCCGTTGAAAAAAAGAAAGATAAGGATAAAATCTTACAAAACTCATTTGGTGGATCAATATTTGAGGCGAATGGCATTTGAACGGGCTTGTAAATAGCAAATAAAAAAATTATGTGTTATCCACTACCTATGCACTAAAAATCTAACTTATCAGGCTTTTCATAATCCACAAACATTACATGTACATGAAGTTGATCTGTAACCTTCCACAATCTTAGATTGTAAATTCTAAGGAGCCCAAAGATCTCGTTGTAACTGTCTCGACCATACAAACCCAACAACAATCTGGGTTCTAAAAAGTAAATATATTCTCTGTTGCAAAAAGAATGTTTTAATAAAAATATAAATTAATCAAGCGAAACACAAAAGCTACACAGAAAGGAAGTTTCTATACATACCATAAAACACCAGTGCTTTCTAATAGTTCGGTAATTAGAGATGTTGCTTGTCCTTCCCAAAATGGAGGGTCTACAATTTAGCCATGAATATTAAATAGATCTTGGAAAATGATAATACCTATATTATAGCAAACATCTAAAAAATTTATCTTCAATGTCTTGTCCATCACCATAAACGAGCGAAAATGATCTCCCTGCCACACCCATCCTAAGCAATACACCCCTGATATCAAATATAACACTCTCTCTCTCTCTCTCTCTCTATATATATATATATATATATATATATGTATATATATATACATATATATATATATATATATATATACACATGTATATATACATGTATACATATACACACACACACACACACACACACATATATATGGTTGTGTGTGTGTGTCTGTGTGCTCAGTAGCTTGAGCCAACAAGCAACAAATAGTATAATGGTAATATAATGACACTGTGTATAAAAGCAATCCAAAAAGCAATCAAAGACTACACTTGCACATCTTTGAAACATTCTCCATTCAAAGATATGTATAAATGTAGTCTCCAACATTTGCAAGTTTCCATTTAAATTTACATTCTTTGACATGCAATTTGCAAAACCTCCTTGTAGACAACATTGGTTGTGAAGACTTCATTTGAACCTCTTGTGCCGCTTTCCTATTGCACACACTTTCACTACATCGGATGATCTAACATGTGACATAGCAATGTACAATTGTCCATGTGTGAACACTTGTGTGGCTAGATAAAGTCCCAATACACTCAATGTTTATCCTTGGGACTTATTTATTGACATACCAAGAGCTAACCAGACAGGAAATTGCCTCCTTCTCATGTAAGAAGTAAATTGAAGAATAGTAGGCATAAATGTTATCCTAGGAATAAAGACGCTATATCCAATGTTTGTACCTGTAATGATTTTTGCTTCTATCACCTTTGAGTTAAATTGCTTACATATCAATTTGGTACCATTACAAAGTCCATGTCGAGGGTCCAAATTACGGAGCACAATGATAAGGGCATTAATCTTTAGAACTAAGCGGAGAGGGAGGGTAACCACTACCTAAGTTCAAATTGTTCAAGTACTCAATTGGATACAGTATTGCATCATTCTCTTGCAAGAAACAATAGAATCTACATTGAGGTATTCTCCTCCAAGACCAGGCAATGAACTCAAGGCTAGTTCATTGATCTCATCAACCTCTAAATTTTGTGGTGCAAGAATAGCAGAGTCTGAAAGAAGCATGCATAATCCTCAACTCGCTAAATATCTTTGTATACCCATTCTACCAAACTCAAAATAGAGTTGCCATGGATCAACATTTGCGGTGGAATTACCACTCTGTTGTCATTGTTTGACTGACCTATAGTTCCATCCCCAATTTGTAATGTCCATTTGACAAATTCATGTTCTATACCATTATAAGAACTCTATCTAACCCGCATGTTTTGGGTGAGCTTTAAAAAACTCACATATCTCCAAATATGTGACCGGCATAACATTGCATCAACAATGTCCTTGCATGATCCGTTTGGCACAACTAGTAAGATTTGCCTGAAGTCACCACCAAGCAGCATAACTGTTCCACCAAACACTATATCACTTTGCATAATGTCCTTTAATATCCTGTCCAGTGCTTCATATGCGTACCTATGCATCATTGGAGCTTTGTCCGAATGATTAGCCTTGCAAGCTTCAACACCTCCACCCACTGGGCTATTAGCTTTGATTCCACATGTGCTAGAAGCATTGAGTACCAATGGGATTTTGAAACGTAAGTGTGTACAACCATTTGAGAGAAACAATGCAGCTATTAGACGATGCACATGCTAAGGCAACATGTTTCTCTCCATGCAATCGACATAGCAAGGCATTGTAATGAAGATAAGTTTTGCCTGATCCACCTGGTCCATCAAGGAAAAAAACACCACCTTGGTTCAAAGAAATAGCTCTAAGGATAGTATCAAATGCTCTTGATTGACAAAGACTGCTTTCCATGGAAACAGACAAATTAGCCTGCTGAACAGAATCAAACATCATCTCTTCCATCAATAAACCATTGTTCATAGGGCAACACTTCATCTATCTGGAATAGGCAACCCTTCAAAATCAACTAACCGCTTTCCATATTGATGTAAGAGATCTTGCATAGGTAACAAAGCCTAATTCTTTGCTATAGAATGACAAACACCAACATCGACACACCCTCTCTACTTCAACGAATGGAAAAAATCTTCTAAAAGTTTGGCGAAGAATTTATCCCAAAGTTGCCCAGGGTATATAGGCTCACAAAAAACCCTTACAAAATGGCAAACAATTGACGCAGCTGGAATCTTGTATTCTGAATTGCATCTTCATGGAGACACATATACCACTCCTCATCACTCTCTAACATCCCTTTGGCTTCACAGATTTGCACCCTTTGCACACTGTGAGTAGCATCCGTAATAAGTATTATTGCTCACTTGCACTCGGACTAACATTTTATATACGTCCAATCATATTACCCCTTTTCCTTTTAGTCCAAGAGTGAAGAGCGGAATTCCACACCCACTTGCAAGGGAAATCAACATACAACAAGGTATTTACATCTGCATGCAATTGATTGGCTTTGAACCATTCAGTGAGAGATGTTCTTTGGTTTCTGTCACAACTAATTACATCACGCAAGTCATCTTGGTCATTAAAAAGCACATTATTGTGCATTGGGAGATGAACATGTAACCTTTGTATATTGGGCTTTTTATCATGTAAATAATATTGATATATGCGCCAGCAGCATGCCTCTGAAGCAGAAACATATCGTGCATCCAAATATTGACTAACCTCAATAACCCCATTTCTATCTTGCAACTCAATAGTAGCTCTATCATGTCCTTTGTATACATACTTATACAAATATTTTACAGCCATAATGGTAGAGCATACTTCTATGTTAATATGGGATTTGTACCTCAAAGAGAGAAAAGGTTTATATGGAACAACCCACCGACTATCCACCCTATGATCCTTTACCTGGATAAAACTACCATCATCTCGTCGCATGTAAGTTGGATACCCATTGTCATCAATGATAGTAGTCTCGCAAAAATTCTAAGGATAGTGATGTTTGCAACTCCCATTAACCATGCAAGGAGAGTTAATATTCAGTTCGCCACATGGTCCATGGACATTGCAATGACTAATAATGATGTGCAACTCTGAAAACATCACCTTGTCTCGGGAAGTTCAACACATACCAACATATCATAGTGATGGATCTCGATCGGTTTACATCCACTTTCTAATATCAATAATATATGTGCATGTGGAAAGGCTCTTTTTTGAGATTCAGTAACAAAAACAAATCCCAATACCGTTCCAAATATTTATTTTTTGACCAATAAGTGCATCATGTCCTTATGCTTCTCGTAAAAGACTCGTGCAGTCAAGTCAGGTCGATCTTGGGCAACCTGACCCGGTAATAAAGCATTGGTTATTTCATCCCACTTGGGATTGCAAGTAAAGGTGATAAACAGGTCAGGTTTACCCATCTTTCTAACAATAGCCATTGAATCTTGGTACAATTAATGCATATATCTAGGCCCCCTTGGTATATGTGGATGGCAGTACCACCCTGCGTCCAGCAATGCTTGCAGGGACTCTATTAATCCCATCGCATAAATTAACCATATTTGCAAGACCCTGGTAAACTTTAGCATGCAATACTTTATGGTTATTGTGTATCCATACCAATCTAGATTCTTCCACGCTACTATATGTATCAACAATGTACTGTTGCAAAAGACGACCACCACGTAGAAGGCATGCATTTGTATCTTCCCTATTATGCAGTCTATAAGCATAATACATTGAGTTACGGTCTTTGTATCCTCATTTGAGCCTTCTCTATTCCTACCATTGAGTGGAATTCCAACATGCCAACCATCCTCTCCTTGAGGAAATAGAAGAACATATAATTGAGGCATATATGAGCGATGCAAGTTAGATATTTTTTTTATAGTACACCTGTGCGCGACATTATTTGAATGTCTCTATGCCCCACATGACAATCATCTCCTTGACTGGGCATGATAGTTGCTACCTCACTTCCTGTACAGACCAATTATTTCCATGAGGTTGATCGATCTTCAGTGGTGACCATTCTCAAATCTGCATGTGGATAGCAACATTTCTCTCATTGAACGAAGTGTGCGGGCGTGTATGGATTATGTACATACATCATTGTTTGCAACCTTTCAACAATTTTATGATTTAAAGAGGGCATCCCATGAAGTCTATTCTCTAATTCATGCTCTGTATCATACACATAAAGCTGGGCAAATCGAGGAGCCGTATCTCAAGTTTCATCAGGTATCGCAGAACCAACACCATATTAGGTGGTACCATGGATTCAAAAATTAAATACTCCTCCTGAGGACATCGATGCAACGAGTGAAACTCCTCCTGAGGACATCGATGCAACGAGTGAAACTCTTAGGCGAGGTATCTCAATCAAGTTATCACCATCAATAATAACATTCCACGTGCCCCTCAAGCCAAAATCCCCATATCTCAATTAGATACCAACAACCGCCACACTAGCACGTTCGAAAGCATTGTCATCATCCATGTCACTAAAACATGTCACCGTGCCACCTCTTTATCTCAATCGAGATATGCATGCCACTCCAATCCACATCAATGCCACAATGGATCTCACTTGACTTCCCCACTCGGATGTACATTTAGCATAATCAGTGATGCCATCTCCGTCGTCCACATATTTGGACCAAGATATGGAAGCGTGATCCACGATATTTTATATATCCCAATCGAGATAAAGAGATGAGATCTCATCCGTTCACATATCTCAATCGAGATACACATATGCAATCTAAACCATAAAGATTTCTCGATCAAGATAAGGTTGTATAATCCAATCCGTCCATTTACTTTGATACCGAGATGGATCCTGACTATTCATGTATCTTGATCAAGATACGTAGCTCGAATTGAAGCCATCCATGTATCAAGATATGTAGTTTGAATCAAAGATGTCCATGTATCTCAATTGAGATATTTTTGACAAATCAAAGTCGTTGAATATTGGACCAACCCTAAAATCAAGCATACATCGAGGCATTTGTTTCACAAACCCTAAAACCACGCATACATCAGGGTTGTTCATCTTGAAAACCCTAAAATGTATGCCATCGAACCTCAATCAAGATTATAAAACTGCTAAGGTTTTTTTTTCCCCTCATTCAGGCTAAAATGTGGTGGTGTCCATTGGTGTATGGGCGTGTTCATATGTTGGGCTTTGGGGCATGGGTATACTAAGTAAGTGTGAAATGGGCCAAGGTATATAAGACAATGGCTGATAGTTGTAAAGGAACCTTTTGATAGCTTTTATGAATACACATTGCCTTAATGCCTATGGCACAAGAATCCATAGTGAGCTTCTCCCATATGAGATCTAGGATGGTAACCAGTACTCACGTTGTCTACTCCATGTAATGAGTGGGCCTTCTTATTGGAGTGGTACCAGAGCTCTTGTTTGATCCATTGTTTTTCTAGTTTCTATCATTTCTTCTTGGAGTGGTACTAGAGCTCTTGTTTGATCCATTGTTTTTCTAGTTTCTATCTTGTTTGATCCATTGTTTTTCTAGTTTCTATCATTTCTTCTCACTTTCTACATTTTCTTAATATTCTTGATTTTCTTGAATAATAAGATGACTAAGGTGACATTAAAGGGTGAAATTCCCATTCATTTTGTTCATTCCTAAAGCTTTTGGGCTTTGGACGTGCTGTGGACCAAAATTTGGTACTACTGCACCAAATATGTCCATCAATCCGAAGGGAGGGATGATAGCATGGAGCAGGATGATCTTTTTACTACAGCATCGACTCCACTGTTTGAGGGGTGCACATTCTCTGTTCTACGTGCCTCCCTTAAGTTACTAAACTTGCAAACCGTCTATGGATGGAGCAATGCAAGTTTGAATGCATTACTCAAGTAAGCTTTAAAGTCTATTTTGGAAACATGGTGAATTATGCTAGTGGGTCAATTACTCGAATGCTTTTCCTCATTTATGGTCTTCACGTGCAGGCTATTGTGCAAAATGCTTCCAAGGGAGAATAAATTATCGACCTCGAGAGATATGGCAAGGCAACATGTGACCTCTCTTGGAGGATTAGATTACAAGTGCATCCATGCATGCGTCAACGATTGCGTATGCATGCGTCAACGATTGCATTTTGTTTCGTGGACTACATAAGGATGCAAGAGAGTGTCCTACTTGCACTACAAGGGATTGGGCTCATACCCGCGCTCTTAGTCGCTAATAATGACTTGTGAAAAAAAGTAGCGGGCCCGTGTATCAGCGCGTGTATAATCGCGGCCAGAGACATGCGTGTAAAACCGCGTGTACAGTACCTCTCAGACGCGCGTGTACACGGGTGTGTAGCCGCGTTTTTTTACACAGACGCGTTAATACACGCCCCTATACACGCTTCTTATTATATTAGACGCGCTTATACACGGGTGTATAGCCGCATCCTGCTCAGTTCCCATCTCCCAGACGCGTTTTTACTTGCATCTATACACGCGTTTGTTTAATTTAGATGCGCTTATACACGGGTTATTGCCAGTTTATACGCGTTAATACACGCGTAATTTCCAGGGTATCCGCGTAGATACACGCGAGTTCTAGCAGTTTTGACGCGTTTATACACGCGAACAGAGAGCAAAAAAAAAATCCAGAGAGTGCTATTTGGTGTCTGAATACTGTTCCAGCATTCCAGCACCCAATAGCACTCTCTGGTTTAGGGTTTTTGGTGCATTAGACCATCCCATTAGACCATCCACGAAGAACATATGCACGAGGGAGATTAAGACAAGAACGACATGAATGCATACATTGTCATTACACGATTCAAGACAGCCATGAATGTAATACTATCGATCAATCAATTCAATATTACTATCAAAATTTCATACATGTATACAAGGGAGTCCATATCTCGAAGTAGCCCATGGCTTGAGTTTACAAAAAAATATATACAATCACATCCTAAATATGGAATGTGATACTACAAGTCTGAGTACTACTCAGACCCAGATGATGACTCGGTGCTCCCCCCATGCTCAGATGAGCTCGCATCGGTCGGAATGTCCGAGGAGTAGTGCTCACGTCCACCCTCTGCAGCGGCGGCCGGTGGATCATCAGCAGCTTGTGCCTGTTCAAGTAATATATAGTATATAAGTATATATATATGCAATTCAATAAACCAAAACCATTCGTTACGAATTTTCAAGTACCTGTCGACCGTATGGTCTCATGGCCAACTCAAACTCAAATTGTGGAGAGGTAAGATATAGAGCAGATCTCAAAACTTTGGATGTGTCTCGAGGTATCGAGGTGCATGATGTGAGCAGGCCTCCCTCGTCACATGAGACTTCAACTGCAAAGCAATCTTGATGTGGACGATACATGACTTCCCAGGCTATGGTGAGTGTTCAGGTAAGCATTGCACTTCTAATTATGAGTAGGCAAAGGATGTGGCACCCTAAACCCACCTTCAACTCTTAATTGCGTCTATTGTTTAGGTCTCACTACATCATGTTACCATGCATGTCCTGTTTGTGGTCCTTCGCTTTGTTGCCTCACGGGCAGACGCATTGAATAAGGTCATCTATGAGAATCACCATCGATTTCTCCCACCTGATCATCCTAGATATGTTTCCCCTTGGAATGAAGTCCTCCCAGAATCACTCACAGCAGGAGATTGGATGAGAATTTGGGACGGTTCCATGACTCCTCCACCACTTGGTAAGGGTTTGTAACTATTGTAACTATTGTGTTTTATATTGGCAAGAAATAAAGATTGCCCGCTAACACCAGCTTTTGTTTAGATACTCCATCTTTTATCGTTTACCATATTGGTCCCACCTCAAGATCAATCACCTGCTTGATCCCATGCATATCTTCAATAATGTGGCATCTACCATTTGGGAACATTTCAATGGGACACGAGATTCCGTAGGCATAAGGGAGGATCTACGTACCACAGGGAGGATGCGTGAAGCTTGGCCACAAGAGAGACCAAATGGGCATGTTTTTTTACCTCGTGCACCGTGGAGGTTATCAAAGCTAGAGATGGTCGCGGGGTGAAGCGTGCTATTACTACAATTCGTACTCCCACTGGATGCATGAGGTGTTTGAAGGGGGCCTTTACAAAGAGCAAGAAAAGAGGTGTACAGCAATTATATGGCTTGAAATCTCATGATTGGCACAAGATGCTCCAAGTAAGTATTTTATGTGCATAATATCTCTTTCCTTTCAAATTTGTGAGTGAATTAGAAGCAACTAATCAACCATTTCTCGTGTGTTTAGTTCATACTACCTACTAGCATTTCTCGTAGTGCATCGAAGGACGTGAAAGATTGTATTTACAAGATGGGTGAGCTTGTGAGGTACTTTACATGATACAAAATGTGATGCGTATCAATGCTCCATGCAAGGTGTTCATATTGCTAATATGGTGTACTTTTTCATTTCTAGGTATGTGAGCTCAAAGGAAATAGATCCCACCACGGTTGAGAATGCTCGAGTGATGTCAGTGGAGGTGTTTTGTTTAGTGGAGGAGACATTTCCACATTCTATTCTCACAAGCCAACATCTCATAGTGCATTTGGTGGATGAGATTGCTATATGCGGTACTATACATGCATGATGGTTGTTCTTCCTTGAGCGCTTCATGAAGACCTTGAAGGGTTTCGTGAGACAAAATGCAAGACCCGAAGGTAGCATGGCCAAGGGTTGGTTAATACAAGAGTCACTTGTATATATTTCTGAGTTTCTTGTTGATGTGGATAGCTCTCTCCCACGACTATGGAGAGATGATGAAGACCTAAGGATGACCTCTAAGGGAAAGGATGCAACAAAGTAATAGACACGGAGTGCCTTAATAATATCAACCTCTATTGCGTGCTTAATAGTGATGTGATGAAAAGATGGGTGACAAGATACGAGGATGTGAAGGCAAGAAGACAAGAAGAAAGGGCCTCTTTCGTACACACCATGGATCTCGTGTGCCATACCCTCAGTATCTAAGAGCACTTCCAAAGGATATTCATGTGGATTGGCTACTTGACAAAATGGAGAAAGTAGAGAAAGACGAGGGGATGCATATCACAATGGAAGAATGGGAGTAGGCTAGGGGGATGCATGAGCAAGGTCAGTATATAGAATGTTATGCATATGTTAGGAGCTTTCAATAATTTAGATTGTTTATTTAATTGATTTTGTCTTGGTGTAGTGCACTATGTTCAATGCTATATGGTGTCAGGGCAAGCATTTTCGAACACAACGGATTAATGATAAGAGAAACACACAAGATTGCGGCGTCATTGCTAGCTTTGAGGGAGCCAATGGAGCCATGGATGATTATTGTGGCATAATCCAAGATATTATTAAGCTTGACTTTCGACGCTTCTTTGTGTATATTTTGGATGTAAAGTGGTTTAAGGACGTGGAGGAAAGAGGCCCTAATGCAACAATCAAATGCCATGCAAGTGGCTTTGTAACTATTGACTCCACGACGTTTTGGCAAAGTAAGAAGGACACACTAGTACTACTGCAACAATGTGAACAGGTACTGTACACACATATAAAAGTACTCACTTTTAAATATGATACCTTCGATGCAAGGAAAATAACATGATTTTATTTGTGTTTGAATTAGGTTGTCTATCAACCAATGGTGATAATAACATATTGTGGCATGTCATACCTATTATGCCACGTTCCAAAGTGATGTATAGTATATTTACGAATATGGAGCGTATGGAGGATGATCATGGCCATGGAGGTGATGATGACCATGATACGAGAGAGGAGGATGATTATGAGATAGGAGATACAGATATTGAGGTCATTACCCGTGAGGACGAGCCTACCATTGGTGATGCTGATTTCGATGAGCACATGAGTAGCACAAGTAGTAGTGGGTTGAATGTATTTGTAGATCTAAACACTTGTTTGGATTTTGAAGTAGATAGTTTGGCAAGGGTTGATCTCATTGAGGATGAGATTGAACCATAGCCCATCATTGATATTGGCTAAACTATTTTACATATTGTCTCATTCTCCTCACCTCACTTATTTTCTGTATATGTGGGTTTGCAAAAAAGCATTGATGTTTTTGTTAAAATTATGTGCAATTTTTGGAAAGCAGTGATGTACATTTACCAACCTACACCAAAATCTCACTTTTTGTACTCTCTATTTTACGTCTAAATACGCATCTAATTCTCAGTACATACGCACTAATAGATGCCCTAATACATGCGTAAATAGATGCGCTAATACACGCGTAAATAAATGCGCTGTTAGATGCAATGTTAGATTCTCAGTGTAGACGCTCTAATAGACGCGTCAATACACGGGCTATCAGACGCCCTGTTAGACACGCCCGTAATTTGTCTATTCAAGCAACACCTATAGACGCACCCGCTATTTTGCACGTCTATCAAGCGCATCTACAGTTGCTTTGTGTTGTTGTGAATGAACATAATGTGTGTAGTTTTTTACCTCGTGAGATGTAGACATGGCCTTGTTTCCAATGGTTATGCAACATATGGGTAGTGTTAGGTAAAAGTGCACCCTTGTAATTTCACAGATAATCATTTTTAAGAAGAATAAATAGTTACACATATAAGATATAACTATTACCTATATGATATATATTCTACTAATAATCACGAGAATATTTACAAATTTAAGTTATAAATGTACGAGAACAACATTTAAGAAGATTTTATGGATTTATAACCACATATTCAATGCATGCTAGGTTTGTGTGTGTTTTAGACTTTTTTGAGTGAATTTTCTATAATTTCTTGTCATCACCAAACTAAGATGTCCAGGTTACGGATGCAAATTAACCACGACAAAGGACCGTTCAACTCATAATACTTTTATGTTGCCACTCAACATAATGTAACACTAGTCTTTTACTTGAGATACAAAAATGGCTCGACTTTGGGTTATAAATAATTAAAAAAATAAATAAAGAAATAAAGAACCTAAAGAAGCATTTTATTATACTTCAACTTAACATGCATCTACATAAATTAAAAATAGTAAAGAACACATATACATATTATAATTTACCATTGCTTATAACAAATCCATCATTGCTTATTTTTAATAGAAGTAGATGTCTTGTCGACCATGTCTTGAATTAGATCCATAAATGCAAATGACTCTATGTCTAGATCCACAACCCTACCTAATATAGACATTCTAACACATATAAATATTATAATTTACCATTTCTAATAACAAATCCATCATTACTTATTTTTTAATAAAAGTACATGTACTAGATGCCTCATTGACCAGGTCTTGAATTAGATCCATACATGTACTAGATGCCTCATCGACCATGTCTTGAATTAGATCCATACATGCAAACGACTCTATCTCTAGATTCATAGCCCCACCTATGGACATTCCAATGTCAACAAAGAGATATAATCCACTACTACTGGTGGACTCTACATCTTGATCAATAGCATCAACACTTTCACCGACATTGGTAGGTGATAACTTGTACTCTACATTGCTAGGTGATAACTCATACTCTACATCTTCCATTTTCTCTCATTAACATGTGTATCCTGGAAACCCCTGTATAATGTAACATTAGTCTTTTACTTGAGATACAAAAATGGCTCAACTTTGAGTTATAAATAGTTAAAATAAATAAATAAAGAAGCATTTTATTGTGCTTCAATTTAACATGCACTTACACAAAGTAAAAATATTAAACAACAACACATATAAATATTATAATTTACCATTGTTAATAACAAATCCATCATTACTTATTTTTTAATAAAAGTACATGTACTAGATACCTCATCAACCATGTCTTGAATTAGATCCATACATGCAAATGACTCCTTATCTAGATTCATAGCCCCACCTATGGACATTCCAATGTCAACAAAGAGATATAATCCACTACTAGTGGTGGAATCTACATCTTGATCAATATAATCATCATCTCCTTCAATATTATTAATGCTTTCACCTACATTGGTAGGTGATAACTCGTACTCTACATTGCTAGGTGATAACCCATACTCTACATGTTCCATTTTCTCTCATTCAGCATGTGCATCTTGGAAACTCGTGTATGCATGATCTTCATTTTCCACTCAAACCTCGATGTGTCCATCTTGTACTCCCGTCTCTTACATGAGCTCTTGAATGTCTTCATCCCAGTGGAAAATAGTCTTTGAAGGAGAAACTTATATATAACACCACCGCTTCTTGGCATGAATGTCTGGTTGAACCTATTAACAATGAGAGGGACCAAATATTAAGCATGAGCATATAATGTTAGTATGGAATAAGAAACTTTTAATAATGATGTACATGTTCACAATGTTGAGGTAGTACGAAGGTACTGTGACACAAAGTTAGGGTTTTGACTTCGGTCACTTCTTAGAATCAAAACACACTTTTATGAAACCTCACAGCCTCCTCACCTCCCTTTCTCTCCCTAGGTTAAGATAAATATATACACATCAAAGGTGAGATCATAATTCATGGAAGGAAAGATGAAAGGCTCCCGAAAAGCAAGAGTTTCTGCTAGTCTTGCAGCTCCAAACAAGAGGGCAATTCTTTGTTGTTGAAAGAAAATCCTCCGACTCTAGATTATGTGAACTAAAACACACGGGGAATGTTGGTAAGGTTCGTCCGTTTGAATTGGGCGATTTGGACAGAACATATTAAAGCAAAAGAATATAACAATAACTTACAAGAGGATGACACATGGGGTTTTTCTTTTGATAAGAGATTAGGAGGAATTAATCATTATTAAGAAGAAAGAATGGCCAAAAGTCTATAAAAATAAAGATACACAGAGAATTGCAGTTTTAAATCCATATAGATTATGTAAAAGAGGATTACATACGTGCGTAGATCTTGAAGAGAGCTTCGCGTCTATATAAAAACTTTCAAAAACGGGCAACCGAGCGAAAAGTTATGAGCATTTTACTACAAGACTATAAAACTGCCAAAATTCACCTAAAAGTTAGCAACTTTGGGAGAAATTCTGATCATCAATGAAGTAAAGGATTAAGAAATTAGTTACATGATTGGAAAGAGCATATAAAGAGCTTCCTAGACATATGATCAATTTTAGAAACCAATACCCGAGTGATGAGTAATTACCGATTGTATTGGACCACAAAAACTGCACTTCCCTCTCTTTGCATGAAACCTCAATTTTACATAGCCTCTTGCCTCTCATCTCCTTCATGATTCAAGCTAGAGGGTAAGGGTTAACATTGCTCAGCAGACAATTGTAAACATTTACCTATGCTTCCTAAAGTCTTTCCACATGCTCATTACCGCTAAAACCATTGGTACCTCCAAAGGAGGGCGGCAATAAGGCAAGGGCTACCTTGAGAAGTCACAGGCCGCCAAGATAATAACTCCTTATCCCACTTATCATGAATCATCAAAGAGGTCCAAAATTGTCTTAAGCATGAGGAGCTAATGCTAAATGAGACATTCATATGTAAAGAGAGTGTTTGAATAGGGGTTTGATAGAAAATGGCAATGACACAAAATGTTCAATTGAGGAGGCTCATTCCTTGATTTGAAAGGGAGACAAGGGCTCCTTTTATAGGTGGAGAATCACCCTCTCTTCCATTGTTACAAATTACAACATAAAAATCTTCAACCCTTCAGTGACATAAGGGTAGATGTCACCATCAATTGTCCTCTTAGGCTAAGTCTTCTATTGATTATTAAATTGAAGACCTTTTGACTTTGAAAGTGTGATGAGATAATAGCCAAGTCTAAGTGGCATGTAGGTGGAGATCCCATTTACACATGGAGGAATTCTCCTCTTCCATGTAGGCATTCTAGAAGAATCTTTCCCAATTATGCACCTACACACACTCCTCCACATGCCTTCCACACTCCCCAACTTGTAGCCTTATGGTGAATACCATATTAATAATACAATAAAAGTCCATGTGAGCATGAAGGCCCACTTTTATTTTCCACATCACTAGCCTATCTACCATACCAAAGTATTTATCAAGCATACTTGTGGCATTTACAATGTGTGCACCCTAAATCAAGTAAAACCATTATATTTGAAGATAGAATGTTGTTATCAAGGTAGCCGCCAAGACGTCGCATCACCACGTCGTTATTCCATTGTGGGTGCCGCAATCTTCTTGGACAAGCTTCCACCTTATTACCATTGAGAAACCATCAGAATATGCACAAAATTGAAAATAAAAAATATCAATTTTTGATGTCACATCTTTCCCCCTAGCAGATCCTCCATGCTTGTCTTGGGGGTCTTCTGGCCATGGTACTCGAGGGTAAAATATCTTTAGCCGGTACTCATTGGCACGTCCGGGAACCTCCTGGTCACTTGCATCCCCTAAAAGATAGATGTTATTTTTGAACTTTTGCTTTATCTTGAAGGGGCCTTCCCATCATCGAAGAAGCTTCTTATCTAGCCGTTTCTCCACACGACCATCATACCTCATGACTAAGCTTCCTTACTTGAGTTCTGGCTTCTTCTTCTTCTTTGTGAGAGTGTCATGCCTTGCCCTGCGCCGTTGTTGTGCAGCCTCCAAATTTTGAAGTGCCTGAAGTCGCCTCTCATCCAAGATCTCCAGTTGTGCTAGGCGTTGGGCATGTATTTCTTCTTCATTATTCAAGCATGCAAAAGATGTGCGAAGGCTTGTGATTTCCAATTCTATTGGCAAAATAGCCTCCATTCCATAAACTAACAGAAAAGGTGTGAAACCAAGAGAGATTTTGTGAGTTGTCCTATAGGCCCATAGGACCTCTCGCAAATGCACATCCCACTTTCTCTTCATAGTATCCCCACCAGCTTAGACAAAGATCCACAAAGCAGTCCATTAGTTTTTTCTACTAAACCATTACATTGGGCATAATATGGAGTTGACATAGCATGCTTTATTTTTAATTTCTACACCAAAGCTTCAATCAAGTCATTCCTCAAAGACCTCCCCCCATCCCTAAGGATTTCTAATGGACACCCAAATCGGGCACATATGTATTCCCTGAGAAAGGATGCCACAGCCACTGCTTTATTATTGACCATTGCCTTTGCTTCTGCCCACCTTGTTGCATAATCTGTGGCCACCAATATGTAATACTTCCCATGTGAGGAACGAGGAAGTGGGCCCACAAAATCTAATCCCCACCTTTCAAATGGACCATATACTGGGATAGGGTTTAAGGGTCCGGGAACCAATTGCTTATGCCCATATATATGCCTGGCATACTTCACGGCTTCTGCACCACTCATAGACATCTTTGCTGAGTCGAGGCCAATAAACCCTGTGTTAAGGATCCTCCGAGTTGTGCTGGCTAAGGCAGAGTGACCTGAACATTCATGACATAATTCCGTAATCCTTTTAAATTCTTCCAGGTTCACTACCCTCCTAAGAATCTTATCCTTACCTTTCTTATAAAGAACATCCCCTAGAATTGGGTAAGGTTGAGCTTTCTTGGTAAGCCTTTGCTTCTGTTGAGGACTCAATCCAGGAGGGAAGTATCCTGTATCTAAATAGTGTTGAACATCTTGGAGCTCAGGCCAACCTGTATCCATTAATGCAAAGAATAGCTACTTTGAAAGAAGCCAAAGTTTTAGTAGCCAATTTATCAGCCTTTTGATTATCCTTCCTGTTAACATGCACAAATTTACAAAACTCAAAAGCTTCTTTTAACTCCATTGCCCTTTTATACAATTCTTGGAGATTAGGACTCCTTGCCTTATATTCTCCTTTCATTTTTCGGATGACCAATTGCGAATCCCCTTTAACCTCTACCTCTTTAATTCCATCTTTTATGCAATCTTCTAATCCCCAAATTAATGCATTGTACTCAGCCACATTATTTGATATAGCATTTGGAAATTCCCTACCCTTTGCCCATACCTCTTTTCCTTCTGGATCAAATAAAACTATCCCCCCAGCCCCACATTGCCTGGAAGGGCTAAAAGGCTCCATCAAAATGCATAGTGAAAGCAGTTGGTGGTGTCTCCAAATCTTCATATACTTCTTCCCTTGCTCTTGTTCCTTCTTCCTCTTCCTTCCTGGATGGTAAGCAAATCTGCAAGAGAGGCCCTAGTGGTGTTTTCTGTAATAAAAGGGAAAGAGAATTCTTGAAGCTCACAAATCCACTTTGCAAACTTTCCTCCTACTGGATTGGGTTTGCAGACTAAGAATTGTAAAGAAGGTTGAGATGTGAGGAAGAAAAAAGGGCGAGGTAACAAGTATGACTTGAACTTCTTTACTGCAAAAACAAGAGACAAACCACCTTTCTCCATTTCACCATACCTCTCCTCGGCATCAATCAGTTGTCGGCTTGCATAATACACTGGTTGCATACGCCCTTGCTCTCCCTTTTGCAAGAGTATAGCACCCAATGAATGTGATGAGACACTTGGATTCACATAAAAGTCCTCCCCCCACCTAGGAGGCTGCACAATTGGACTTTGACTCATGCATTCATTGAGAAAACAAAAAGATTGAATTTGATCGGGCCCCCATTGGAAAGAAACATTCTTCTTTGTTAACAGATTTATAGGATACATCTTCTCAGAGAACATGTCAACAAAGCATTGGTAATACTTTGTTTTACCCAAAATCCTCCTTACCTCCCTTACATTGGTAGGTGGTGGGAGGGCCACAATTGCCTGCACCTTCTCAGGATCCATCTCTATGCCTTCTTCATAGATAACATGTCCCAAGAGAACCACCTTCCTTTGTGCCAAGTGGTATTTTCCAGGATTAAGACACCTTTTTGCATCATCAATACTTTGTAAGGCCAGCCTCAACTTTTCCAAGTGATCCATGCAGTTTGAATAAATGTAAAAATCATCCAAAAAGACCCTTATAAACTTTCCCAAGTAAGGTGCAAATACCTGACTCATGAAACGTTGAAAAGTTACTGGTGCATTGGTCAAGCCAAATGGCATCACCCTATAGGCATACACTCCCCAAGGGGTGATAAATGAGGTTTTCCTTTGATCTTCTTTACAAATCCGGATTTGAAAGTATCCAGAGTATCCATCACACACTGAATACAATTCATGACCTGCAACTTGATCCAAAATCTCATCCTGAAAGGGTAGAGGATAATAATCCCTCTTTGTGCATGCATTCAGAGGGCGAAAGTCTACACACACACACCATTTTCCACCCTTTTTGGGAGTGACTACAACTGGGGAAATCCACTCTGAATTCTCTACTGGAAAAATAAATCCAGCTTCAAGCAAATTAGTTACCTCCTTCTTAAGCACCTCTGCTTGCACTATTCCCAAACGCCTTAGCCACTGTACCACTGGCTTACTTTGGGGCTTGAGATCAATCTTGTGCTCTACTAGGGTAACTTGGCGTACTTGCAAGTAGCTGTTTGCAAAAAGGTTAGGAAATCCATCCAACATTTTTAAGTAATTCTCCCTTTCAGTACCTGCTATGGACTCGTCAAGAAGAAGTTCATTTTGTTGGTGAAGATTAGTAAGGTCCTCATCTCCTTTCTTGCACATGGTTAAAGAAGCTTCCCCTTCCAAGGCTCCATTGTCTTCAGCATCCCCTCGATCCCTTCTCAGGGAAAGACCAAATGCAACTCCCTCCACCTCCCCTTCTGAGATGGAATCCTCGGAGCTACCACTTGTCTCCTCTTCATCGAATGACTCTGACTCTGAAGTTGAAGGTTCACCTCTTACCACTTTCTTGCGACGACTCTTGATGTTGTAGTGGACCTTCTTATTCTCACCTTGTAGAATAAGATCACCTGTCTTCCACTTTTGAATTGCTTTCACTTGTCAAAGCCATGGCCTACCTAATATTAAGGGGTAAGCCCTAGCATCAGGCTTTGTAGGAATGACCTGGAAAGTTGTAGGCACAGAAATACCACATACATCCACTCCCAAATTCCTGAGAATTCCTAAGGTTTTCACCCTAGTATTATCAGCAGCAAGTTTAATGCAATAGGGAGAGTTGGTAGAAGACAACTTCAAATCAGCATCTTTCATTATTTTTTCACTCATGACATTGATTGATGCACCTTCATCCATGTATACATTAGAAATTGTTTGCCCCTCAATGATAACATCAATCACACAGGCACATCATCTTCTACATCAATATCCACCTTTTGAGCATAAGAGTCCCATTATCCCTCTTCTTCTTTTTCTTAGATTTCCTTGTGCTATCCAGCTTACCCCATTCCTTTCTGAGCTTTGGAGAGAGTGCCAAAAGCTGCCCAAATATGATTTGTCCCTAAGATCTGTTAAGAGGTCATAACTAAGAGATCCTTGTCCAAGAGGAAAGTCAGATTGTCCAATTTTTTTCCTAGATGACTTCTTCTTCTTCTTATTTTTCTCCTCTTCTTTAGATTTATCTTCTTGTTGTTCTTCTTCCTGACTCCTAGTTTTACGACCCCTTTTTGCCATTAATGGCATCAATGTTTCCTCTTCTTCTTCTGAGCATGTTTCCTCTAAAAGTGCTACTCAATTTTAGACACTCAGTGCGATAGTGCCCCTTCTCTTGACATTCATAGCATGTGACACTACTTTTATCCCTAGGTTTATCCTCAGCTCATGGAACCCTAGGTGGCCTTGCATTGACTAAGTGTAACTTCAAACCAGAAAATTCTGCCATAAGTTGTGCAATGTTATGATCCAAGGATGGAGCTTGTACCTGAGATGTTGAGGCTATCTCTACTTGTGGTGGGGTTGGCACACTCGGAGAAGATTGGAATGTGGACTTAATATGAAGAGTGGCCTCCTTCTTCAAAGCAATACAGAGAGCCTCTTTAAAATTAGTGGGATCTTTGCTAAGAACTTTTCCATGCAAGCATGGATCCAAAGCCTTGATAAACTTGCTCATCTTAAGGTGCTCCATTGCTAAAGAACTCTTTGAATCTTCCATAGAAGGTGAAGAAGAAGAAGCAATAACATGTAAAGCAGCTTGTTGATATTTTATGAATAAGGCTTCATACCTCACTGAAAAGGCAGAAAATGACTCTCCTTCCTTTTGGAAAATTTGATCCAATTGCAATAGTAAAGCATTTGGTGACTCCACTGTCCCAAATCTCTCCTTCATTACGTTGGTCAACCTTTCCCAATCATTCTTGGACTCCTTTGGCAAAGCCTCATGTGAAGTTAAGGTCACGTCCTCCAAGAAATCTGAAAGTATTTCTGCCCTCTCCTTCATAGACCAACCCGTCAAGCGGCATGCTTGGTTAAACTCTCGGAGATAACTCCTCGGGTCTTCTCCTTCCGATCCTTGGAACACCGGAATGTTGAACATCTTGCACCAAAAGATGAGTAGCAACAAGGGAAATTTCCTTTTTTCAAAATAACTTTTTTTTAATCATGCAGGACCTTCAGGTTAAAATAGAATAATTTTAAGTAAAACCTGCCCGCCCTCTCCACCAAAAAGATGTGACACAAAGTTGGGGTTTTGACTTCGGTCACTTCTTAGAATCAAAACACACTTGTATGAAACCTCATAGCCTCCTCACCTCCCTTTCTCTCCCTAGGTTAAGATAAATATATACACATCAAACGTGAGATCATAGATCATGGAAGGAAAGATGAAGGGCTCCGGAGAAGCAAGAGTTTCTGCCAGTCGTGCAGCTCTAAACAAGAGTGCAATTCTTTGTTGGAAGAAAATCTTCCGACTTAGGATTATGTGAACGGAAACATATGGGGAATGTTGGAAAGGTTCATCCGTTCGAATTGGGCGATTTGGACAGAACATATTAAAGCAAAAGAATATAACAATCACTTACAAGAGGATAAGACACATGGGGTTTTCCTTTTGATAAGAGATTAGGAGGAATTAATCATTATTAAGAAGAAAGAATGGCCAAAAGTCTATAAAAATAGAGATACACATATAATTACAGTTTTAAATCCATATAGACTATGCAAAAGAGGATTATATAGCTGCGTAGAGCTTGAAGAGAGCTTTGCATCTATATAAAAACTTTCAAAAACGGGCAACTGAGCGAAAAGTTACGAGCATTTTATTACAAGACTATAAAACTGCCAAAATTCGCCTAAAAGTTAGTAACTTTGGGAGAAATTCTGATCATCAATGAAGTAAAGGATTAAGAAATTAGTTACATGATTGAAAAGAGATTATAAAGAGATTCTTAGACATATGATCAATTTTAGAAACCAATACCCGAGTGATGAGTAATTACCGATTGAAATTTGGGTATTGGACCACAAAAACTGCACTTCCCTCTCTTTGCATGAAACCTCAATTTTCACGTAGCCTCTTGCCTCTCATCTCCTTCATGATTCAAGCTAGAGGGTAAGGGTTAACATTGCTCAGCAGACAATTGTAAAGATTTACCTATGGTCACCAAAGTCTTTCCACATGCTCAATACTGCTAAAACCATTGGTACCTCCAAAGGAGGGCGGCAATAAGCCAAGGGCTACCTTGAGAAGTCACATGCCCGCCAAGATAATAACTCCTTATCCCACTTATCATGAATCATAAAAGAGGTCCAAAATTGGGTTAAGCATGAGGAGCTAATGCTAAATGAGACATTCACATGTAAAAAGAGTGTTTGAATAGGGGTTTGAAAGATAAGAAAATGGCAATGACACAAAATGCTCAATTGAGGAGGCTCATTCCTAGGGCTCCTTTTATAGGTGGAGAATCACCCTCTCTTCCATTGTTACAAATTATAACATAAAAATCTTCAACCCTTCAGTGACATAAGGGTAGATGTCACCATCAATTGTCCTCTTAGGCTAAGTCTTCTATTGATTATTAAATTGAAGACTTTTTGACTTTGAAAGTGTGATGAGATAATAGCCAAGTCTAAGTGGCATGTAGGTGGATATCCCATTTACACATGGCGGAATTCTCCTCTTCCATGTAGGCATTCTAGAAGAATATTTCCCAATTATGCACCTACACACACTCCTCCACATGCCTTCCACACTCCCCAACTTGTAGCCTTATGGTGAATACCATATTAATAATACAATAAAAGTCCATGTGAGCATGAAGGCCCACTTTTATTTTCCACATCACTAGCCTATCTACCATACCAAAGTATTTATCAAGCATACTTGTGGCATTTACAATGTGTGCACCCTAAATCAAGTAAAACCATTATATTTGAAGATAGAATGTTGTTATCAAGGTAGCTGCCAAGCCGTCGTATCACCATGCCATTATTCCATTGTGGGTGCCACAATCTTCTTGGACAAGCTTCCACCTTATTACCATTGAGAAACCATTAAAATATGCACAAAATTGAAAATGAAAGATATTAATTTTTCATGTCACAGTACCCTTCTCCCATTGCCGAAACTTTGTTGAGTCTATTGCCATGATCCCACTTGGATGCCTTCTCACAGTTGCTTGAGAACCATGACACACCAAATACTTGAACCATTTGACATCTAATATGAAGATATCAAATTACCTATATCCAACCTAGATGATATTCTCAATCATCCCATAATAATCAAGCTTTCTCCTATCCACTTTCTCAAAACTTTCCATAATCCCACTGTCTTATGTATTTCTCTTAGAGTCAACTCTACTTGAGCAAAAATTATTTCCTTGGGAACACATGGCATTATAAATGGTATACTACAAAAAAATACACAAAATAAACAATATATATGACCCCAATATAAAATTAATGTTTTATGTTGAGAAGAGATGTAGGGACACACTTACTTTTTGTAGACATCCTCTTGCATAATCCTTTCCTCTTCGATGAACTCTTCTCCATCTCTTTCCAATACCGTCTCCATCTCTTTCCAATACCGTCTCCATCTCCTCCCGTCTCCATCTCCTCATATAGCCAATCAATGTTTACAATACTTGAGAAGTTGAACAAGGTTGGGTAGAAAACCACACATCTCTCATGTTGCCACCTAAAAGCATGTCTCTCTTCCTCTCTCATCCTTCTTACCTCTTCATACCTTGCAACCCACTTATTCATTGAGTCACTATTGAGAACAGAAAATGTATTCATCTTGTTGAGAATTGCTTGATCCATGTTCTGGCCTCTTCCCTTTCCATGTGATACATGTTCCACCATGTGTTCCTCATTACGTCATAATCTAGGAATGGAGGGCTTCACTATATTAGAGAGATATTTTGAAATGTATACAAGTGACTCTTTTACACCAACTAACCCTCAAGCAGATCACCAAGGAGGAGATGCTTACACTTCAGAGGGGGAAGATTGGCCTTGATTTCCTCTTAGTTTGCCACCTTTATATACCTTTGTGGTAAGCAAGAATCTGATGAAGAGGTAGAGGTGGAGGATGTCTCAATTGGAGGCATGGTACAAGGCAAGGAGTAGGATCCTAAACCTGAGGTCCTCAACCAGCTTGTTGAGGCCATTATGGCCAAAGATCTCCTCCAAATTGAGGTACCTCAATCTGGTGAAGCATTCTCGTCAAAGGCATTGGTGCCATACTCTAGAGAAACCAGTGCCTCAGCGACAACATAGGGTGAAGAAGAGGTGGGAGAGGGTACCCTATATGCCTATATGTACTAGATATTGTGGGAAAGGGAAAGGAGAATATGCATGAGATGTCGGAGCTTGACCTTAGTAAGCTCAGCTCTGTGTGGGTGGTGATTTGAAGGGGAGGAATTCCTGTTTTTACATGACCTAGAAAAGGTCTACAAGCTCAACCAAGCCGAGTTTCTCTCCTTGTTAGCTGTGCATGATGAATTTCCCATCGACAACAAGGTCTCGAAGGCTTTTCCCAACAAGGGCTTGTTGTGGTGCAGGGTGGTGTGCATGAGTCAGTGTGATGATCCTCAAATCAGCAATTGCAAAGGCTTAACAAAGCCATGTGTGACTGAGGATGAGTTTAGAAAAGCTCAGGAATAATTTTTGTCGACGACTAGAGAGTCTGAGGACGCTACATTAGTGTCGTTGGAGGAACACAAGTCCTCCTTTGACATTTGCAAGCCTGAGGTGGTGTGCATGAGTCAGTGATGATCCTCAAATCAGCAATTGCACAGGCTAATCAAAGCCTTGTGTGACTGAGGAGGAGTTCAGAAAAGCTCAGGAATAATTTTTGTCGACTAGAGAGTCTGAGGACGCTACATTAGTGTCGTTGGAGGAACACAAGTCCTCCATTGACATTTGCAAGCCTGAGGTGGTTAGCTCTGATGCCAAGCACACGGTAAGATAAATTATATATGAATCTAATAAATATAATTAATAATACTACTAGAATTCCACTAATCCTCTTTCTTGTGTGCTCAGGTGGTTCACCTCAAAAAATGTTAGTGTACCATGTGAGTTCAGTAGGAGGGGTTTTTGAATTAGATACGTTGAGAAAAATTAACAGGATTACATTAATAGGAGGGGTTTTTTAATTTAACTTTAGAAAAAAATCCGTTACTTCATAAGTACAGAGGGGTTGTATTATTGGGGGAAAAATTTTAGTTGAGGGCTTTTTTAAATACCTCTTGAACGCACGTGATACCTAGGGTTTTCTAGTAGTGTACCCCCTGAGATTGTGTGCAGCATATAGTCTCTGTAGATGCTTGGGATCAACGTAAAGGTGGCACACACACGAGGGTTTTGGAAGAGATGTTGCATTGGCCCCATTACATGGGTCGTATTGCACCTCAAACACCTTGTTATGGTGCACAATGCATTCAGTCCCATGGCAAGCTTCTACATGTTAGCCCTCAAAGTACTTAGCAAGGTCCTATGCTTGTCAACGACTCCAAGAAATGCTGACAAGATAGTGCTCATCAACAAGGCTGCAACGTACCCTGCCTTCCAAGGGGGTTACACTTCTGAAGTGCTCACACACACTGTATTTGCAGAGAGTATTGGTCAAAAGGACCCTGGTTGTGTTGTCAATGCCATATTGTCGGGGACCCCTCCACTTAGGAAGAAGAGGCGCAAGACTGTAGCTAGGCATCTCAAGAACATTATGAGTTAGCTTGAAAAATTATTGTAGATACTGTGTTTGACACTACTACTTTGTTAGAGATAATCAATGTAAATCCTTTTTATTAATAGAAGTGGGTTTTTTATACATAATGTCTACATAAAGTTTGATAATGTAACTTTTTATATGTGAGAGAGAGAGAGAGAGAGAGAGAGAGAGAGAGAGAGAGAGAGAGAGAGAGAGAGAGAGAGCCATTGTGGATAACACTAGACTGCAAGCATGTTTAGTTTGTGGTATCAGTAATGATTAATTTAGGTCAACTTCCCATGATATCCCCTATCCTCTCTAACCACAATGGGTGTGTAGTTTTGTCCTATCCAGCCATGATATGAGAGAGAGAGAGAGAGAGCCATTATGGATAACACTGGATTATTGCATGCATGTTTATTATGTGGTACCAGTAGTGATTAATTTGGGCCAACACCTAGCTCTAATTGGCAAGGCCTATGTGTATGTGAATGTGCCTACTTGTAAATTCTTGTACATGAGGACACCAAATACAAAAATAACCCCAACTTGAACAAGGCGACGTTTGCCCAGACAGGAAGCGCCTATGTGTATGTGAATGTGCCTACTTGTAAATTCTTGTACATGACAATTGGAGGACACCAAATACAAAAATAACCCCAACTTGAACAAGGCAACGTTTGCCCAGACAGGCTTCCTGTCTGGGTAAAAGTCGCCATGTTCAGGTTGGGGTCCTTTTGTATTTTTTAGCCTTCAATTATCATGCATAAGCATTCATATAGGATTGTCTATAAACTAGTTGCTTAAAATTAAAGATATATAGTGCCTTACAAAGTAGTATTAAGATCATAAAAGATACCCCTTTACATGATGAGAGAGTTAATTCGGCTTGTCAACCTCCTTGGTTTGTGCTTTGTGACGAGGTGAATCAGGTCGATCACAATAACCACCCCAGTAATAGGCCAATACCTAGCCTAAAAATCCTATGGGTGTCAAGAGAGAAACCATGGGCACGAGACACCATCCACCTCCCCTCTCTCTCTTGTTTTCCATTGTGAGGGCTTGTCTCCTGGTGGGGTACCACCTGTGCAGCCTGCTCACCTGGCCCCTGTTGAAAAACCATTGAACCCTATGACATAACCTTCTTGGACAACTCTTTGGCCCCTTCAAGGACATTTTTTTGGCTAGCCGAGATTTTTACTCTCTCGGTGACCTAGGCGCCTGTCATGTACTCCTTTCCTCTCACTGCAGTTTGCACTAGGTGTGGTTACCTTTCTGGTGGGCTGGTCTTTTCTCCTCTTGTTGAGATTTGTGGCATGTCGATCTCTGCTCCTTTCCTCTCACTGCAATTTTCACGAGGTGTGGTTACCTTTCTGGTGGGCTGGTCTTTTCTCCTCTTGTTGAGATTTGTGGCATGTCGATCTCTGCTCCTCTGCTTTTTGGGCTTTGTGGCAGGCCGCTCTCTGCTCCTCTTCTTATTGAGCTTTGCGTAGGAGCTTTGCGTGGTGACCCTCCTCCTCTTCTTGTTGCTCTTCATGGTAGGCTGTTTTAGCCTTGCTCTTCTCCTCCTTGAGTTCTCCATGTAAATTTTGTACATGTGATTTCTCCTTCTATGCCTTCGGTGCCGTGCTTTGTAGCTTTTCTCATCATTTATTTGTCACCTCTTCTTGTGCTGGTTTTTCTTCTTCGAGTGCTTTAGCTCTTTTTCGAATTTCTTGTTCGCGACGATTAACATCTGGAGGAATCTCTACATTGAAGGGCCATCTACTATTTTTCCTTTAGCTTTATTTAATTCTATGGTCAATCGTTCAATAAGCTAAGCTTGCATTATTATCAACCTTATTTCAAGCACTATCAAGGATGCAAGTGCTCTGGTATCACTTGTGAGGCTTCGGCTGAATATTCAGAGTACAATTCAAGAACATGGAATTTGCATAAATTTTTTAAGGGAGAAAGAGAACAATTATGTGTATAATCAAAGAATCTTAAAACAATCTGATATGAAGCACTCCTGGAGGAAATAATTTGAACTACCTAAACACCCCTAGCTATCTAACTAAACACCCCTAAACACCCCTAGCTATCTCACTCGCACTCTCACTCTGCACTCACACTCTCACTCGCACTCTCACTCTCATGAAAAACCCACACTCACACTCGCACACGCACTCTCACTCACACTCTCAATATCTTCTTCGATTTTTTGTGTATTCCACTTCTTCATGTCGAAAGGCAAAAGTATCCCTTTCGAGAGCTTTCTTGATCCACGTGCCATACTTTTGATGATGTCACCCTTTTTTGAAAAAAGCATGTTTGGGAAGCTTTCTTCACACTCGGTCATCATTCCCATGAGATTACTTTTTTTTAAAAGATTCAAAAATGGACTTGTTCTAGTTTAGCAAAAATCTTATAATCCCAATTTGTCTTGGGTACCAAAAACTACATGGTATTTACTCTCGACGATTTGAAACATAGAATGTAAGTTGAATCCTAAACTTTATGGTAACCTCTTTCTCTCTCAATCTCACACCCTCTCATTCAGCCTGCAAAACTGACGCCCAGATAGGTGGCTCGTGAAGGTTAATTCGGCTCGGCAAACTCCTCAGGCTTGTGCTTTGTGACAAGGTGAATCAAGTGTATCACAAAAACCACCACAACAAAAGCAAATACCCAACCTAAAAATCATATGGCTATCACCAGAGAAACTGTCGGCAGCATGAGACCCCATCCGCCTCCCCTCTCTCTCTGTTTTTCCATTGTGAGGGATTGTTCCCCATGCATTTGTGGTGGGCGGGGTGCTACCTGTGCATCCTGCTCACCTCGCCCCTATTGAAAGCCTTTGAACCCCATGACAAAGGCTTCTTAGAGAGCTCTTTGGCCCCTTCAAGAACATTTTTTTGGCTTGTTGAGGTTTTTACTCTCTCGGCTACTACCCAGGTTGCTCTCTTGTCGTTTCCTCTCACTGGCAGTATTGTTACCTTTCCGGTGGGCTAGTCTTTTCTCCTCTTGTTGAGATTTGCGGTGCACCGATCTTTGCTCCTCTGCTTGTTGGGCTTTGTCGACGGGCCTCTCTCTCCACCTCTGCTTATTGGGCTTTGCGGTGCGCTGCTCTTTGCTTCACGTCTTGTTGAGCTTTGTGGCAAGCCGGTCCCTCCTCTTCCTATTGCTCTTCATGGCAGGCCGCTTTGGCCTTGCTCTACTCCTCCTTAAGTTCTCCCTGTACATTTTGTACCTGTGCTTCCTCCTTTTGTGCCTTTGTTGCCGTGCTTTTGCAGCTTTTCTCGTGACTTATGTCACCTCTTCTTCTCTTGGTTTTTCATCTTCCTATGCTTTAGCTCTTTTTCAAATTTGTGGCTCACGATTAAAATCAAGAGGAATCTTTACATATATCCCTATACAGCACCTGAATCGTTCTCGTTCTGATTTGAAGGGCCAGCTACTGTTTTTCCTTTAGCTTTGTTTAATTATGCGGTTAATCATTCAAAAAGCTGAGCCTGCTTGGCCACCCTTTGCTAAATTGCGTTATTATCAGCAATCTTTTAAGCATGATCTAGGATGCAACCACTCTGATACCACTTGTGAGGCTTCGGCTCAATAATCACAGTACAATTCAAGGAAATGGAATTTGCACGAATTTTTGAGGCAAAAAGAGAACAATGCTTTATATAATCAAGAAAACTTACAACAATAGGGACATAAAGCATGAGTAAATGCTATTGTAATGATGAAATGATAAGCATGAGTCGTGCTTGAAATCGAATTGTAAGTGATCTCAATCATTTATTTGAGATTCAATCACTTTCTATATCATATTTTAATACACTTCTCATTTCTAGCCACTAGTGATGTGTGTGAGGGTGCCCGGGTATGTTGAGGAGACATTGGGGGCAACATGGCTTGAACTCATGGTGCTGTGAGTGCCGTGGTAAAGTGGTATGATGAGGGATTAGGTCTTGGTGAAGAGATGGCCCAAACTTGTGCCCTCGGAATTCAAACTTGGGTACAAGGGTTAAAAGAGCTTGGCTAGGAAATTAGCAAGCTTGAATGCACTTCTTCAACTTTCCTTCATCAGCTACCGATTCTAGCATATGGTGTATTCACATTGGGCAAAGTGTTCACACATTAGATAGTTGATGCATTGCAAAGGGTAAATTGTTATGCATTGTATGCAATTACGGACACTAATTGGATGATCTTGGATGCCTATTGATGAATTTTAAATGCATTGTGATAGAAATTTTTACAAGAGCACTTGTTGGGAATCGATGATTTTGTTTGTTTATATTGAGATTTGACCTTAAAAGCAAATAAAATGCTACCAAAATTTCTAAAATTCCCCTGCATACCTACAAACTAAACCCTAAATTTAGTCATAGGGTTTTTTAGGTCTTGCCTAGGGCTTTATACCCTCTTTAGTGCTCCTTTATTACTTTGCATCAATCCTTAAAGATCTTGATTTCACATCATTTTGGGGGTGAAATTAGGGTTTACCAAAAAAATTACCAAACCCTAGACTCTATCGCAAGGGTCTTTACATATCCTTTTAGTACTTAATTAGACCTTCCAATCAATCCCTTAACTCTTTGATTCTAGTTTCATTTGCTAGGTCAAAGTAACATAGTTGACTTTTGACAAAAGTCATAATAGACTTGACGTCCACTTTGACTTTGGTCAAACCTTTTGGGAGGATGATAGTACTTGCTAAGATAGTTCTAGTAAGCTAAATATCATCAAAATTGGTCTAGTTTTGGTCATCTTATAGCCAACTTTCCATTTTTGGTAGCAGTACTTCATAAGCCCTAAAACAAAGAGTATTACATCATCCGAAGACTTTCTGTTTTTGCATATCATGCAACTCTTCCCTTTGCATCCTTGGAGCTTTCCAACAAAATTAGAACCCAAATGTTGAGAAGAGCTAGATGCATGAGAAGTGGAGCCAAGAGATGTATTGGCATAGAATGGTGCATTTTCCTTTAAGAAGAAGGAACATTCTCCTTGTTTCCAAAATACATGTCATTCACATCTCTAATGTTTACTCCTTTTGGAGGCCTTGGCATCCCTAGCATAAAAGTTTTATGAGTTCAGCGGTCCTCTGTTGTGGGTAATTTGCATCTGTAACCTAGACATCTTAGTTTGGTAATAAGAAATCATAGGAAACTCACTCAAACAAGTCTAAAACATCCACAAACCTAGCATGCATTGAATAGGTGTTATAAACCCATAAAATCTTATTAAATGATGTTCTCATACATTTATAACTTAGATTTGTAAATATTCTTGTGATTAGTAGAATACATATCGTATAGGAAAAAGTTATATCTTATATGTGTAATTATTTATTCCTTTTAAAAATGATTATCCATGAAATTACAAGGCTACACTTTTACCTTATACTACTCATATGGTGTCATCAGCATTGGGAACAAGGCCATGTCTACATCTCACGAGACAAAAAGCTACACACATTATGTTCACTCTTACAGTACATGTAGGAGTTAGTCTTAGAAACCTAGCTGAATTTCAGTTGTAAGAAATGGGCACATTGACCATTGGCCACAAGCTAATTGATCTTTAATTAACTTTTCCTTATAAAATTTATTGTGTTCTATATTTGGACCACAGGGAGGGATATATATCTAAAGGTTTTTGTTCAGAGAGTAGTAGCATTTACGAATGAGCATGTAACCTAGTGGATGGGGGATTGGAGTCCCAAGGGTAGACATGTCATTCGCATCTCTAATGTTTATTCCTTTTGTAGGCCCATCCAGGGATTTAATATTCACGTGATCACAAGATTTTTTGTGATAATAACACATGTGAACAAGTTATTCACATGTTCTCATGTTACCGTTCACAAAATAACAAGTCACTTGCCATTTGGGAACCCCTTAAAAGCTTGGCTACACATGGGAATAAGCTATTCACATGTTCTCATGTTACCATCTTCACATAATAGCAGGTCAATGGCCACCTAAGAAGATTTTTTATGCCCAACAAAGATAATTTTTTTAGGCCCTTGTGAAAGCTTTGTGAATATAACATGTGATCACAAGATTTTTTGTGTTATTAACATATGTTATTAACATGTTCACATGTTCTCGTTTACGTCAGTGAAATCCCTAATCCCATCACCAAAAGAGAAGTGTTGTTGCATTCCATTGCCACCATATGAGGAGTTTTATCCACATGAGAACCTTTTAAAGGTGTACAATAATGATTACGTATCCTTGCATCTTAATAAGCCGGATGGACAACACCGTTCCTTGACTCACTTCTCAAAAAGGCCATCTCACTTTTGAAAGTGTTGAGAAGTTGATTTTTTGAATTGATCAGTTGGTCTTGAAATTCGGATTGCTTATGATTAAAAATATCCAACATTTCTCTCATCATGCACATCATCTCATAAATGTCATTGGAGACGGGTGGTGCTTCTTTGGCTTTAGAAGGTTCTTTCCTTGCATTAGCCACCACGTTTGCATAGGTGATCTCCTCATAAGCATTCTTGCCTTCGCCACCATCTCCAAGCATTATCCCCAATGTCAATGCACTATCAATGTCTTCCACAAGTACCCCTTGATTAGGTTCCAACATCTCTTGAGTTTCATCCACAATCTTGCATGCCCTTCTCCTAGGCATAGCTGCAATTCTTGGATATTAATGGATGAAAGGTAAAATGAGATTGGAATTGAGTTTTCAAGGGCTCTATGGAGAGGTAATGATATGTACTAACACAATATGAAAAAACAGAAAGTTTTCGGATGATGTAAATAGTCTCTGTTTTAGGGTATATGAAGTACTGCTAAAAATGGAAAGTTGGCTATAAGATGACCAAAGCTAGACCAAATTTGATGGTATATAGCTTCCTTGAACTATCTTAGCAGGTAATATCATCCTCCCAAAATGTTTGACCAAAGTCAAAGTAAAATTCAACTCTATTATGACTTTTGTCAAAAGTCAACTATGTTACTTTGACCTAGCAAATGAAACTAGAATCAAATGAAACTATGTTACTTTGACCTAGCAAATGAAACTAGAATCAAAGAGTTAAGGGATGGATTGGAAGGTCTAATGAAGTAGTAAAATGATATGTAAAGACCCTTGTGATACAATCTAGGGTTTATAATTGAATTAGGGTTTGATAATTTTTGGTAAACTCTAATTTCACCCCCAAAATGATGTCAAAATCAAGATCTTTAAGGATTGATGCAAAGTACTAAAGCAGCACTAAAGAGGGTATAAAGCCCTAGGCAAGACCTAAAAAAACCCTATGACTAAATTTAGGGTTTAGGTTGCAGGTATGTAGGAAAATTTTAGAAATTTTGGTAGCATTTTATTTGCTTTTAGGGTCAAATCTCAATATAAGCAAACAAAATAATTGATTTTCCCACAAGTGCTCTTGTAAAAATTTCTATCACAAGCATTCAAAATTCATCAATAGGCATCCAAGATCATCCAACTAGTGTCCCTAATTGCATACAATGCATAAAAATTTACCCTTTGCAATGCATCAACTATCCAATGTGTCAACAGTTTGCACAATGAGAATACATCATTTGCCATAATTGGTAGTCGATGAAGAAAAGTTGAAGAAGTGCATTCAAGCTTGCTAGTTTCCTAGCCAAGCTCTTTCAACCCTTGTACCCAAGTTTAAATTCCGAGGGCACAAGTTTGGGCCATCTCTTTACCACCAAGACCTAATCCCTCATTGTACCAACAAGCACCAAGTGATGATGGAAAATTCCAATTCCAATCTTGAATCACACCAAGAATATGCCACATATTCCCATAGCATTAAAACATCAACCTCCCATGAAATGCCAATGTTTTTCAAGCATGTGGGACTTCCAATAGCATGCGAAAAGCCATGGTAATCCTTATTACATGTAGGAATAGCCACTGTTAAGTGATTAGGGCTTCCAAATCACAAACCCTAAATCTTTCCCAAATCTTTAAGAAATGTAACAAATCATGAATTAATGGCAATAGCTACACACCAATAGCCTTCCAGTAGCTTGAATGCTTGAGAATGTTGAAGTATGAAGCTATATGTTGAAGATTTGTGAAGCACAATTTACTAGTTTACCCTCTTCTTCACCATGCTTCAAGAATCACCAAAGAAATCTCCAAATAGCCCAAACTTTCTTGAAATAGACCATTGCTAAGTGTTAGGAAGCATCAACGGCAAGGTTTAGAGCATCATTGATGAAAATGATTTAAAAAATCCACTCCCCTTGCTGATCAAAAATTGCCGCTAGCTCATGTACGGGTTTTCTTGTTTGCTAAATGAGATAACATTAGAGCTCTCTCATGTGCTTGGGTACTTGAAATGATTATGGACTAGACACTTGAAGAAAAATACAAGGTATTCCTAGGGTTTGAAAGCTTCAAATGAGGTCAAGAAAAAAATAGGGTTTTCAAGGCTCCAAACACCACGAAAATTGACATCTACTTGAAGAAAATGATCCTCCCAATGCATTCCCCAAGCTTAGCCTCAAAAACACGCTAAGAAACAAATATATTTGGCTATGGAAATCTCTGAAAATAGGAGGATTAATAAAAACGTGGTGATTAGCAAAAAGTAAATAGAACTAGTAAGCTCTAACACTATATTAGGTAATTTGGGAAAAATCCCATTCCCATTTGAAAAATGGGAGCATGGTGAACTTGTCCAAAAGTTTGTCAAAACCCCCTCATGTGACATATCTTGAAGAGTAGAATCTAAATCTATGATCTTCGACAAATTTGGAGTTAGTATGTTTAAGATATGTCCAAAACTATATGGAGTAATTGATTCCCAAAATGTGAGATTTTTCCCAAATTACCTAATATTGACTTCTTTCCCAAATTTGGTAATACAGATTGTAAAATTTGGTACAGTACCCCCAAATTTTGGTCCACAACACATCCAAAGCCCAAATGCTTTAGGAATTAATGAAAGGAATGGGAACTTCACCCTTTAATGTCACCTTAGTCATCTTATTAATCAAGAAAATCAAGAACATTAAGAAAATGTAGACAGTGAGAAGAAATGATAGAAAATAGAAAAACAATGGATCAAACAAAAGCTCTGGTACCACTCCAAGAAGAAGGCCCACTCATTACATGGAGTAGACAACGTGAGTATTGGTCACCATCCTAGATCTCATATGGGAGAAGCTCACTATGGATTCTTGTGCCATCGACATCAAGCCAATGTGTATTCATAAAAGATATCAAAAGGTTCCTTTACAACTATCAGCCATTGTCTTATATACCTTGGCCCATTTCACACTTAATTAGTATACCCATGCCCCAAAGCCCCAACATATGAACACGCCCATAAACCAATGGACACCACCACATTTTAGAGAATGAGGGGAAAAAAAACCTTAGCAATTTTATAATCTTGATTGAGGTTCGATGGCATAAATTTTAGGGTTTGCAAGATGAACGACCCCGATGTATGCGTGGTTTTAGGGTTTTTGAAACAAATGGCCCTGATGTATGCTTGATTTTAGGGTTGGTCCAATATTAAACAACTTTGATTTGTCAAAAATATCTCAATCGAGATACATGGATAGCTTGCATTCAAACTACGTATCTCGATCGAGATGATACATGGATAGCTTCAATTTAAACTACGTATCTCGATCAAGATACATCAACAGTCAGGATCCATCTCGGTATCGAAGTAAATGGATGGATTGGATTATACAACCTTATCTCGATTGAGATATCTTTACGGCTTAGATTGCATCTTTGTATCTCAATTGAGATATATGAATGGATGAGATCTCATCTCTTTATATCTTGATTGGGATATATAAAATGTCGTGATCATGCTTCCATATCTTGGTCCCAATATGTGGACGATGGAGATGGCATCACTGATCATGCTAAATGTACATCCGAGTGGGCAAGTCAAACGAGATCCATTGTGGCATTGATGTGAATCCAAGTGGCGTGCATATCGATCTAGATAAAGAGGTGGCGGTGACATGTTTTAGTGACATGGATGCTGACAATGCTTTCGAACTTGTTGGTGTGGTGCTTGTTGGTATCTAATCGAGATATGGGGATTTTGGCCCAAGGGGCACATGGAATGTTATTATTGATGGTGATATCTTGATTCAGATACCTTGCCCGAGAGTTTCACTTGTTGCATCGATGTCCTATTTCTAGTGAGAGCGAACGAAAGTGAGTACCCTAACTTTGCATTCACCCTCTTTTATGCATATAACATATATTTACATGTTCTTTTTCCATGCATAGGGTATACTCTCTATAGAGTTTACATGCATTTAGACATAGTCATCACAATACTTCGCAAACCTCCTTATGCTAGACTTCAGTGGGAAGTGACATTGCATGCTAATGTAAGGAGGTCTAGCAAGTATTATGAAGTGGGATCCTCTCACATATTAGAGCATACATAGGCTCTATGCATGCATGAAAAATAGAGCATGCATAGGTCCTCTCCCTTCCACTTGGACTACTCCTTGTCTGAAGCTATTTTATATGCTAATCCTAGCAGTATTAATTTTATAGATGTGGCCACCACTAGAAAATGATCTGACATTTGGAGGGGCAACCTCAAGTACACCTCCCTAGAGGATGACCTAGATTTACATAGTGTCTATGAGGTACAAGTCACTTGGTGGAAGTTTAACTTGAAGTATGGGGCCAATCTATTGAGCCACGGGTGTTTTTTACCTTCTATGTGCCATAGACTTCATCTATCCCACAATCACCCATTTCCATGTGTCCCACTAGATTCGATACCCCTCTCACCTCCACTTTCCTACCCCTCTCCCTTCCACTTTTCGTAGTCCTCATCCTTTAGCTCCTACCACAACATGGCCTACTCCTATCCCCTCCACATAATAGACCGGACTCACATCCACAATGCCATCTCCTTGACATGCCACAACATCATAATCCCCACTCAAGTGGTAATAGTGCAAAGGAGGTGAGTGGTGGCCGTCACCTGGTGACAAACAAGGTTGCTAGGGATCCTATGCTTTATTATACTCTTGATGAACAGGACAGATCTTTTATGGATGAGATGGGATGGAGGGTTTATTATAACTTCTCTTAAGTAGTTAAACAAAATTTTGAAGATACATTCAATCCATAGGGGGAGAAAAAGGATAAATAATTCATTTATGTGGTGCAATGCATGTATGAGAAATTTTTGAATTCAAGACACACGCATTTTCCAACCAATAGACTAGGGATCGCATCATAAAGATACTGAACAATAGGAGGTCTCACGTAAGAAGGTATACTAAAGAAGGAAAACAAATGCCTGCCAATTTCTCAGTTAAAGCATTAGAAAAAGAAAAATAAAGAAGCTAGGGAGGGTACTTAATACCGTTAGTAAAAGGCATCCCATGCATGCAAAAGTATGGTGCAACAAAGTATGTTTCCAGAGGAAAGGCATGTCGGCTTACATGATTTGTAAGTTTCTTCTTTCTTATAAATCACTAAGTATAGTTCATTTCTCCTCATGAATTTCATATCTTAAGCATGTTGTAACTTGTTGTTGTAGGAAAGTGTAGTAGGTCCGGCCCAAAATGCTCGGGAGAAAAGGTACCACAAGAAACATAGTGAAGTCAGGACATGGGAGTGGATGAAACAATCGGGAGTGTTCACTGATACCGATATCCAACAAGGTCAAGGGAACTATGACTTTGTGAGTAGTTGATTCTTCGAGCTTGAATTTTAATTATCACCGAAGTCGCAATTCATGTGTTGCTTTATCTTTAGCACTAACTTTTTTGTATTGTTTCATGATTAAATGTAGAAAGATGATGCTGAAGAAGGTGGTGGTGCACATGGTGGTGGTGGTGCTTGAGCGAAAGATTATGGCAAGGAAGATCTTGAAGATGAAGATGAGGATTATTTAACTTAATTATTTTTTGTAAAAGCCACTCAATCACTTTATGTAATGTTTTGGAGACCGAGCATATATATGCAATATAATGACATTTTCTATTTGTAATCGCATTTTTTTAAATTTTTAATGTTTTTTATATGTAAAAAGAATGGAGACACAATGCAATTGATGTGGAGACACATCTCTCCCATTTTGTCCCTATTGTTTTCTCATTGTAGACTGAAGTGGGGCTATAAGCACCGCTATGCACATGGTTATGATGCGGTTATAGGTATAGGCGCGTATGTTAGAGAAATTTAAAATTCTGAATTTCCTTTGTTGGCCCACGATTGTGGATGTAGCTATGATCTCCCTCTCTTGTAGTGATGCATGGTTATCTTATCTAGTTTTTTGTGTTAACAATAGTGACTAATGCTTCTCATAGGTACATAAGCTCAAAGAAGATAGATCCATCTTTAATTGATACAATCAGCATAATGGGAGAGGAGGTAACTTGTGCTTAATCGAGGATAATTTTTCAAGATCCATACTAACTAGTCAATTACATCTAGTGGGACACTTTGTGGATGAGGTGGTCACGTGGGGTGTCATGCATGATCATCCATGAGAAGTTCATGAAGACATTGAAAGACTTTGTTAGGCAAAGAGCACAACCAAAGGGGAGAATGGCGAAGGGTTAGCTGGTGTAAAAGAGTCACTTGTATACATTTCAAAATATCTCTCTATAGGGGATCCCTCCATTCCTAGATTATGACGTAATGAGGCAAGTGAACACATGGTGGACCATGTATCACATGGAAAGGGAAAAGGCCGGAACATGGATCAAGCAATGATCAAAAAGATGAATACACTTTGTATTCTCAATAGTGACTCAAAGAATAAGTGGGTAGCAATGTATGAAGAGGTAAGAAGGACAAGAGGGGAAGAGGGACATGCTTTTATGTGTCAACATGAGAGACGTGTGTTTTTTCTACCCAACCTTGTTCAACTTCCCAAGCATTGTAAACATTGATTGGCTATACGAGGAGATGGAGATCGTACTGGAAAGAGATGGAGAAGAGGTCATCGAAGAGGAATGGGAGTATGCAAGAGGATGTCTACAAAAAGTAAGTGTGTTTCTACATATCTTCCAAACATAAAAATTTAATTTTATATTAGGGTTATATATATTGTTTATTTGGTGTTTTTTGTAGTATACCATTTACAATGCCACGTGGTCCCAAGGAACCCATTTTTGCACAAGTAGAGTTGATTCCTGGAGAAATACATTTAAGACGGTGGGGTTGTGGTGGCAAGTTTTGAGCAAGTGGATGGGAGAAAGCTTGATTATTATGGGATGATTGAGAATCTCATCAAGGTTGAATATAGGACATTTGATATCTTCATATTGGATGTCAAATGGTTCAAGGATTTGGTGTGTCGCGGTCCTCAAAAAACTATGTGGTCCTCAAAAAACTGTGTGAATGCATTCAAGTGGGATCATGGCAATAGACTCAATAGAGTTTTGGCATTGGGAGAAGGGTACCTTCGTACTGCCTCAACATAGTGAACACATACATCATTATTAAAAGTTGCTTATTCCATACTAACATTATATATTCATGCTTAATATTTGGTCACTGTCATTATTAATAGGTTCAAATAGATATACATGCCAAGAAGCGGTGGTATGTTATATAAGTTGCTCCTTCAAAGCTGATTTTCCAAGAGGAAGACATTGAAGAGCTTATGTAAGAGATGGCAATATACTGAATAGAGTTTTGGCATTGGGAGAAGGGTACCTTCGTACTGCCTCAACACAGTGAACACATACATCATTATTAAAAGTTGCTTATTCCATACTAACATTACATATTCATGCTTAATATTTGGTCACTGTCATTATTAATAGGTTCAAATAGATATACATGCCAAGAAGTGGTGGTATGTTATATAAGTTGCTCCTTCAAAGCTGATTTTCCAAGAGGAAGACATTGAAGAGCTTATGTAAGAGATGGGAGTACACGATGGACACATCAAGGTTCGAGTGGAAGATCAAGACCATGTATACACGGGATTCGAGGATACACATGTCGATGAGAGAAAATGGAAGAAAATTTGCATCCGTAACCTGGAAATCTTAGTTTGGTGATAAGAAATTATACGAAACTCACTCAAACAAGGCTAAAACATACACAAACCTAGCATGCATTGAATAGGTGTTATAAACCCATAAATCTTCTTAAAGGATGTTCTCATACATTTATAACTTAGATTTGTAAATATTCTCGTGATTAGTAGATACATATCATATAGGAAATAGTTATATCTTATATGTGTAATTATTTATTCCTTTTAAAAATGATTATCCATGAAATTACAAGGCTACACTTTTACCTTATACTACTCATATGATGTCATCACCATTGGGAACAAGGCCATGTCTACATCTCACGAGGCAAAAAACTACACACATTATTTTCACTCTTGCAGTACATGTAGGAGTTAGTCTTAGAAACCTAGCTGAATTTCAGTTGCAAGAAAGTGGCACATTGACCATTGACCACAAGCTAATTGATCTTTAATTGACTTTTCCTTATAAGATTTACTGTGTTCTATGTTTGGGCCACAGGGAGGGATATATATCTAAAGGTTTTTGTTTAGAGAGTAGTAGCATTTACGAATGAGCGTGTAACCTAGTGGATGGGGGATTGGAGTCCCAAGGCTAGACTTCAGGAGCCAATGCATTTAGAAGAGCCTGGGTTAGGGACCGTGCCATGAAAAACCTCCAAGAGAGCATGAGAAAGGATGAGTTCCGTAGGAACTCTCTAAACCAAATGATTGGCATATGTGAGCTTGTCTAGCTCTAATAAGAACGTATGGAGGTGGAAGAACATGTGAACATGGGTTACCCGGGTTAGCAGGAGGAGAACCAAGGCTGGCACTAGAACCTTTGGTAGAAGCCATCATCGAAGATGTATGGATCACCTAGGATGAGAGCGAGACTACAGAAGGATCGTGTGCCTAAATAAATGATTCAAACAAAGTAGCCTAGGGTTTTTGAATTGATACCATGTGAAACTTAAGGCTAGGGGGTAGAGGTGGCGGGGGAGAGAAGCGAGGCGGAGGAGAAGGAGGCGAGGGGGGTGGAGAGGCAGGGGAAGAGATGGCGGGGGAAGGAAGCGAGGAAGAAAAAAAGCGGGGGGGGGGAATGGCGGGGGAGGAAACGTGGAAGGAGGCGGAGGAGGAGAAGGCAGGGGGGGAAAGAAGGCGGGGGGGGAGAAGGCGGGGGGAGGAAAGAAGGCGGGGGAGGAAACGAGGAAGGAGGCAGGGGAGCGATGGCGGGGGAGGATGCGAGGCAAAAGGCGGGGGGGAGAAGGTGAGGAAGGGTGCAAGGAAGGAGGCAGGGGAGAGGACGGGGGACAAGCGGGGGGGAGAGGGGGGCGCGACGGCGAGAAGCAGTGGGAGGGGGAGAGGCGCAGATCGTCAGTCGCAAGTTATGCTCTTTTCATGCACTTCAAACTTAAGAGGTAGAAAACATTCGTGATGTGATTAGTTATGATAGAAACCAAAGAACATCTCTCATCGAATGGTTCAAAGCCAATCAATTGTATGCGGATGCAAATAGCTTATTCTATGTTGATTTCCCTTGCAAGTGGGTGTGGAATTCGGCTCCTCGCTCATGGACTAAAAGGAAAAGGGGTAATATGATTGGACATATGTATAATGTTAGTGCGAGTGCAGGTGAGAAATATTACTTATTACGGATGCTACTAACAGTGTGCAAAGGGTGCAAATCTTTTGAGGATTTGTGAACAATGAATGGACATTTGTATCCATGTTTTAAGGCTGCATGTGAAGCCAAAGGATGCTGGAGAGTGATGAGGAGTGGTATATGTGTCTCCATGAAGATGCAATTCAGAATATAGAATTCCAGCTGCGTCAATTGTTTATCGTTTTATAATGATTTTTTGTGAGCCTATATACGCTGGGCAGATTTGGGATAAATTCTCCGCCGAACTTTCAAAAAAAAATTTCCATTTGTTGTAGCAGAGAGGGTGTGTCGATGTTGGTGTGTCATTCTACAACAATGAATCAGGCTTTGTTGCACATGCAAGATCTCTTACATCAATATGGAAAGTGCTTGGCTGATTTTGAAGGGTTGCCTATTCTAGAAAGATCAAGTGTGACCACTATTAACAATGGTTTGTTGATGGAAGAGATGATGCTTGATTCTGTTCAGCACGCTAATTTGTCTATTTCCATGGAAAGGAATCTTAATAGTTCTCAATCAAGAGCATTTGATACTGTCCTTAGAGCTTTTTCTTTGAACCAAGGTGGTGTTTTTTTCCTTGATGGACCAGGTGGATCAGGCAAAACTTCTCTTTATAATGCCTTGCTATGTCAATTGCGTGGAGAGAAACATGTTGCCTTGGCATGTACATCGTTGGCATGTACATCGTCTAGAATAGCTGCATTCTTCCTCTCAAATGGTCGTACAGCTCACTCATGTTTCAAAATCCCATTGGTACTCAATGCTTCTAGCACATGTGGAATTAAAGCTAATAGCCCAGTGGTGGAGGTGTTGAAGCTTGCAAGGTTAATCATTTGGGACGAGGCTCCAATGATGCATAGGTACGCATATGAAGCACTAGATAGGACATTATGCAAAAAGTGATACAGTGTTTGGTGGAAAAGTTGTGCTCCTTGGTGGTGACTTCAGGAAAATCTTACCGGTTGTGCCAAAGGGATCGCACAAGGATATTGTTGATGCAACGTTATGCTGGTCACATATTTGGAGATATGTGTGTTTTTTAAAGCTCACCCAAAACATGCGGGTGAGACAGAGTGCTTATAATTATATAGAACATGAATTTGTCAAATGGACATTACAAATTGGGGATGGCACTATAGGTCAGTCAAACAATGAGGACAGAGTGATAATTCTACTGTAAATGTTGATCCATGGCAACTCTGTTTTGAGTTTGGTAGAATGGGTATACAAAGATCTTTAGAGAGTTGAGGATTATTGTAATAGACCCTTGTAGGCCATAATAAACTTTTTTGTATCATGCATGTAGATAAAGTTTAAAAGTGATTTTTAGGTGATTTTGGAAGTTTGTGCAAAGTCTCATATGGGCATGTTCTAACAGTCTCATCCCACCTTCACAAGTACATACATTGGGATTGATTTTTGAGCATGTTATGGATTGAATTAGAAAAAGTTTTGTATGTATGAAATGTAGTCCTTATCACATAGAATAACTTTGCCAGAGTGAAGGTTTCATACTTTAGTCGTTTTCAATCTCGTTTGATGTCTTAGATTAGAGAAAAAGTAAGAAAATGCTTGTTTTTCATTCTCTCTCTAGAAAATTCAATATTAAAGTCTGTTTTTTTGAGAATTCGGAGGCAAGTCTGGAGAGAGAGTGTCTCACGGCACTTGTAGAGCTCGCCGAGGAGAACAAAACACTATCTCATGAGCATAGGTAAATTCTCATGAGTTTTGGAGATACAGAAGCTTGAAGAAGGGTCGATTTTTTCAGTGTAAAAAATAAAAAAAATAAAAACTTTGCTAATCTTGTGGAAAAGTTTTCTTTTGTTTTCATGACACTATCTTTGCAGTTGTTGATAGACTCACAAAAATGGCTCACTTCTTTCCAATGAAAAAGACTGACATCACAATGCATATAGCAAAATTGTTTGTGAAGGAAATTTTTTGCTTGCATGGTATGCCAAAAAGCATTATTTCTGACCGGGATTCTAAGTTTACATGTAACTTTTGGAAAGAAACTTTTCATGCAATTGGCACACAATTGCGAATGAGTACTGCTTTTCATCCACAAACAGAGGTGAAACTCAAAGGGTTAATTGGGTTTTAGAGGACATGCTTAGGATGTACGTAAATGAGAAACAAACCAATTGGACTGACTATTTGTCACTTGTCAAATTTGCATACAATAGCTCATGGAATTCATCCATTAAAATGACACCTTTTGAAGCCATGTATGGGTATAATTGTGCTACACCTCTAAACTTCTCAGATCCTGCTAACAAGGTTGAAGTTTCAAAAGACATGCTTGAACAAATGGATGAACAAATGGCAAAAATCAAGAAACACATACGTGAGGCTCAAAAGAGACAAAAGAAACACTGACAAGAATAGGAGGGGTTTGGAATTTGAAAAGGGAGACATGGTTTTCTTAAGGGTTTTTCCTCAACGAAGTAATTTGGTTTTGGGGAAGGATAGAAGATTGTCTACTCGTTTTGCTGGACCTCTCAAAGTTTTGAAAAAGATAGGGTCATTGGCTTATGAACTTGAACTTCCTTCTGATGTTAAGGTCCATCGAGTTTTCCATGTTAGTTTGTTGAAGAAATATGTTCCTAATGTTCACCATGTTTTGCAGGACAACTCTAAGCTTCAAGATGATGGTTCCCTTCGAGTTCAACCAGATTACATTTTAGATAGGAGAGTTCGAAACCTTGGGAATAGAAACATAGTAGAGGTTTTGGTTAAATGGGATTTATATCCTATCGAAGATGCTTCTTGGGTGGATCTAGATACTTTGAAATCAGAGTTCTTCATTCCAACTTTGAGGAGACAGAGTTTTTGAGAGGAGAGGAGTATGTAATAGACACTTGTAGGCCATAATAAACTTTTTTGTATCATGCATGTAGATAAAGTTTAAAAGTGATTTTTAGGTGATTTTGGATGTTTGTGCAGTCTCATATGGGCATGTTCTGATAGTGACATCCCACCTTCACAAGTGCATACATTGGGATTGATTTTTGAGCATGTTATGGATTGAATTAGAAAAAGTTTTGTATGTATGAAATGTAGTCCTTATCACATAGAACATCTTTGCTAGAGTGAAGGTTTCATACTTTAGTCGTTTTCAATCTCGTTTGATGCCTTAGATTATAGAAAAAGTAAGAAAATGCCTATTTTTCATTCTCTCTCTAGAGAATTCAATATTAAAGTCTGTTTTTTTTAGAATTCTGAGGCAATTCTGGAGAGAGAGTGTCTCACGGCGCTTGTAGAGCTCATCGAGGAGAAGAAAACACTATCTCACGAGTGCAGGTAAATTCTCATCAGTTTTGGAGATACACAAGGGTCGATTTTTCGAGTGAAAAAAAAAACAACTTTGCTAATCTTGTCGAAAAGTTTTCTTTTGTTTTTTTACCACATTTTGTAGCATTGACCGCACGCCAAAATTTACAGGAAAGGGCCGCGCGCTTTTGGAGCACTGTCTCGCTTTTGGCTATTTCTAGAGAACGCGTCTCTCTATATTCGGCATACCGCGAGTGTGTGTGACATATATCGCGAGACCTCTTGTGATTGCGATTGTGAATGTGATTGAGAGCGTGATTGTGATTGAGAGTGTGATTGCGAGTGTGATCAAGGTAGCCTATGCATACAAACGCTCGGGGGTGGTCGAGTGGTCAAGCTTCTGTATAGAAGTACTTTTTCCGTTGTAACCTCTCTTGCAATATAATAAAATCTCTGTCTCTCTCTCCATCTATTTGATCTTGTCTTGTTGTCTACCAATATTCTGTATTGTGTTTGAAGTGGTCTTGTTACAAGTGGTATCAGAGCAGGCTACATCCTTGAAAATGGCGAACTTAGAGGAACGGCTCCGAGAACAAAAAGCACTAATTCAGTCTTTGTGAGATGAATTGAGAAGGGAGAAAGCAGGGAAGGCAACTATGAATCCGGTTGAAGGTATTTTTGTGGATTTAGGAATGGGTGAACCTTCAAACAATGGAGCTAGGGATGCAAGACCGCCAACTAGAAGACAAGAGAGGATATGTGTGGATCACTATCACTGCTTTCACCACTTGGTGCTGAAGTCGTAGTCGCATGACTATCACTACTATGTGACCCGTAGTGTCTATGAGGTACAAGTCTCTTGGTGGTAGTTGAACTTGAAGTATGGGGCCAAGCTAATGAGCCACCCAAGTATTTTTTGCCTTCTATGTGCTAGTAGAGACTTCATCTATCCCTCAATCACCCATTTCCATGTGTCCCACCAGCTTCCCTAACCCTCTCACTTCCACTTTCCCTACCCCTCTCCCTTCCACTTTGCGTACTCCTAATCCTTTGGCTCCTACCATAACATGGCCTACTCCTATTCCCTCCACATAATAGACCGCACATTGACATCCACAATGCCAGCTCTGTGACATGCGGCAACCTTATAATCCCCACACAAGTGGTGACAGTGCGAAGGAGGTGAGTGGTGGCCTTCACCTATGGTGACAAACGAGGTTCGGAGGGATGCTATGCTTTGCCACTCAATCAGCTTATGTAATTTTTTGGAGACGGAGAATTTATATGCAATATAATGACATTTTTCATGTGTATATGAATTGCATTTTGTTTGTATTTGTAATGTTTTTTATATGTAAAAAAAAATCGAGACACAATGCGATTGATGTGGGGACACAGCTCTCCCAGTCTGTCCCTATTTGTTTTTCTTGTAGACTACTGTAGTGGTGCTATAGGCACGGCTATGCAAGAGGTTATGATGTGGTTATAGGTGTGGCTATCACGCGGTTGCATAAGAGAAATTTAAAATTTTGAATTTCCTTTGTTGGCCCACGAATGTGGATGCAGCTATGCTCTCACTCTTTTGTAGTGATGCATGGTTATCTTATCTAGTTTTTTGTGTTAACAATAGTGACTAATGCTTCTCATAGGTACATAAGCTCAAAGGGATAGATCCTTCTTTGATTGATACAGCCCGCATAATGGGAGTGGAGTTAGTGTGCTTGATCAAGGATAATTTTTCAAGATCCATACTCACTAGTTAACTACATCTAGTGGAACACTTTGTGGATGAGGTGGCTGTGTGTGGTGTCCTGCATGCTCATCCATGAGAGGTTCATGAAGAAATTGAAAGACTTTGTAAGGCAAAGAGCACAAAAAAAGGGGAGCATGGTGGAGGGTTAGTTTGGTGTAAAAGAGTTGCTTGTATACATTTAAAAAGGTCTATCTAAAGTGGATCCCTCCATTTCTAGATTATGATGTTAATGAGAGGACGGTGAACACATGGTGATGACCATGTATCACATGGAAAGGGAAGAGGCCGGAACATGGATCAAGCAATGATCAACAAGATGAATATATTTTTTATTCTCAAGAGTGACTCAATGAATAAGTGGGTGGCAAGGTATGAAGAGGTAAGAAGGATGAGAGAGGAAGAGAGACATGATTTTAGGTGTCAACATGAGAGACGCGTGGTTTTTCTAGCCAACCATATTCAACATCATAAGAATTATAAACATTAATTGGCTATACGAGGAGATGGAGACAATAGTGGAAAGAGATGGAGAAGAGGTCATCAAAGGAGGGGAATTGGAGTATGCTGTTGAAATTTGAGCATAATGATGAGCTATAGTGGATCAAACACTAGAATCAACATCATTAACAAAGTGATTAGCAAATAATTAAGACATAATTAGTAGGTAATTAGCAAATAGATTAATGTAGGCATGGATACTCAAAAACTAGCAAATTCTCATTAAGGCTATGCCTCAATTTATAGAGTTTACATCAAGCATCAAATCCCATTGATTTCTCCATGATTTACTCCCAGAATATCTCCACCTCTTGCCTGATTCTCTCCACCTCTTCTCTTTTCCCTGAATATCTCCCAGAATAACTCCACACTCCTAAATTCTCTCATGTTATCCTTTATTCTCTCCGAGTAGATCCTTCTCACCTTTTCACAGGTTCTTTCACAATTACATCTTCTCTTTTACAGCCTCCAACCAAGGGCTTGTTCCCGCACACACCCTATTCACTTGTATATTTCAACACCTCCCCTCAAGTGAATAATCCTAGTACACCTAGACCCTATACCAAGTTTGCCTCCCCTTACTTGATAGTCCATGACTAGTGTCTACTCCTCCCCTCAAGTTATCTTAGCACACCTGGACCCTATATCAAGTTTCTCTCTTACTTGATAGTCCGTGACCAGTGCCTCAAGTCCCTAATTTCCATAGTCCTTGACACTCTCTCTCTCTATGTGTCCAAGGCTACTATAAGTGCCCACGACCTTGACTAAAGTGCTCACACATACATCTACCGCGTGGCCTACATCATCGGTGGCACAGAGGTGGTTTTACTTTGTTGGGGTAGGTTACATTGGGTTGTGGGGTCTCTCTCTCTCTCTCTCTCTCTCTCTCAGAGATTTTCACATGGCTCCTCACTCTTTGAAACCTCACATCTTCTCTTTTCTTCAGTCTTCTTTTCGTGGCAGCATATCTCCACGCGTTCGTCTCTTCTTTCAGTCTTCTCGGGGCAGCTTCTCTTCTTGTGGTAGCTTCTCTTCTCGTGTCCATGTCTTCCTTCAATTATTCCTTTAGATCTTCTTGGTGTGGATCCTCTTCTTGGAAAGAGATATTCTTCTTCTTTCATGGTTGGGGCCATGAGCTCGTCTGTCGGGTCTTTTTGCTCCATGTGAGCAACATGTTCAAATGATTTGCTGACAGTTCCTTTGGGCTTTTTATGTTTATCTTTTGTTATTATGCAATGCAAACCCAAATTTATGCGGGAGGTCTTACCTCTTGCCTTATTCTGGACAAGGACAGTGTCTATTCCCATTTTTACACTGATGCAATGAGCCCAATACATAATGCGTATAGCATCCATTCTCATGCACATTCCAAAATGCAACTCTGGCTGTGAATAATCTTGATTTTGAGTGAGATTTACAGGCATTAACCAAGGGTTAAATGCAAAATGATGATTATCACAAATTTATCAGCATAATTTTTCCATAAATTACATTAAATCAAAGGTAACCAATTTGTATGGGATGGTTGGAGTATCAAACCAACTCCGATTTACAATCTAAAGTTATAGGGATCTGTATCAGATACCTAATGGTTAATTTGAACCCTCAATTATACCAAAATATAGTGATTAGCACTGATTAATCATTGATTAGCAAATTAATGCTCTATTTTGTATACAGAAAACAGAGTATGCGGGGAGTCGAGATCTGGTGCCTTACACTTCAAATGACCTCAAATGCTTTCAAAGGCATCAATAGCAGTGAGTCTAGTAGAGGATTAAGCCAAGAAACACAAGATTTGACCAAATATTGAAAGCTTAATCTCTGTTTTACCAAAGTCACCTGCAGATTTGATGAAGAGCTTGGATTTCAATGTAGACTTGATGAAATTGAATTTTGTCTTCACCAACTTGTAGAGCATGCTTGAATACACCTTGGGCTAAGAGGAATTAGAGACATTTGATTTGAGAAAGAAGAAATCTGTAAATTACTCAGGAAAAAATGCACCGGCTAAAATCGTAAATTCTCCCTCCTTCGCTGGTGGTTTGCAGTGCTGTTTTGATAGGCAGTGTGTTGGCTACCATATGCTAGAAGCTTTTGCCCTAATTGTGAGTGTGCAAGCTGAATGGAGTCCTCCACTAGCTGGGGGTGAAGGAGGGAAGTGAAAAAATAACTAAAATTTGGATTATTTTCTAATTATCTACTAATCTTAATTAATTAACTAATGGGCTCATAAACCTAATTGATTCTAGGCATGGCTCTGATACCATGTTGAAATTTGAGCATAATGATGAGCTATGGTGGATCAAACACCAGAATCAACATCATTAACAAAGTGATTAATTAGTGGGTAATTAGCAAATAGATTAATGTAGGCATGGATACTCAAAAACCAACAAATTCTCATTATGGCTATGCCTCAATTTATAGAGTTTACATCAAGCATCAAATCCCATTGATTTCTCCATGATTCACTCCCAGAATATCTCCACCTCTTGCCTGATTCTCTCCACCTCTTCTCTTTTCCCTGAATATCTCCCATAATAACTCCACACTCCTAAATTCTCTCATGCTACCCTTTATTCTCTCCCAGTAGATTCTTCTCACCTTTTCACAAATTCTTTCACAATTACATGTTCTCTTTTATAGCCTCTAACCAAGGGCTTGTTCCCGCACACACCCTATTTACTTGTATATTTCAACATATGCAAGAGGATGTCTACAAAAAGTAAGTGTGTCTCTACATCTCTTTTCAACATAAAACATTAATTTTATATTAGGCTCATATATTTTGTTTATTCAGTGTTTTCTATAGTATACCATTTACAATGCCACGTGGTCCCAAGGAAAACAGTTTTGCACAAGTAGAGTTAACTCTAGGAGAAATACATAATACGGTGAGGTTATGGTAAGTTTTGAGCAAGTGGATGGGATAAAGCTTGATTATTATGGGATTATTGAGAGTATCATCAAGGTTGGATATAGGAAATTTGATATCTTCATATTGGATATCAAATGGTTCAAGGATTTGGTGTCTCGCGGTCTTCAAGCAACTATGAGAAGGCATTCAAGTGGGTTATGGCAATAGACTCAACAAAGTTTTGGCAACGGGAGAAGGGTCCCTTTGTACTACCTCAACATTGTGAACACGTACATCATAATTAAAAGTTTCTTATTCCATACTAACATTATATATTCATGCTTAATATTTGGTCACTCTCATTGTTAATAGGTTGAACCAGACATACATGCCAAGAAACAGTGGTATGTTATATAGGTTACTCCTTCAAAGACTATTTTCCAAGAGGAAGACATTATTAAGCTTATGTAAGAGACGGGAGTACAAGATGGACACATCGAGGTTTTGAGTGGAAGATCAAGAGCATGTATACATGGGATTCAAGGATGCACATGTCGATGAGAAAAAATGGAAGATGTAGAGTATGAGTTATCACTTACAAATGTAGAGTATGAGTTATCACCTACCAATGTAGGTGAAAGTGTCCCATGCACAAATGCAACATATGATGATATTTAAGGAGATGGTGATGATATTGATCAGGATGTAGAGTCCACCACTAGTAGTGGATTATATCTCTTTGTTGACATTGGAATGTCCATAGGTGGGGCTATGGATCTAGAGAAAGAGTCTTGTTTGCATGTATGGATCTAACTCAAGACATGGTTGACGAGGCATCCACTTCTATTAAAAAATAAGCAAAGATGGATTTGTTATAAAGCAATGGTAAATAATAATATGTATATGTGTTGTTCTTTAATATTTTTACTTTGTGTAGGTGCATGTTAAATTGAAGCACAATAAAACGCTTCTTTAGCTTCTTTATTTCTTTATTTATTTTTTAACTAGTTATAACTCAAAGTTGAGCCATTTTTGTATCTCAAGTAAAAGACTAGTGTTACATTATGTTGAGTGGCAGCATAAAAGCTTTATGAGTTGAACGGTCCTTTATTGTGGTTAATTTGCATCCGTAACTTGGACATCTTAGATTGGTGACAAGAAATTATAGGAAACTCACTCAAACAAGTCTAAAACATACACAAACCTATCATGCATTGAATAGGTGTTATAAACCCATAAAATCTTCTTAAATGATGTTCTCATACATTTATAACTTAGATTTGTAAATATTATCGTGATTAGTAGAATACATTTTATATAGGTAATAGTTATATCTTATATGTGTAATTATTTATTCCTTTTAAAAATGATTATCCATGAAATTACAAGGCTACACTTTTACCTTATAGTACACTCATATGGTGTCATCTCACCATTGGGAACAAGGCCATGTCTACATCTCAGGAGGCAAAAAACTACACACATTATGTTCACTCTTGCAGTATATGTAGGAATTAGTCTTAGAAACCGAGCTAAATTGCGATTGTAATAAGAAACTGGCACATTGAGCATTGACCACAAGCTAATTGATCTTTAATTGACTTTACCTTATAAGCTTTATTCTCTTCTATGTTTGGACTAGAGGGAGGGATATATATCTAAAGGTTTTTGTTGAGAGAGTAGAAGCATTTATACGAACAAGCATGTAATTACCTAGTGGATGGCGGATTTGAGTCCCAAGGCTAGACTTCAAGAGCCAATGCATTTGCGCTTCAGCATCAAAAGAGCCTGGGTTAGGGTTCGTGCCATCAAAAGCCTCCAAGAGAGCATGAGAAACGATGAGTTCCATACGAACTCTCTAAACTAAATGATTGGCATATGTGAGCTTGTCTAGCTCTAATAAGAACGTTTGGAGGTGGAAGAACAGGTGAGCATGGGTTAGCAGGAGGAGGACCAAGGTTGGCACTAGAACCTTTAGTAGAAGCCATCATCGAAGATGTATGGATCACCTAGGACGAGAGCGAGACTAGAGAAGGATCGTGTGCCTAAATAAATGATTGAGACAAAGTAGCCTGGGGTTTCTAAACTGATACCATGTGAAACCTAAGGCTTTAGCTAACACACACACACACACACACACAATTCACAAAGAAGGCGAATACAAGAAGATAATAAACTCAACTTAATTAAAGCCCAACCCCCAAGAGAATTATATCCAAGAAAGTGGTTCTAACAGACTGAGCCATGTAACTTCAAACCGTTGTTATTGAACTATAAAGCTGAATCCCGAAGGGAATTATATGCACAGAGAAGGCAAATACAAGAAAACAATAAAGTCACAAGGTGAACCCTCAAGGGATTCAGTGGTGAAATTTGAAACCTTCAAAGGGCACCAAAGCCCTTCAAACCTTCTAGAGAAGGCCTCTTTGAAATTAGGGGTGCAAAAAAGAAGACTACTAGTTTGAAAATTTCTCACATTTTACACATAAATATACATATTTAGTTAATTTTTAAAGATTGAGCTAGTTTAGGCCTTCAAATTGATGGTTAGGGTAGGCCTTGAAATTTTAGCCTTTTGAAAGAAATTATATACAAGAAAGTGGTTCTAACGGACTGAGGCGTGTAGTGAACCGTAAAGTACAAGGTTATATAAAGCGAAGATTTACTTCATTAAGGTTCTAGTAACCTTTAACAGATCGTCTCTACAAACTTGGATGTTATAGATTCGTCAATGCTTCAAAAGCCTCATTGGTTGCCATTCGGACCGCTTATTCTGAGGCCGACGGCTATATCAACCGGAGCCCACGATAAGATTGTTGATGGGGATGAAGATGAGCTTCACGAAAAAGCCCACGAAGCCCATTACCACGAAGCCGACCGCTGTTCGGCAGGCGACTTTCGTGAACTCTGGCAACACGGGCAGACGAAGTAAGAGCTGCAGTTGCGTAAGTTACATTAATGCCCTAGATTACATGATGCGTATTTATACCTGTACGGTCTGGTTTGTGGCATCGCCTAAGGAAGCGCACGCTGTCGAGGGTGAAGTCCTGTATCGGCTTCACAGCACTACTCTGCACTGCCTGCACGGCGAGGTCTTTGATGGGCTGAATCCCGCGGACTGCGTCCATGATCTCGTATGTTGTGTCTCCTTGTAGAAAATTAGGAGCAGTTTATAACGATGATATTGCAACTGATTCCTTAACGAGGATGTGTGCGCTATATTAATATAGGCTGGTGCATATATTCAATTTGGGGCCGACTGGCTCCACGGCCAGCTTCCGACTAATTTTGGCGAGAAAGCCTGCGATCGTCATACATATATTGACGGCTGCGAGTACCTCAATAGCTAGCCTCTTGAACACCAAGGCAAAAGACCTAAGTGCCATGGATCTACGTGTGCTGTAGCGTGTAGTGGCGAGAGCGCGATTGCGTCGTCGTGCTGTCATCTGGCCTTCTGCCCGGCGCCAGTTGAACCATGCTATTGTTGTTGCCCATGAAAGGTCTCTTATAATGTTTTGTGCGTGACGCCTTGAGTAGCCTGCCACCTTTAGACCAATAGCTCGTCCATGTCTTCAAAATTTGAAGTGCAAAACCAACCGTAACCCAAACTGACACGGGTACTTGTTACGTTTCCTATGAAGAACACCCACGCCGTGTGATAAATACATGACCCAAAATGCACCTTCGCAGATGCTTTCATGGACGTTTCTGCAGAAAAGGCAAACAAAAGAAACACAAAACATAAGATTCGCACAAGCAAGTTCACCTGGAAAGGAGATGTTGTGCGAATCACCTCGAAAGGAGATGCTTGAAAGGACGGCACTCACCTGCCGTGCTGCCATCAGCAATGTCCGTGTTCGCCTCCTCTGCCACCGGTCTTGTAAATCCATATGCAGTGGCCTACTCCTCGAGGCGATCACTAACCAACACACTCGTGCCTGCATCATCTGCACCATAAACTATACTACGGCTCAAAGACTCACCGTAGGATGCATCTAAACAATGTATCCAAAATAATCTACAAAAGGCCACTCACCGTTAGAATTCAAAGGCATACATCCCACACATGGCACCCATTGGGCCGCCTTCTAGAGTGCTTTGTCTTGGCTTCCCTCCAAGAGTTGTACTCGTACATGCCGGCCTCCACGAAAGACATGATGAAGTCTTATTTTGTGGCTCGGAAGGTGTCACGGTGTTTCTCGCACATGCATTGATACAAAGCTTGGAACTCCACACATACCCTCATTAGCCTATATTTCTTTGAGTAAACCCTAATGTCAGGGGATGGCTTTACCAAGCACTCTCGTTGGGACCTTGAAAGGTTCCAATATGAGAAAATGACATCTACGTTAGGGTGCTTCGAAACAGGATGGTGGTTGAGATGTTCCAAGTTCTTGAGGTGACGAACATTGCCCTCGGTGGACACACAGGGTGGGATCGTGCATACGTAGTACTTGTGTTACAGCGGCCTGTATATGCGGGAGTGCACCTCTCACTATAACGAAATAACATATCAATGTATACATGGACAACAACAAACCAAATTGACGAAAAACAGACTCAAACAATTAGTATTACCATGTCCTGATCATGAAGAAGGGTGCACTCCTCTGGCGCATCTGGAATATATATCTATAAGATACGGGTATCTGGAATCTCTTTATGAGGTGCCCGTTCACCTAGGATGTCAACATATAAAATTTACAGAATTGTGATGTAAAGTTTTCACATCTGACAGGGTCTCCTCACTATGATTGTTACCATCAAATACAAAATTGAGATTTGATGACAATATCTTGAAATAGAAGAATTACATCATTTATTTAGCAGAGAAACCAAACTCCATAAAAGAGCTCAAACCTCTTGACCACCAAGATTTCTCTCGCTGCACACTCGCATAAGTCTCCCTTTGTAGAGGTTTGATCAAATTACATAAAATGATATACATATCTAAAATTTTAATTAATCATCCTCTAATCAATGATTAATAATCCTGCAGAGACCACTCTCAATAATATGCACATGAGTGAACTCAAAATTTGCCAAAAGGGGACCCTATTTGATCATATTTCTTGAAAACGTGTGCATGACCAATTTTAGCTCGGTGCTCCTACCACCACCTAGGAAAACAACCCTATTAAGGAGAATATATCTCCTAGACAATGAAGAACTAGAAAATTTCTACAAGACAACTTTCGAAGCCCTCTAAATTCTACACATTCTTGCTCTTGAAGTCTACACACTAAAACAATTACCCTAGTCCCAAAACCAAAGCCCTCTAAATTTTGCATATTTTTTTCTCTTGAAGTCTACACACCAAAAAACTTTATCTTTAGTCCCAAAAAGCACGTGCAAATTTGTGGCATGAAAAACTAAGCAAATAATGAGATGCAGATGACTTGTGTACCAATTCAGAGGGTAGATTTGGACACTTAACCAAATGAATGAACGTATTGCAAAAATTATCCACTTCAAATTATCTACAACTCTCTCATACAACATTTCCTCTAATTTTGACTCTAAACTACTCAAAAACAATCCACACAATAGTAGAAATCTCTCTTAAACATAAATAAAAAATTCTTATTGTTTCAAAAAGTGTCCACAAAAGTTCCTAGACTCACAAATATATTTTAATTTAAAATCCAAAGTGGATCATTACATATCTGACACTCTAATTTATGGGTAAACCATGGAGTTCAAATATCTCCTTCATAAAAAGTTTCGCCACTTTCATGGCTCCATCTGTCTTTTTCATTAAAAAGAAATATGTGATCTTAGTGAAGTATTTCCACAACTACTATGAAAAACATGTCACAACTTCCTCTAGTAGTAGAAAACTTAATGATGATTTCCATAGAAATGGACACCCACTTTCGATTAGAAACATCAATAAGTTCCATTCCCCTTCGACTCTACTTTGTTCCACTTTGACTCTTTGGCAAAATGACACTCTCTTACATGATTTACAATACATTTTGATTTCTGACCAAAATAATGATTTCCATAACTTTACATATGTTTTGTTAAATCCTACATGTACTAGATTAGACTGACCAAATGGAGTCGAGTAGCTTGATGGTCTGTTAGTGTGAGGCTTCGACTCAATAATCACAATACAATTCAAGAAAATAGAAATTTCTGTAAATTTTTGAGGCAGAAAGAGAACAATTCTATATATAATCAAGAAAACTTACAACAATCTGATATGAAGCACTCTTGGAGGAAAAAGCTAGAACCACTCGACTACCCCCGAGATATCTCACTCTCATGAAAATCTCGCACTCGCACTCGCACTCGCAATCACACTCGCACTCACACTCTCAGCTCTTCTTCAATTTTTTGTGTATTCCTCTTTTTCACGTCGAAAGCCAAAAGTATCCCTTTCTGGAGATTTCTTGATCCGTGTTCCGTATTTTTGGCAGTCTCCCTTTTTGGAAAAATCATGTTCGGGAAGCTTTCTGTACACACAGTCATCATTCCCATGAGATTACACTAGAAAAAGAACACTTTTTCCATGGTGCACCATTTGCGCCTCGGTGATCCGATGACGATGCTCAATAGCTCATCGCAAACATTCCATCCTCCTCTTTGACTTTGTATCTCTTCATCAAAGGCTAAATCTTTATTCTTTGCAATGTCTTGGCATAAAAATCTAGGCACATCATTAGCATAAAACCACTCAAAATCTACTTTGGAGTCACCAAATGGATGTGAAATAATGTGAATCACAAAGATTTCACTTGAGGAAAGTTGTTCTATGTACAAAACAGAAAAACTCCCTCATACAAAACTTCTCCTAATTCCACCTCTAACCTAATCAAAACTCATCCACAAAAATGGCAACTACCTCAAAATGATCAAAATGAAAAATTTCTTGCAACATTAAATTTTGTTGAAACGTGTTAAATGTCCTTACCAAACATTCTACACACTTTCTACAACATGAATTTATGAAGAATATTTATACGAAATTATGAAGCGTCACAGTTAGCCACCATAAAGGAAGACAAACTTAATGCATAAACACATCAATAGGCATAAAACATACAATGGTAAAAACATACTTGTGCACTACAACAAAAGCAAGCAATAGCGGAACTTATTTGCAACATTTTACATTATGCCGCTATGAGCACTGTTAAGAATTTCTAAAGAGGCACTATAAACGATGTTATAGCTGCCAATGATGCTAATTAAATAATAGAAGATATAAAAGGGTTGTTGTAAGATCAGGGTGTCCAGTTTTATCCAGTTTATGCTGGACTGGGACAATGCTTGGAGAGAAAATTTTGGGGGGCACGGTACTTAAAATTAGATCAAGCAAATAATAGAAAATACGCTTGTCCTTAAATTAACCCAATATCACTTAAATTAATATAAATTAGTCTAATTAATGAAAATTAATCAAAAATATGATGAAATGATAAACAAATGATCTTTCCATACTTAGAGTGATCCAATTTATTTTTCCATAGATGCACCATTATAAGTACACTAGTCCCTATAGGTTTTAGATGATTCACATCAAAAATGTAATTTTACTAATTAGATTATCAATATTTGCAGGCCTTCTGATAGTCTGGAAGAAAATTGAAAAAGAGATAATTAAAAATCCAACCATTGGATTTGTAATTTTTACTAACCACCACATTCTACTAATGTCTTAGTATCTATCCACTCTTTTGATCTACAAGATTGAGGATTTTAAGTGGTAGCTATTGTGGGTACAAAAAGTGGCGTATATTATAACACTTTAAAGACCTTGAAATATTAAGAGAAAATAGACAAATATCTTAAAATTTTCTCAAAAAATCAAGTTAAGCTCCATATTATGTGAAGATACAAGGTACAAAGTGAGAATCTCATATGAATTTATATGTAAAAGATATTAGCATTTTATGGAATCAGTTCAAATTTGGGACAGGGTGTATACATTGACTTTGTACCTAAGAAAATGAGGACTTTTGACTATCTAATGCTTAATCAAATTATGCAACTATATTTCCAACTTTGAATATGATGTTCCAACAGAAGAACTTGAAATGAAATTCCTTCATTTACTAGGAGAGATTAGCCACTAAATGTAAACAAATGCCTGTTTTTTTACTATTTACAGGGTGCTTGAGTGCACAAAACTGGGCACCTTGATCTTGCAACCACCCAAAACTTGTGTGGAAATAAAAAAATAAACCAATTAAACTCCAAAAAACTTGTCAAACATCCAAATATTTTAGAAATACAACAACAAAATTACCAAATCATTACAAACTGATCAATATGTACATAGATTATGATGATATACATATTTAATTAGTACCATCATCAATTCCATCTTGTAATAAATCTATGCATGCCAATCGTTCTATCTCTAAGTCCATCATTTTGATGGCCCTTATATCAATATAAAGTCATATTCCACTACTTGAAGAAGAAGATATACCATACTTAAATTCTTTAGTTTCCTTTTGAATTGAGTGTAATTGATAAGGTTCAGCTTTGGTGTATGGTGTATGGCTCATGGTTATGCATCCAAGTGTAGATAACCAATCTTTACACCCCAAGATTATACCAATGGGAACATGTCAAACCCATATAAAGCATCAACAAATCCACTTTTGAAGTGTAATCATGTGAAAACACCAATGCCACATCATGGCATACCATTTTGCAATCCATTTTAGCCCCATTTGCCACTTGTAATTCATGTAAATTTATCAAACACATGGGATATAATTTGAGACTACATATGGATTTTGTATTCACAAAGCTATGTGTACTTCCACTATCCACCAAAACATGAGCAATTCTTCCATTGATGTATGCCTTAACCCTCAAAGTGTTTGCTCCTTTGCACCCGGCATACAAATCATGGGAAAATGTGCATAAGGTTGGTTCCATACAAGTATCTTATAAAGTACACATAGGTAAGCCATTATCATAGTCAACTTGTGACCAATGTTTAGTGCCACTAGGGTATTCACCATACGGCTCATAATCATGGTAATTCTCCTCAAAGTCTTGGCAATCATTGAAGATTTCAGCCTCTTTCTCATTATTATCTTCAAAGACTTCAGAGTCCATATTAAGCTTGACATTCCTTGCTTTGCAGACTTTGTAATGCTCCTTGTTCCATTTCTCTCCACATTTGAAGCATAGGTCTTTACTGCTCAATTCATTCATGCGGTTCTCCCTTAAAAACTTGACCTTAGTAGCACCATTTGGAGGCTTCCCATCAACATTTGTAGACTTTTGAGGAGCATGAGAATAATTGCCAAATCTATAATTTTATTTTCATCCATCTACATACACCATTGGAAACTTGGGCACAAAGCCATCCATGTATCTCGATCCATTCAAACTTGGGCACAAAGCCATCCATTCAAACTTGGGTTATACAACCTTCTTTGAATATCCAGGGGATCAAATTGTGTGATATCAGTGTTTTCTTCTGTGTTTTGGTTCAATTTTATGTTCGAGGGAAGGAGTTCTCTTGGTTGAGAGACTACTGAGAGTCAACTTGGTTGAGTTTGGTTTGGGGATAGTTAGCTCTTGAGTAAGGGTTGATTCTGAGTTATCCAAACATTAGAATGATCAGCATATGATATAGGGATGTTGTGCTAACTAGTATTGGTTGAGCGAAAGTGATTCTGTGCATGAGCTGTGAAAGTTCTGGACCTATTTGAGGACATCACACAGAAGGCTTAATATTTTACAGAATATCTGGGGCAATAGTCAAACACAACAGGTCAGCTGATTGCTTTTGAAGTTTGGAACTAGTCTTGTTTAAGTGTTTAGAGGTCCCTGTGGTGTCAACTGACCCAGGGGATAGAGTTTTGGTATCATCCAGGTCAGCTTGGGTAGTTGGGTAGGTTCTGCCCATAGTTGGTTGCCTTCACCTATGGTGAAAAACGAGGTTCGTGGGGATGTTATGCTTTATTATACTCTTGATGAGGAGGGTGGGCCCTTTATGGATGAGATGGGATGGAGGGTTTATTATAACTTACGTTAAGTAGTTAATCAAACTTTTAAAGATGCTTTGAATCCGTAAGGGGAGCAAAAGGATAAAGAATTCATGTATGTGGTGGTGAAATGTATGTATGACAAATTCTCAAATCCAAGACATGCATTTTTCCAACCAATGGACTAAGGATTGCATCATAAAGATACTAACTGAACAATAGGAGGTCTCACGTAAGGAGGTGCACTAAAGAAGGAAACAAAAGGACCAACAATTGCTTAGTTAAAGGAGTGGAAGAAGAAAAAGAAAGAAGCTAGGGAGGGTACTCCATACCCTCAGTAAAAGGCGGCACATGCGAGTTAGTTGCAAAATTATGGTGCAACAAAGTATGTTTCCAAAGGAAAGGCAGCTTGGCTTGCATGATTTGTAAGTTTCTTCTTTCTTATACATCACTAAGGTTAGTTCATTTCTCCTCATAAATTTCATATCTTAAGCATGTTGTAATTTGTTGTAAGAAAGGCAAGCAGGTCGTCCTGCCCAAAATGCTCGGAAGAATAGGAACCATAAGAATCATAGTGAAGTCAAGACTTGGGAGTGGATGAAACAATCGAGAGTGTTCATTGATACCGATATCCAACGCGGTCAGGAGAATTATGACTTTGTGAGTAGTTGATTCTTTGAACTTGAATTTTAATTATCACCGAAGTCTCAATTCCTATGTTGTCTTACCTTTAGCACTAACTTTTTTGTATTGTTTCATTATTAAATGTAGAAAGACAATGTTGAAGAAGGTGGTGGTGCTAGAAAGGAAGATTATGTGGCGAGGAGGATCTTGAAGATGAAGATGATTTAACTTAATTAGTTTTTGTAAAAGCAACTCAATCACCTTATGTAATTTTTTGGAGACGGAGAATATATATGCAATATAATGACATTTTCTCATGTTCATATGAATTGTTTTTTTTGTTGTATTTGTAATGTTTTCTATATGTAAAAAAATGGAGACACAATGGGATTGATGTAGGGACACATCTCTCCCATTCTCTCCCTATTTGTTTTTCTTGTAGACTAAAGTGCGGCTCTAGGCACGGATATGATGCGGTTATAGGTGCGGCTATCATGTGACTACATTAGAGAAATTTAAAAGCCTGAATTTCCTTTGCTGCCCACGATTGTTGTTTCATTTTTTTTTGCCCTTCCACTATGTTTTGATGCATGAGCATATGCGTGGCAGCATGCGCATATTGAAGAGTGATGCCTTCACTTTGTACCCTCACTTGGTTTTGGCACACAAGCATTTTTTTTGCAAGCAAGAAACCTCCATCAAGGCACCACACTCAAGCATGTGTGGGACTAAGTGCTTGACCTACTTTAATTTTTAAAGGCTTTAAACCTTAGCTTGCTAGTCTTGGCCCACTTTAATTTAAAAAAGGCTTTAAACCTTAGTGGTTGGGAATTAACAAGCAGCATATGAAATGAATCATCGCCATGCAGCATGATATGAATCGCCGCTAGCGCATGACTAAAGCAAGTCATCGCCCCACCAGCACAACCCGCACGCGTTCGCTTGAAGAGAGAGGGAGTGCTGCCATTTTCTGTGCCGGCCTTTGTGCTACGAGCAAGAAAAGAGGAGGGATATAAGGCTTTGCTAATCACCGCTGCCAGCAGTCGCGCTAAGATCGTGAAGGAGAAAGAGACGAAGCATCGCCAGACCTCTCACGTGCAAAATAAGAGAGAGGTGTGCTCATTCTGGTGTCCAGAAAAACGGAAGAGTGAAAAAAAGAGAGCATCTCGGTTGCGTTGCAGCAGGGAGACGAATTTCATATTACATATTTTTTTAAGCTTTTCTCTATAAAAAAAACATCATTGAAAAGAGGCTATTTCCATTTTCACTTGACCAAGAGAATAGAAGGAAGAAAAAGGCATAATAACTTCGTCTCTTTTCCTTGCATGTGAAGAGAGAAGCGGAAGAGGAGAAGATATTTGTAACAAAGAAGCAGGTGTGATTTTCGGTGGCAAACAATAGCATAGCCTCGCACTCACCCACTCACATAGTCACGCGTTAGCAAGCCTTGTAAGTTGTTTGTATTCAAAAATTGAAAGCATTGTAAAATTCAATCCTTGAGGGTCGTGAGAGGGCACCTCTCTCGCGAGACGAAAGGCATCATCGGCGGCAAGCGCGCAAAAGCTTCATCAACATCAAGCAAAAAGTGGCTAGATAAGATTTCTTCTCTCTCTTTTTCTCATCATAAAGAGCTACATAATTCGTCTCGTAAATCAAGCACCCTGCACATGAAATTCAATAAACAAAGCACATTTCACGCTACCTTTTGCCTCGTTCATTGGTGTCATGGTGTCATCTCGCTCTTTTGTCATTTAGTACAAAACTTGTTTAACATTTGTGTGTGTATACATCATCACCACTCCATCATTGTAGCGCCGCATTTGTCGAAAAGATCCATAGCACACATTCCTATCTACTAGTGCCTTCTTCTTTGGGGTGTTGGGAGAGTGTAGCATTATTCTTGTTGGATATCTGGGGGGATGTCAAGTTTTGTTCTCTTTGCCTTGCTCGTCCAGATATTTCCCAGACAGTGGCATGCTCGTCGGTGGGACCTTGACTTGGTCTTGGTTCCGCGACACGAACCTACTTGGAAAGGGGACATGCAAAGTGCCAAAGATTGGCAAGATAATTGCATTCACTACCGCCCCTATCCTCAAACCACCTGATGCTTCCACGCCTTATCATTTATTTTCTTGTTGTTCTCATTTGGTAATATCCGCTTGCATTGCACAACTTTATGATAGAAAAATGCACCCCATTGCATATTATAGCCGCAAGCTTGAAGATGCTGAAACACGCTACACGTGGGTTGAGAGAGCTTGTCTAGCTATTGCTAAGAGTGCTAGGAAGTTTCGCACATATATGGCTACCTAGCACACCATCATCTATGTCTCTGAAGATTCATTGCGCCTTTTATTGAATAAGTTAGAGCCCCCTGAGTGTATTATACGATGGATTGTTGAGTTGCAGGCCTTTGACTATGAGCTTAAATCTAAACCTCCTGCATTGCAAAAGTTAGTGGATTGCTTAGTTGATGTAATCCCATGCAAAGATGAGCCTATTGCACCTGCACATGAGTTATTTCACATTGAGTATGCAGGTGAGTGGTATGACCAAATTGCTCATTATTTGTCCACACTTGAGTTTCCTTCTGACATGAGCAAAGCCGCGAAGAAGAGATTAGTTACGCATGCTTAGAAATTCACTATCATTGATGGGTCTTTGTACCACAAAGGGTTTGAGGGCATTTATCGCCGATGTGTTGCACGAGAGAAAATTCCACACATTTTGAAAGAGTGTCATGATAGTGCATGTGGAGGTCATTTTGTTGGGAAACTCACTGCATTGAAAATTTTGAGGGTTGGGTATTGATGGCCATCTTTTCTTAAAGATTCATTTGAGTGGTATAAAAGATGTGATGTTTGCCAGAGAGCCACCCGCCTTGAGAATCGTTTGCACCCTAATAATCCTATTCAAGTTTCCCTTCCTTTCGAGAAGTGGGGGGATTGACTATGTGGGCCCTATCACACCTACTTCCAGGCATGGGAAATATTATATCATTGTTGCTACGGATTACTTAACTAAGTGGAGTGAGGCTAGAGATATGAGGAAGGATGATGCACGCACTATAGCTACATTTTTGACTGAACATATCATTTGTCATTTTGGGGCACCTGCTGAGTTAGTTTCTGATAGGGGGACCCAATTTCTTAATGATGTCATTGAGGAACTCACTGCTTATTTCAATATCCGTCATAAACCACCCCCTACAAACTTTCTACTAATGGTGGGGAAGTTGAGAGCACAAACAAAACTTTGGTCACTATCCTTAGAAAAACTGTGGACACTCATAAAAGGGATTGGGATGAGAAGTTGCAAGTAGATGTTTGGGCTTATAACACTACTTTCAAGGAAGCCACGAGGTTCACTCCTTTCTCTTTAGTTTATGGGCAAGAATGTGTGTTACCTATTGAGCATGAGCTGGCGAGTTTGAGGTTTTTGCACGAGCACACACTACCTTTGGAGGAGAGTTTGCAAGAGAGATTGGGCACTTTGGAGCATCTAGATGAGTGGAGATTGAGAGCCTATCTACATCAAGAGGTTGCTAAGAAACGTCAAACCAAGCAACCTGATAAGAAAGCTAAAACCTATTCTTTTGAGAAAGGGCAATTGGTTCTTGTCTATTATACACGTCATGAGCTTTTCCCTGGGAAGTTGAGCCATTTATGGTCGGGTCCTTATTGCATTGCTGAGGTTTATCCTCGCAACAATAAAGTACAGCTTGCAAAAATAGATGGGACATGGTTCTCTACCAAAACCAATTTTGATAAAATTAAGCCCTATTGGATGTGATTGCATTGACTTTTTAGTTATGAGTTGCAGATGATGTTGAATCTTCCACGTCTTTTTGGATTCTATACTTTGATGGAGCATGTAGGGGCACGGACAAACTTGGTAGTTGCGGCATTGTCATATATCCATCTCAAGGGACTGCTATTCTTTTGGGAGTTCTTTTGGGAGATCATTTGAGCAACAACATTGCTGAATATCAAGCACTTTTGATTGGTTTGAGAGCACTACTTATCTTGGGGGTTCTTTTGGGAGATCATTTGAGCAACAACATTGCTGAATATCAAGCACTTTTGATTGGTTTGAGAGCACTACTTCTTTTGGGAGCATCTCATGTTCATATCTATGGAGATTCACAACTCATGGTCCACCAGTTTCATGGCCAAGCCCGCACCCTCCACCCTTTGATGCACTACTATAGTCTTTTAGCCCGTGACCTCTTCACCCATTTCACCTCTTCGTCCTTGACCTTTTTGCCTCATCATGGAAATCGTGTTGCAGATTGCTTAGCTTTGATGGCCCTTTCTGGTTCCTTTACCCAAAATTTTGATCGTGCCTTGGTAGATACCCATTCCTTTGACATTGATCCTTGGGAAATAGTGCAAGACCTTAAGTGTTTGGGAGTTGAGGAGTTGGGTAGTCTTCTAAGGGTTTTCAAATCATCCCATCCTTCCATTTTTGCTTCTCTCATTCTATCCATGACCCGTCGATTGATTCACTTGTCAGATGTTACCTTTCTTACTATAGATCCTAGCTATTTGCTCATGATCCTATAGCCCAATGGATAAGGCACTAGTCTAACCGGAGATTCTGGGTTCACACTAGCCAGCTAGCTTTCCCCGCAAGACGCCACTGTTACATTTTTTTCCCCCCTTCCACTACGTTTTGATGCATGAGCATATGCATGGCAGCATGCACATATTGAAGAGTGATGCCTTCACTTTGTACCCTCACTTGGTTTTGGCACACAAGCATTTTTTTTGCAAGCAAGAAACCTCACTTGGTTTTGGCACACAAGCATTTTTTTTGCAAGCAAGCAACCTCCATCAAGGTGCCGCACTCAAGCATGTGTTGGACTAAGGGCTTGATTCACTTTAATCTTAAAGGCTTTAAACCTTAGCTTGCTGGGCTTGGCCCACTTTAATTCAAAAAAGGCTTTAAACCTTAGTGGCTGGGAATCAACAAGCAACGTATGAAATGATTCATCGCCATGCAGCATGATATGAACTGCCAGCACATGCCTGAAGCGAATCGTTGCCCCCAGCACAACCCACACGCATTCGCTTGAAGAGAGAGGGAGTGCTGCCATTTTCTGGGCTGGCCTTTGTGCTGGGACCAAGAAAAGAGGAGGGATATAAGGCTTTGCTAATCGCCCGCTGCTAGCAGTCGTGTCGAGATCGTGAAGAAGAAAGAGACGAAGCGTCGCCAGACCTCACACGTGCAAAAGAAGAGAGAGGTGTGCTCGTTCCGGTGTTCAGAAACGGAAGAGTGAAAAAAAAAGAAGAAAAAAGAGCATCTCGGTTGCGTTGCAGGGAGACGAATTTCATAATATATATATATTTTTAAAGCTTTTCTCTAAAAAAAATGTTGTTGAAAAGAGGCTGTTCCCGTTTTCACTTGACCAAGAGAATAAAAGGAACAAAAAGTCATAATAACTTCATCTCTTTTCCTTGCATGTGAAGAGAGAAGCGGAAGAGGAGAAGATATTTGTAACAAAGAAGCAGGTGTGATTTTCGGTGGCAAACAATAGCAAAGTCTCGCACTCACCCACTCACCCACTCACATAGTCATGCGTTAGCAAGCCTCGTAAGTTGTTTGTATTCAAAAATTGAAAGCATTGTAAAATTCAATCCTTGAGGGTCGTGAGGGCACCTCTCTCGTGACGGAAGGCATCATCGGCAAGCGCACAAAAGCTTCATCAACATCAAGCAAAAAGTGGCTAGATAAGATTTCTTCTCTCTCTTTTTCTCATCATAAAGAGCAACATAATTCGTCTTGTAAATCAAGCACCCTGCACATGAAATTAAATAAACAAAGCACATTTCATGCTACATTTTGCCTCGTTCATTGGTGTCGTGGTATCATCTCGCTCTTTTGTCATTTAGTACAAAACTTATTTAACATTTATGTTTGTATACATCATCACCACTCCATCATTATAGCGCTGCATTTGTCAGAAAGATCCATAGGACACATCCCTATCTACTAGTGCCTTCTCCTTTGGGGTGTTGGGAGAGTGTAGCATTATTCTTGTTGGACTGGGGGGTTGTCGGGTTTTGTCCTCTTTGCCTTGCACGTCCAGATATTTCCCAGCCAATTGTGGATGTGGCTATGCTCTCATTCAATTGTAGTGATGCATGGTTGTCTTATCTAGTTTTTTGTGTTAACATTAGTGACTAATGCTTCTCATAGGTATATAAGCTCAAAGGAGATAGATCCATCTTTAATTAATATGGCTTGCATAATGGGAGTGGAGGTAGTGTGCTTGATGGAGGATATTTTTTCAAGATCCATAGTCACTAGTCGACTATATCTAGTGGCACACTTTGTGGATGAGGTGGCCATGTGTGGTGTCATGCATGCTCATCCAAGAGAGGTTCATGTCATGAAGACATTGAAAGACTTTGTTAGGCAAAGAGTACAACCAAAGGGCAGTATGGTGGAGGGTTAGTTGGTGTAAAAGAGTCACTTGTATACATTTCAAAATATCTCTCTAATATAGTGGAGCCCTCCATTCCTAGATTATGACGTAATGAGGATGGTGAACACATGGTGGAACATATCACATGGAAAGGGAAGAGGCCGGAACATGGATCAAGTAATTCTCAACAAGATGAATACATTTTTTATTCTCAATAGTGACTCAATAAATAAGTGGGTTGCAAGGTATGAAGAGGTAAGAAGGACGAGAGAGGATGAGAGACATGCTTTTAGGTGGCAACATGAGAGATGTGTGGTTTTCTACCCAACCTTGTTCAACTTCTCAAGTATTGTAAACATTGATTGGCTATATGAGGAGATGGAGACGATATTGGAAAGACATGGAGAAGAGTTCATCGAAGAGGAATGGGATTATGCAAGAGGATGTCTACAAAAAGTAATTGTGACCCTACATCTCTTCTCAACATAAAACATTAATTTTATATTGGGGCCATATATATTGTTTATTTGGTGTTTTTTTGTAGTATACCATTTATAATGCCATGTGTTCCCAAGGAAAGAATTTTTGCTCAAGTAGAGTTGACTCCAGGAGAAATACATAAGATAGTGGGATTATGGCAAGTTTTGAGAAAGTGGATGGGAGAAAGCTTGACTTTTATGGGATGATTGAGAATATCATCTAGGTTGGATATAGGTAATTTGATATCTTCATATTGGATGTCAAATGGTTCAAGTATTTGGTGTGTCATGGTTCTCAAGCAACTGTGAGAAGGCATCCAAGTGGGATCATGGCAATAGACTCAACAAAGTTTCGGCAATGGGAGAAGGGTACCTTCATACTACCTCAACATTGTGAACATGTACATCATTATTAAAAGTTTCTTATTCCATACTAACATTATATGCTCATGCTTAATATTTGGACCCTCTCATTGTTGATAGGTTCAACCAGACATTCATGCCAAGAAGCGGTGGTGTGTTATATAAGTTGCTCCTTCACTAGAGCTTATGTTGAATGAGAGAAAATGGAAGATGCAGAGAATGGGTTATCACCTAGCAATGTAGAGTACGAGTTATCACCTACCAATGTAGGTGAAAGTGTTAATAATATTGAAGGAGATGATGATTATATTGATCAAGATGTAGAGTCCACAACTAGTAGTGGATTATATCTCTTTGTTGACATTGGAATGTCCATAGGTGGGGCTATGAATCTAGAGATGGAGTCATTTGCGTGTATGGATCTAATTCAAGACATGGTTGATGGGGTATCTATTACATGTGATTTGATTAAAAAATAAGTAATGATGGATTTTTTATTAACAATGGTAAATTATAATATGTATGTGTGTTGTTCTTTAATATTTTTACTTTGTGTAAGTGCATGTTAAATTGAAGCACAATAAAATGCTTCTTTATTTATTTATTTTAACTATTTATAACTCAAAGTTGAGCCATTTTTGTATCTCAAGTAAAAGACTAATGTTACATTATACACGAGATTCTAGGATACACATGTCGATGAGAGAAAATGGAAGATGTAGAGTATGAGTTATCACCTAGCAATGTAGAGTACAAGTTATCACCTACCAATGTAGGTGAAAGTGTTGAAGATATTGATCAATATGTAGAGTCCACCACTAGTAGTGGATTATATCTCTTTGTTGACATTGGAATGTCCATAGGTGGGGCTATGAATCTAGAGATAGAGTCGTTTACGTGTATGGATCTAATTCAAGACATGGTCAATGAGGCATCTAGTACATGTACTTTTATTAAAAAATAAGTAATGATGGATTTGTTATTAGAAATGGTAAATTATAATATTTATATGTGTTGGAATGTCTACATTAGGTAGGGCTATGGATCCAGAGATAGAGTTGTTTGCATTTATGGATCTAATTCAAGACATGGTCGACGAGACATCTACTTCTATTAAAAAATAAGCAATGATGGATTTGTTATAAGCAATGGTAAATTATAATATGTATATGTGTTCTTTAATATTTTTACTTTATGTAGGTGCATGTTAAGTTGAATCATAATAAAATGCTTCTTTAGCTTCTTTATTTCTTTATTTATTTTTTTAACTATTTATAACTCAAAGTCGAGCCATTTTTGTATCTCAAGTAAAAGACTAGTGTTACATTATGTTGAGTGGCAACATTTTATGAGTTGAACCGTCCTTTTTTGCGGTTAATTTGCATCCGTAACTTGGACATCTTAGTTTGGTGACAAGAAATTATAGGAAACTCACTCAAAAAAGTCTAAAACACACACAAACCTAGCATGCATTGAATATGTGGTTATAAACCCATAAAATCTTCTTAAATGATGTTCTCATACATTTATAACTTAAATTTGTAAATATTCTCATGATTAGTAGAATACATATCATATAGGTAATAGTTATATCTTATATGTGTAACTATTTATTCCTCTTAAAAATGATTATCCATGAAATTACAAGGATGCACTTTTACCTAACACTACTCATATGTTGCATAACCATTGGAAATAAGGCCATGTCTACATCTCACGAGGTAAAAAACTACACACATTATGTTCATTCTTGCAGTATATGTAGGAGTTAGTCTTAGAAACCCAGACCTTCAATTTGGGTTGTAAGAAACTAGCACATTGACCATGGACCACAAGCATATTGATCTTTATTTGACTTTCCTTATAAGCTTTATTGTCTTCTATGTTTGGATGATAGGGAGGGACATATATCTAAAGGTTCTGGTTTAGAGAGTAACTTAGCATATATGAATGAGTGTGTAACCTGATGGATGGGGGATTGGAGTCCCCAGGCTAGAGTGGAGGAGCCAACACATTTGGGCTTAAGCATCATAATGACCTAGGTTAGGGACCGTGTCATAAAAAACCTCCCAGAGAGCACGATGAAGGATGAGTTCTATACAAACTCTCTAAACCAAATGATTGGCACATGTGAGCTTGTCTAGCTAATGAGAACATATGGAGGTGGAATAACAGGTGAACAAGGGTTACCAGGGTAAGCAGGAGGAGGACGAAGGTTGGCACTAGAACCTTTAGGAGAAGCCATAGTGGAAGATGTATGGGTCACCTAGGACGAGAGGGAGATTGCAAAAGTATCATGTGCCTAAATAAATGATTAAAACAAAGTAGCCTAGGGTTTTTGAGCTGATACCATGTGAAACTTAAGGCTTTAGCTAACACACACACACACACACACACACACATAGAATACACAAAAAGAAGATAATAAACTCAATTTAATTAAAGCCAATCCTTGAAGGGAATTATAGACAAGAAAGTGGTTCTAACAGACTGAGCCATGTAACTTTAAACTATTTTTATTGAACCTGAATCCTCAAGGGAATTGTATGCACAGGGAAGGCAAATACAAGAAGACAATAAAGTCAACTTAATTCAAGGTGAACCCTCAAGGGAATCAGTGCTGAAATTTGAAGCTTTCAGAGGGCACCAAAGCCCTTCAAACCTTCTACAGAAGGCTACCAGTTTGAAATTTTTGTACATTTGACAAATAAATATACATATTTGTAACATACCTCCAAGATTTGAATTCCAACAGGTTTTCAGTGGTTTTCCAACAGTAAAGATTCTAAGTGTTAAAATTAAGTGAAAATTCAAGATTGAGTTCTCAATTAGTTAGTAAACTCAAAGGAAGTCTTTAAGTGTGTATATGGACATGCAAATAAAAATTTGATAAAAAAGTAAAACGTGGCCTATTTTTGCAGTGGACTTTCATATACAGTTGATTTTGGTGATTCCGCCCACGTTGGGTTGCGTTCTGGTAAATTTAAGTACCCACACAACTAGTATCTGTGATAATTGTGCACGAAATTATACCTTGCAGATTACAGCCGTGACAGTAGATCTGAGAGGCTTGCCAAATCTAGAAGCAGCTTTTCGACAACTTTTGGAGAGTAGACACGGATTCCCAATCAATCAAGACATCAGAAAATATACCGGGGAAGTACACAAACACTCTTTTTACTATTTTGCTTTAAATTCTTTTGTGCTTAAATAAATAAATCAATAAGCGTGTATATGAGAGAATCTGAGTTGAGGTATAGAACGCTTAACGATTGAATGTATTAATTAAAAATGATCACCTTAGTCTAAAGACTCATAGAATAAACACTTTTGGAGATAAAGAATTAGAAAATAGAATATTTCACTAGTTTATGACGAGATTCTAGGTAAAACCTTCATGAGGGGCTATTTTGCAAAGAGTTTATCTTTCCCTATGTTTAGAATCAAATTTTGATGTAAACATGAAAGTTTTAGATAGCAAGAAACTCTACAAGAGTGTGTGAGACTCTAGAAAGCAAATTCCATTCATTTTTGAGTTATTCGAGTGCAAAGTGGGGCACTTGGCTATTTTTGACAGTTTCATGCTGAAAACACAACTTTGGTTGTTTTGAATGCTCTCAAAGAGACCATAGAACTCATTTTTTAGAGAACCATCACTGAGACGTGCTTTATAGAGCATTAGAAGTCCTAAAACTCTATAGTTTTGACTTTTCTCTAATTTCAAATAGATTGAAAGATATTACTCTCCCAAAGAGACCAGTTATTAGGCTTTGCCTTAGAAATTGCTATCAAGATTGACTATCTTATCTATATAGACCAGCTGGACTAACACATAAGCATAGTTAAGGCTTAGCTATAGTGACTAGAGATGATCTTGCTCGTTAGAAAACATGATAATTGATTATGTTAAAAACAAGGATTTCCATGTGACTTAAAAGATAAAGAGAAGTTAAAGATTGTTTAAATTAAAAGTTTATTTTATACTTGAAATTGATTGTGATTAATTTGAATATGCATGCCTTGAAAGATTATGGACTAGCGATGAGTGTGAGGTGATATGTATGAGTTATGATTGCTTTGTTGTGAGATGAATGATTGATATGCATGCGTATGAGTGATTGATATGCATGTGTATGATGAGACTCGATATGAGATTTTAAGATTCGGGCCAGCCATCCTTAGACAAGGAATGCGAGATACAGAATGAGATTTATGCCCTCTGGGATCCATGTGGTAGAACCCAGAGAGGACGAGATTCAGAAAGAGGCATACCCGGGATAGCCGATGTCCAGTGTATAGGTTGGGTGGACGAGCATCGGAGAAAGCCCTAGATTGGTTGGATTTTAGTATATATGACTAACCATGTTGTCGAGCATGGTGATGATGATAGAATCTTGAGATACACACATACATTGTGATTGATTGAGATGCTATGCTGTATTTGATAGAGATTTATATCATGTGAATGTTTGTTTAAGATTACATGATTCTTTGCTTATGTGATAAGAACCTTGGATATAACATGCATGCTTGTTTGCTATTTGAGAAGGTTGATTTGATTGTATTGCTATGTAGAAATATCAAGATTAAGTGAGTTTAATGTTTTCTCAAATTAAGTTGTACGATTAAGATATGGTTAGCTGTCACAATTGGTATCAGAGTATAGGTAGGGCAGTCCGCACTTAATTACGGATGTTGCAAGTCCTAGGTAATTGATATTACTATTATTTTTTTTCTGTGATACAGACATAAGTTTATTTTCTTTAAAAAGGCCTTTGCAATTTTGTTGTATAGTCACAAGATAGCTCACAAATCCATTTTATGATAAGAAGGAGACTAAGAGAATGCAATGGGTCACATATTTGTTTCCAGAGAAGGCCTATGTTTCTGTTGTTTAGAAAAGAGTCATAAAACTAATGAGTGCAAAAACAAGCCAGCATTACATGAGGTGCATGAGAGATTAAATACAAGAGATCAAAAAACAAGGCAAAATGTGCAAGAGAATGTACGTGGATTTTCAATTAATGAAAATGCTTGTGGAGAAAGAAGGAAAAGCTGCTGTTGCAATTGTGGTCGAGGATATTGAAGAATATGCATATGTTAATGCTGCTGTTCATGCAAGTGTAAGGTAAAAACCAAGATTCAATTATTAATATTCCTATCAAGATTGTGAATAATGTATTTCAAGTATTGAATAATTCAAGAAGTATGCATAGTTTTCAATTACCCCATGTGGTAAACAATTAGGAATAACTTAATTTTATGAAAAGAAGCTTATGGTAGAGCTTGCTTCAAGAAATCAACAGACATGTAAGGAGTATGTCAAGAATACACCTTTCATATAGATGACCTCAAGTCAAAGTGGCTTTCCATGTGTTGGCTTTGGGAAGATATGACGCCATATTAGGAATAGATTGGTTAGTGCCTAGAAAGCCCAAGATATTATGTCATGAAAATTAGGTTTGCATGATTGGAGATGATGGTAAAGATTATTGCTTATAGTGTCAAAGATATGATGTAGAATTTAGAACGATGTTTGCTTTGCAGCAGAGCAAGAAAAGGATTTCATGTAGTATACTATTTGTTTATTAAATAGTAAGTTATCATTGTGAAGTTAATCAGCGTAGGTTGAAAAATCTATATTTACTGTCGAGGTTGCAAGTCCATCAATAAAAAGATTATGTAGCCACACTTTTTCGTAAAGTTTAAAAGTGTTTTTCTTTCTAAGCTTCTTAATTGAAGAAAGAATAGAGGATCGCTCTCTTGTGGAAGAAATTTGACTAAGTCTAAAGCTACAAGCAAAGTGAAAATAAGAGTTTGTAAATTGTTAAATTACCTTGAAGTTTAAGACAACTGTTTTTCATCAGATCTATTATTGTTTTTAAAGTTGTGATTCCAAGAAGACTTGTTTATGACATGGATAGTGATTGATTTACAAGATCAAGATACTTTGTGTAATGCCTCAAGATCTATCTAGTTTCTTATTTGGAGTTAAATTTTATAGAATTAAGACGAGTTTTGGTCATTTTGAGGTAGTTGCCATTTTTGTGGGTGAGTTTTGATTAGGTTAGGGGTGGAATTAGGAGAAGTTGTGTATGAGAGAGTTTTTCTGTTTTGTACATAGAACAACTTTCCTCAAGTGAAATCTTTGTGATTCACATGATTTCACATCCATTTGGTGACTCCAAAGTGGATTTTGAGTGGTTTTATGCTAATGATGTGCCTAGATTTTCGTGCCAAGACATTGCAGGTCCTAAACGGAGGTCAAGAATAAAGATTTAGCCTTAGATGAAGAGATACAAAGTCGAAGAGGAGGATGGAATGTTTGAGATGAGCTATTGAGCATCCTCATCGGATCACCGAGGCGCAAATGGTGCACCATGGAAAAGGGTTTTTTTCCTGGTGTAATCAAATGGGAATGATGATCGCGTGTCAAGAAAGCTTCTGGACCATGCTTTTTCCAAAAAGGGAGACCACCAAAAATATGGAACGCGGATCAAGAAATCTCCAGAAAGGGCTACTTTTGGCTTTCGACGTGAAAAAGAGGAATACACAGAAAATCGAAGAAGAGCTGAGAGTGAGAGTGCAAGTGTGATTGTGAGTGCGAGTGCGAGTGCAAGATTTTCATGAGAGTGAGAGTGCGAGTGAGATATCTCAGGGGTAGTCAAGTGGTTCTAGCTTTTTCCTCCAAGAGTGCTTCATCAGATTGTTGTAAGTTTTCTTGATTATATATAGAATTGTTCTCTTTATGCCTCAGAAATTTACACAAATTTCTATTTTCTTGAATTGTATTGTGATTATTGAGTCGAAGCCTCACACTCACAGACCATCAAGCTACTCGACTCCATTTGGTCAATCTAATCTAGTACATGTAGGATTCAACAAAACGTATGTAAAGTTATGGAAATCATTATTTTGGTCAGAAATCAAAATTTATTGTAAATCATGTAAGAGAGTGTCATTTTGCCAAAGAGTCAAAGTGGAACAAAGTAGAGTCAAAGGGGAATGGAACTTCTTGATGTTTCTAATCGAAAGTGGGTGTCCATTTCTATGGAAATCATCATTAAGTTTTCTACTACTAGAGGAAGTTGTGACATGTTTTTTATAGTAGTGGTGGAAATACTTCACTAAGATCACATATTTATTTTTAATGAAAAAGACAGATGGAGCCATGAAAGTGGCGAAACTTTTTATGAAGGAGATATTTGAACTCCATGGTTTACCCAAAAATTAGAGTGTCAGATATGTAATGATCCACTTTGGATTTTAAATTAAAATATATTTGTGAGTCTAGGAACTTTTGTGGACACTTTTTGAAACAATAAGAATTTTTTATTTATGTTTAAGAGAGATTTCTACTATTTTGTGGACTGTTTTTGAGTAGTTTAGAGTCAAAATTAGAGGAAATGTTGTATGAGAGAGTTGTAGATAATTTGAAGTGGATAATTTTTGCAATACATTCATTCATTTGGTTGTGTCCAAATCTACCCTCCGAATTGGTACACAAGTCATCTACATCTCATTATTTGCTTAGTTTTTCATGCCACAAATTTGCACGTGCTTTTTGGGAGTAAAGATAAAGTTTTTTGGTGTGTAGACTTCAAGAGAAAAAATATGCAAAATTCAGAGGGTTTTGGTTTTGGGACTAGGGATAAAGTGTTTTAGTGTGTAGACTTCAAGAGCAAGAATGTGTAGAATTCAGAGGGCTTCGGAAGTTGTCTTGTAGAAATTTTCTAGTTCTTCATTGTCTAGGAGATATAGTCTCCTTAATAGGGTTGTTTTCCTAGGTGGTGGTAGGAGCACCGAGCTAAAATTGGTCATGCACACGTTTTCAAGAAATATGATCAAATAAGGTCCTCTTTTGGCAAATTTTGAGTTCACTCTTGTGCATATTATTGAGAGTGATCTCTCTTGGTTTATTAATCATTGATTAGAGGATGATTAATTGAAATTTTAGATATGTATATCATTTTATGTGATCAATCTAATCTAGTACATGTAAGATTCAACAAAACATATGTAAAGTTATGGAAATCATTATTTTGGTCAGAAATCAAAATGTATTGTAAATCATGTAAGAGAGTGTCATTTTGCCAAAGAGTCAAAGTGGAACAAAGTAGAGTCAAAGGGGAATGGAACTTCTTGATGTTTCTAATCGAAAGTGGGTGTCCATTTCTATGGAAATCATCATTAAGTTTTCTACTACTAGAGGAAGTTGTGACATGTTTTTTATAGTAGTGGTGGAAATACTTCACTAAGATCACATATTTATTTTTAATGAAAAAGATAGATGGAGCCATGAAAGTGGCGAAACTTTTTATGAAGGAGATATTTGAACTCCATGGTTTACCCAAAAATTAGAGTGTCAGATATGTAATGATCCACTTTGGATTTTAAATTAAAATATATTTGTGAGTCTAGGAACTTTTGTGGACACTTTTTGAAACAATAAGAATTTTTTATTTATGTTTAAGAGAGATTTCTACTATTTTGTGGACTTTTTTTGAGTAGTTTAGAGTCAAAATTAGAGGAAATGTTGTATGAGAGAGTTGTAGATAATTTGAAGTGGATAATTTTTGCAATACATTCATTCATTTGGTTGTGTCCAAATCTACCCTCCGAATTGGTACACAAGTCATCTACATCTCATTATTTGCTTAGTTTTTCATGCCACAAATTTGCACGTGCTTTTTGGGAGTAAAGATAAAGTTTTTTGGTGTGTAGACTTCAAGAGAAAAAATATGCAAAATTCAGAGGGTTTTGGTTTTGGGACTAGGGATAAAGTGTTTTAGTGTGTAGACTTCAAGAGCAAGAATGTGTAGAATTCAGAGGGCTTCGGAAGTTGTCTTGTAGAAATTTTCTAGTTCTTCATTGTCTAGGAGATATAGTCTCCTTAATAGGGTTGTTTTCCTAGGTGGTGGTAGGAGCACCGAGCTAAAATTGGTCATGCACACGTTTTCAAGAAATATGATCAAATAAGGTCCTCTTTTGGCAAATTTTGAGTTCACTCTTGTGCATATTATTGAGAGTGATCTCTCTTGGTTTATTAATCATTGATTAGAGGATGATTAATTGAAATTTTAGATATGTATATCATTTTATGTGATCAGTCTAATCTAGTACATGTAAGATTCAACAAAACATATGTAAAATTATGGAAATCAATATTTTGGTCAGAAATCAAAATGTATTGTAAATCATGTAAGAGATTGTCATTTTGCCAAAGAGTCAAAGTGAAACAAAGTAGAGTCAAAGGGGAATGGAACTTCTTGATGTTTCTAATCGAAAGTGGGTGTCCATTTCTATGGAAATCATCATTAAGTTTTCTACTACTAGAGGAAGTTGTGACATGTTTTTTATAGTAGTGGTGGAAATACTTCACTAAGATCACATATTTATTTTTAATGAAAAAGACAGATGGAGCCATGAAAGTGGCGAAACTTTTTATGAAGGAGATATTTGAACTCCATGGTTTACCCAAAAATTAGAGTGTCAGATATGTAATGATCCACTTTGGATTTTAAATTAAAATATATTTGTGAGTCTAGGAACTTTTGTGGACACTTTTTGAAACAATAAGAATTTTTTATTTATGTTTAAGAGAGATTTCTACTATTTTGTGGATTGTTTTTGAGTAGTTTAGAGTCAAAATTAGAGGAAATGTTGTATGAGAGAGTTGTAGATAATTTGAAGTGGATAATTTTTGCAATACGTTCATTCATTTGGTTAAGTGTCCAAATCTACCCTCTGAATTGGTACAAAAGTCATCTGCATCTCATTATTTGCTTAGTTTTTCGTGCCACAAATTTGCATGTGCTTTTTGGGACTAAAGATAAAGTTTTTTGGTGTGTAGACTTCAAGAGAAAAAAATATGCAAAATTTAGAGGGCTTTGGTTTTGGGACTAGGGATAAAGTGTTTTAGTGTGTAGACTTCAAGAGCAAGAATGTGTAGAATTCAGAGGGCTTCGGAAGTTGTCTTGTAGAAATTTTCTAGTTCTTCATTGTCTAGGAGATATATTCTCCTTAATAGGGTTGTTTTCCTAGGTGGTGGTAGGAGCACCGAGCTAAAATTGGTCATGCACACGTTTTCAAGAAATATGATCAAATAAGGTCCTCTTTTGGTAAATTTTGAGTTCACTCATGTGCATATTATTGAGAGTGGTCTCTGCTGGATTATTAATGATTGATTAGAGGATGATTAATTAAAATTTTAGATATGTATATCATTTTATGTAATTTGATCAAACCTCTACAAAGGGAGACTTATGCGAGTGTGCAGCGAGAGAAAGCTTGGTGGTCAAGAGGTTTGAGCTCTTTTATGGAGTTTGGTTTCCATCAAATTATACTCAAATATTGATGGAGATTCTCTGCTAAATAAATGATGTAATTCTTCTATTTCAAGATATTGTCATCAAATCTCAATTTTTTATTTGATGGTAACAATCATAGTGAGGAGGCCCTGTCACATGTGAAAACTTTACATCACAATTCTGTAAATTTTATATGTTGACATCCTAGGTGAACGGGCACCTCATAAGAGATTCCAGATACCCGTATCTTATAGATATATATTCCAGATGCGCCAGAGGAGTGCACCCTTCTTCATGATCAGGACACGGTAATACTAATTGTTTGAGTTTGTTTTTCGTCAATTTGGTTTGTTGTTGTCCATGTATACATTGATATGTTATTTCGTTATAGTGGGAGGTGCACTCCCGCATATACAGGCCGCTATAACACAAGTACTACGTATGCACGATTCCACCCTGTGTGTCCACCGGGGGCAATGTTCGTCACCTCAAGAACTTGGAACATCTCAACCACCATCGTGTTTCGAAGCACCCCAACGTAGATGTCATTTTCTCACATTGGAACCTTTCAAGGTCCCAACGAGAGTGCTTGGTAAAGCCATCCCCTGACATTAGGGTTTACTCAAAGAAATATAGGTTAATGAGGGTATGTGTGGAGTTCCAAGCTTTGTATCAATGCATGTGCGAGAAACACCGTGACACCTTCCGAGCCACAAAATAAGACTTCATCATGTCTTTCGTGGAGGCCGGCATGTACGAGTACAACTCTTGGAGGGAAGCCAAGACAAAGCACTCTAGAAGGCGGCCCAATGGATGCCATGTGTGGGATGTATGCCTTTGAATTCTAACGGTGAGTGGCCTTTTGTAGATTATTTTGGATACATTGTTTAGATGCATCCTACGGTGAGTCTTTGAGCCGTAGTATAGTTTATGGTGCAGATGATACAGGCACGAGTGTGTTGGTTAGTGATCGCCTCGAGGAGGAGGCCACTGCATATGGATTTACAAGGCCGGTGGGAGAGGAGGCGAACACGGACATTGCTGATGGCAGCACGGCCGGTGGGTGCCGTCCTTTCAAGCATCTCCTTTCGAGGTGATTCGCACAACATCTCCTTTCCAGGTGAACTTGCTTGTGCGAATCTTATGTTTTGTGTTTCTTTTAATTTGTTTGCCTTTTCTGCAGAAACGTCCATGAAAGCACCTGCGAAGGTGCATTTTGGGTCATGTATTTATCACACGGCGTGGGTGTTCTTCATAGGAAACGTAACAAGCACCCGTCAGTTTGGGTTACGGTTGGTTTTGCACTTCAAAGACATGGACGAGCTATTGGTCTAAAGGTGGCAGGCTACTCAAGGCGTCACGCACAAAACATTATAAGAGACCTTTCATGGGCAACAACAATAGCATGGTTCAACTGGGCCCGGGCAGAAGGCCAGATGACAGCACGACGACCTGCATGAGGGTGGATTTTACCTTCATAAGGTAAAATCGCAATCGCGCTCTCGCCACTACACGCTACAGCACACGTAGATCCATGGCACTTAGGTCTTTTGCCTTGGTGTTCAAGAGGCTAGCTATTGAGGTACTCGCAGCCGTCAATATATGTATTACGATCGCAGGCTTTCTCGCCAAAATTAGTCGGAAGCTGGCCGTGGAGCCAGTCGGCCCCAAATTGAATATATGCACCAGCCTATATTAATATAGCGCACACATCCTCGTTAAGGAATCAGTTGCAATATCATCGTTATAAACTGCTCCTAATTTTCTACAAGGAGACACAACATACGAGATCATGGACGCAGTCCGCGGGATTCAGCCCATCAAAGACCTCGCCGTGCAGGCAGTGCAGAGTAGTGCTGTGAAGCCTATACAGGACTTCACCCTCGACAGCGTGCGCTTCCTTAGGCGATGCCACAAACCAGACCGTACAGAGTTCACGAAAGTCGCCTGCCGAACAGCGGTCGGCTTCGTGGTAATGGGCTTCGTGGGCTTTTTTGTGAAGCTCATCTTCATCCCCATCAACAATCTTATCGTGGGCTCCGGTTGATATAGCCGTCGGCCTCAGAATAAGCGGTCCGAATGGCAACCAATGAGGCTTTTGAAGCATTGATGAATCTATAACATCCAAGTTTGTAGAGACGATCTGTTAAAGGTTACTAGAACCTTAATGAAGTAAATCTTCGCTTTATATAACCTTGTACTTTACGGTTCACTACACGCCTCAGTCCGTTAGAACCACTTTCTTGTATATAATTTCTTTCAAAAGGCTAAAATTTCAAGGCCTACCCTAACCATCAATTTGAAGGCCTAAACTAGCTCAACCTTTAAAAATTAACTAAATATGTATATTTATGTGTAAAATGTGAGAAATTTTCAAACTAGTAGTCTTCTTTTTCGCACCCCTAATTTCAAAGAGGCCTTCTCTAGAAGGTTTGAAGGGCTTTGGCGCCCTTTGAAGGTTTCAAATTTCACCACTGAATCCCTTGAGGGTTCACCTTGTGACTTTATTGTTTTCTTGTATTTGCCTTCTCTGTGCATATAATTCCCTTCGGGATTCAGCTTTATAGTTCAATAACAACGGTTTGAAGTTACATGGCTCAGTCTGTTAGAACCACTTTCTTGGATATAATTCTCTTGGGGGTTGGGCTTTAATTAAGTTGAGTTTATTATCTTCTTGTATTCGCCTTCTTTGTGAATTGTGTGTGTGTGTGTGTGTGTGTTAGCTAAAGCCTTAGGTTTCACATGGTATCAGTTTAGAAACCCCAGGCTACTTTGTCTCAATCATTTATTTAGGCACACCATCCTTCTCTAGTCTCGCTCTCGTCCTAGGTGATCCATACATCTTCGATGATGGCTTCTACTAAAGGTTCTAGTGCCAACCTTGGTCCTCCTCCTGCTAACCCATGTTCACCTGTTCTTCCACCTCCAAACGTTCTTATTAGAGCTAGACAAGCTCACATATGCCAATCATTTAGTTTAGAGAGTTCGTATGGAACTCATCGTTTCTCATGCTCTCTTGGAGGCTTTTGATGGCACGAACCCTAACCCAGGCTCTTTTGATGCTGAAGCGCAAATGCATTGGCTCTTGAAGTCTAGCCTTGGGACTCAAATCCGCCATCCACTAGGTAATTACATGCTTGTTCGTATAAATGCTTCTACTCTCTGAACAAAAACCTTTAGATATCCCTCCCTCTAGTCCAAACATAGAAGAGAATAAAGCTTATAAGGAAAAGTCAATTAAAGATCAATTAGCTTGTGGTCAATGCTCAATGTGCCAGTTTCTTATTACAATCGCAATTTAGCTCAGTTTCTAAGACTAATTCCTACGTATACTGCAAGAGTGAACATAATGTGTGTAGTTTTTTGCCTCATGAGATGTAGACATGGCCTTGTTCCCAATGGTGAGATGACACCATATGAGTGTACTATTAGGTAAAAGTGTAGCCTTGTAATTTCATGGATAATCATTTTTAAAAGGAATAAATAATTACACATATAAGATATAACTATTACCTATATGATATGTATTCTACTAATCACGATAATATTTACAAATCTAAGTTATAAATGTATGAGAACATCATTTAAGAAGATTTTATGGGTTTATAACACCTATTCAATGCATGATAGGTTTGTGTATGTTTTAGACTAGTTTGAGTGAGTTTCCTATAATTTCTTGTCACCAATCTAAGATGTCCAAGTTACGGATGCAAATTAACCACAATAAAGGACCGTTCAACTCATAAAACTTTTATGCTGCCTCTCAACATAATGTAACACTAGTCTTTTACTTGAGATACAAAAATGGCTCAACTTTGAGTTATAACTAGTTAAAAAATAAATAAAGAAATAAAGAAGCTAAAGAAGCGTTTTATTGTGCTTCAATTTAACATGCACCTACACAAAGTAAAAATATTAAAGAACAACACATATACATATTATTATTTACCATTGCTTTATTTACCTCCCCCCATCCCTAAGGATTTCCAATGGACACCCAAATCGGGCACATATGTATTCCCTGAGAAAGGATGCCACAGCCACTGCTTTATTATTGACCATTGCCTTTGCTTCTGCCCACCTTGTTGCATAATCTGTGGCCACCAATATGTAATACTTCCCATGTGAGGAACGAGGAAGTGGGCCCACAAAATCTAATCCCCACCTTTCAAATGGACCATATACTGGGATAGGGTTTAAGGGTCCGGGAACCAATTGCTTATGCCCATATATATGCCTGGCATACTTCACGGCTTTTGCACCACTCATAGACATCTTTGCTGAGTCGAGGCCAATAAACCCTGTGTTAAGGATCCTCCGAGTTGTGCTGGCTAAGGCAGAGTGACCTGAACATTCATGACATAATTCCGTAATCCTTTTAAATTCTTCCAGGTTCACTACCCTCCTAAGAATCTTATCCTTACCTTTCTTATAAAGAACATCCCCTAGAATTGGGTAAGGTTGAGCTTTCTTGGTAAGCCTTTGCTTCTGTTGAGGACTCAATCCAGGAGGGAAGTATCCTGTATCTAAATAGTGTTGAACATCTTGGAGCTCAGGCCAACCTGTATCCATTAATGCAAAGAATAGCTACTTTGAAAGAAGCCAAAGTTTTAGTAGCCAATTTATCAGCCTTTTGATTATCCTTCCTGTTAACATGCACAAATTTACAAAACTCAAAAGCTTCTTTTAACTCCATTACCCTTTTATACAATTCTTGGAGATTAGGACTCCTTGCCTTATATTCTCCTTTCATTTTTCGGATGACCAATTGCGAATCCCCTTTAACCTCTACCTCTTTAATTCCATCTTTTATGCAATCTTCTAATCCCCAAATTAATGCATTGTACTCAGCCACATTATTTGATATAGCATTTGGAAATTCCCTACCCTTTGCCCATACCTCTTTTCCTTCTGGATCAAATAAAACTATCCCCCCAGCCCCACATTGCCTGGAAGGGCTAAAAGGCTCCATCAAAATGCATAGTGAAAGCAGTTGGTGGTGTCTCCAAATCTTCATATACTTCTTCCCTTGCTCTTGTTCCTTCTTCCTCTTCCTTCCTGGATGGTAAGCAAATCTGCAAGAGAGGCCCTAGTGGTGTTTTCTGTAATAAAAGGGAAAGAGAATTCTTGAAGCTCACAAATCCACTTTGCAAACTTTCCTCCTACTGGATTGGGTTTGCAGACTAAGAATTGTAAAGAAGGTTGAGATGTGAGGAAGAAAAAAGGGCGAGGTAACAAGTATGACTTGAACTTCTTTACTGCAAAAACAAGAGACAAACCACCTTTCTCCATTTCACCATACCTCTCCTCGGCATCAATCAGTTGTCGGCTTGCATAATACACTGGTTGCATACGCCCTTGCTCTCCCTTTTGCAAGAGTATAGCACCCAATGAATGTGATGAGACACTTGGATTCACATAAAAGTCCTCCCCCCACCTAGGAGGCTGCACAATTGGACTTTGACTCATGCATTCATTGAGAAAACAAAAAGATTGAATTTGATCGGGCCCCCATTGGAAAGAAACATTCTTCTTTGTTAACAGATTTATAGGATACATCTTCTCAGAGAACATGTCAACAAAGCATTGGTAATACTTTGTTTTACCCAAAATCCTCCTTACCTCCCTTACATTGGTAGGTGGTGGGAGGGCCACAATTGCCTGCACCTTCTCAGGATCCATCTCTATGCCTTCTTCATAGATAACATGTCCCAAGAGAACCACCTTCCTTCGTGCCAAGTGGTATTTTCCAGGATTAAGACACCTTTTTGCATCATCAATACTTTGTAAGGCCAGCCTCAACTTTTCCAAGTGATCCATGCAGTTTGAATAAATGTAAAAATCATCCAAAAAGACCCTTATAAACTTTCCCAAGTAAGGTGCAAATACCTGACTCATGAAACGTTGAAAAGTTACTGGTGCATTGGTCAAGCCAAATGGCATCACCCTATAGGCATACACTCCCCAAGGGGTGATAAATGAGGTTTTCCTTTGATCTTCTTTACAAATCCGGATTTGAAAGTATCCAGAGTATCCATCACACACTGAATACAATTCATGACCTGCAACTTGATCCAAAATCTCATCCTGAAAGGGTAGAGGATAATAATCCCTCTTTGTGCATGCATTCAGAGGGCGAAAGTCTACACACACACACCATTTTCCACCCTTTTTGGGAGTGACTACAACTGGGAAAATCCACTCTGAATTCTCTACTGGAAAAATAAATCCAGCTTCAAGCAAATTAGTTACCTCCTTCTTAAGCACCTCTGCTTGCACTATTCCCAAACGCCTTAGCCACTGTACCACTGGCTTACTTTGGGGCTTGAGATCAATCTTGTGCTCTACTAGGGTAACTTGGCGTACTTGCAAGTAGCTGTTTGCAAAAAGGTTAGGAAATCCATCCAACATTTTTAAGTAATTCTCCCTTTCAGTACCTGCTATGGACTCGTCAAGAAGAAGTTCATTTTGTTGGTGAAGATTAGTAAGGTCCTCATCTCCTTTCTTGCACATGGTTAAAGAAGCTTCCCCTTCCAAGGCTCCATTGTCTTCAGCATCCCCTCGATCCCTTCTCAGGGAAAGACCAAATGCAACTCCCTCCACCTCCCCTTCTGAGATGGAATCCTCGGAGCTACCACTTGTCTCCTCTTCATCGAATGACTCTGACTCTGAAGTTGAAGGTTCACCTCTTACCACTTTCTTGCGACGACTCTTGATGTTGTAGTGGACCTTCTTATTCTCACCTTGTAGAATAAGATCACCTGTCTTCCACTTTTGAATTGCTTTCACTTGTCAAAGCCATGGCCTACCTAATATTAAGGGGTAAGCCCTAGCATCAGGCTTTGTAGGAATGACCTGGAAAGTTGTAGGCACAGAAATACCACATACATCCACTCCCAAATTCCTGAGAATTCCTAAGGTTTTCACCCTAGTATTATCAGCAGCAAGTTTAATGCAATAGGGAGAGTTGGTAGAAGACAACTTCAAATCAGCATCTTTCATTATTTTTTCACTCATGACATTGATTGATGCACCTTCATCCATGTATACATTAGAAATTGTTTGCCCCTCAATGATAACATCAATCACACAGGCACATCATCTCCTACATCAATATCCACCTTTTGAGCATAAGAGTCCCATTATCCCTCTTCTTCTTTTTCTTAGATTTCCTTGTGCTATCCAGCTTACCCCATTCCTTTCTGAGCTTTGGAGAGAGTGCCAAAAGCTGCCCAAATATGATTTGTCCCTAAGATCTGTTAAGAGGTCATAACTAAGAGATCCTTGTCCAAGAGGAAAGTCAGATTGTCCAATTTTTTTCCTAGATGACTTCTTCTTCTTCTTATTTTTCTCCTCTTCTTTAGATTTATCTTCTTGTTGTTCTTCTTCCTGACTCCTAGTTTTACGACCCCTTTTTGCCATTAATGGCATCAATGTTTCCTCTTCTTCTTCTGAGCATGTTTCCTCTAAAAGTGCTACTCAATTTTAGACACTCAGTGCGATAGTGCCCCTTCTCTTGACATTCATAGCATGTGACACTACTTTTATCCCTAGGTTTATCCTCAGCTCATGGAACCCTAGGTGGCCTTGCATTGACTAAGTGTAACTTCAAACCCGAAAATTCTGCCATAAGTTGTGCAATGTTATGATCCAAGGATGGAGCTTGTACCTGAGATGTTGAGGCTATCTCTACTTGTGGTGGGGTTGGCACACTCGGAGAAGATTGGAATGTGGACTTAATATGAAGAGTGGCCTCCTTCTTCAAAGCAATACAGAGAGCCTCTTTAAAATTAGTGGGATCTTTGCTAAGAACTTTTCCATGCAAGCATAGATCCAAAGCCTTGATAAACTTGCTCATCTTAAGGTGCTCCATTGCTAAAGAACTCTTTGAATCTTCCATAGAAGGTGAAGAAGAAGAAGCAATAACATGTAAAGCAGCTTGTTGATATTTTATGAATAAGGCTTCATACCTCACTGAAAAGGCAGAAAATGACTCTCCTTCCTTTTGGAAAATTTGATCCAATTGCAATAGTAAAGCATTTGGTGACTCCACTGTCCCAAATCTCTCCTTCATTACGTTGGTCAACCTTTCCCAATCATTCTTGGACTCCTCTGGCAAAGCCTCATGTGAAGTTAAGGTCACGTCCTCCAAGAAATCTGAAAGTATTTCTGCCCTCTCCTTCATAGACCAACCCGTCAAGCGGCATGCTTGGTTAAACTCTCGGAGATAACTCCTCGGGTCTTCTCCTTCCGATCCTTGGAACACCGGAATGTTGAACATCTTGCACCAAAAGATGAGTAGCAACAAGGGAAATTTCCTTTTTTCAAAATAACTTTTTTTTAATCATGCAGGACCTTCAGGTTAAAATAGAATAATTTTAAGTAAAACCTGCCCGCCCTCTCCACCAAAAAGATGTGACACAAAGTTGGGGTTTTGACTTCGGTCACTTCTTAGAATCAAAACACACTTGTATGAAACCTCATAGCCTCCTCACCTCCCTTTCTCTCCCTAGGTTAAGATAAATATATACACATCAAACGTGAGATCATAGATCATGGAAGGAAAGATGAAGGGCTCCGGAGAAGCAAGAGTTTCTGCCAGTCGTGCAGCTCTAAACAAGAGTGCAATTCTTTGTTGGAAGAAAATCTTCCGACTTAGGATTATGTGAACGGAAACATATGGGGAATGTTGGAAAGGTTCATCCGTTCGAATTGGGCGATTTGGACAGAACATATTAAAGCAAAAGAATATAACAATCACTTACAAGAGGATAAGACACATGGGGTTTTCCTTTTGATAAGAGATTAGGAGGAATTAATCATTATTAAGAAGAAAGAATGGCCAAAAGTCTATAAAAATAGAGATACACATATAATTACAGTTTTAAATCCATATAGACTATGCAAAAGAGGATTATATAGCTGCGTAGAGCTTGAAGAGAGCTTTGCATCTATATAAAAACTTTCAAAAACGGGCAACTGAGCGAAAAGTTACGAGCATTTTATTACAAGACTATAAAACTGCCAAAATTCGCCTAAAAGTTGGTAACTTTGGGAGAAATTCTGATCATCAATGAAGTAAAGGATTAAGAAATTAGTTACATGATTGAAAAGAGATTATAAAGAGATTCTTAGACATATGATCAATTTTAGAAACCAATACCCGAGTGATGAGTAATTACCGATTGAAATTTGGGTATTGGACCACAAAAACTGCACTTCCCTCTCTTTGCATGAAACCTCAATTTTCACGTAGCCTCTTGCCTCTCATCTCCTTCATGATTCAAGCTAGAGGGTAAGGGTTAACATTGCTCAGCAGACAATTGTAAAGATTTACCTATGGTCACCAAAGTCTTTCCACATGCTCAATACTGCTAAAACCATTGGTACCTCCAAAGGAGGGCGGCAATAAGCCAAGGGCTACCTTGAGAAGTCACATGCCCGCCAAGATAATAACTCCTTATCCCACTTATCATGAATCATAAAAGAGGTCCAAAATTGGGTTAAGCATGAGGAGCTAATGCTAAATGAGACATTCACATGTAAAAAGAGTGTTTGAATAGGGGTTTGAAAGATAAGAAAATGGCAATGACACAAAATGCTCAATTGAGGAGGCTCATTCCTAGGGCTCCTTTTATAGGTGGAGAATCACCCTCTCTTCCATTGTTACAAATTATAACATAAAAATCTTCAACCCTTCAGTGACATAAGGGTAGATGTCACCATCAATTGTCCTCTTAGGCTAAGTCTTCTATTGATTATTAAATTGAAGACTTTTTGACTTTGAAAGTGTGATGAGATAATAGCCAAGTCTAAGTGGCATGTAGGTGGATATCCCATTTACACATGGCGGAATTCTCCTCTTCCATGTAGGCATTCTAGAAGAATATTTCCCAATTATGCACCTACACACACTCCTCCACATGCCTTCCACACTCCCCAACTTGTAGCCTTATGGTGAATACCATATTAATAATACAATAAAAGTCCATGTGAGCATGAAGGCCCACTTTTATTTTCCACATCACTAGCCTATCTACCATACCAAAGTATTTATCAAGCATACTTGTGGCATTTACAATGTGTGCACCCTAAATCAAGTAAAACCATTATATTTGAAGATAGAATGTTGTTATCAAGGTAGCTGCCAAGCCGTCGTATCACCATGCCATTATTCCATTGTGGGTGCCACAATCTTCTTGGACAAGCTTCCACCTTATTACCATTGAGAAACCATTAAAATATGCACAAAATTGAAAATGAAAGATATTAATTTTTCATGTCACAGTACCCTTCTCCCATTGCCGAAACTTTGTTGAGTCTATTGCCATGATCCCACTTGGATGCCTTCTCACAGTTGCTTGAGAACCATGACACACCAAATACTTGAACCATTTGACATCTAATATGAAGATATCAAATTACCTATATCCAACCTAGATGATATTCTCAATCATCCCATAATAATCAAGCTTTCTCCCATCCACTTTCTCAAAACTTTCCATAATCCCACTGTCTTATGTATTTCTCTTAGAGTCAACTCTACTTGAGCAAAAATTATTTCCTTGGGAACACATGGCATTATAAATGGTATACTACAAAAAAATACACAAAATAAACAATATATATGACCCCAATATAAAATTAATGTTTTATGTTGAGAAGAGATGTAGGGACACACTTACTTTTTGTAGACATCCTCTTGCATAATCCTTTCCTCTTCGATGAACTCTTCTCCATCTCTTTCCAATACCGTCTCCATCTCTTTCCAATACCGTCTCCATCTCCTCCCGTCTCCATCTCCTCATATAGCCAATCAATGTTTACAATACTTGAGAAGTTGAACAAGGTTGGGTAGAAAACCACACATCTCTCATGTTGCCACCTAAAAGCATGTCTCTCTTCCTCTCTCATCCTTCTTACCTCTTCATACCTTGCAACCCACTTATTCATTGAGTCACTATTGAGAACAGAAAATGTATTCATCTTGTTGAGAATTGCTTGATCCATGTTCTGGCCTCTTCCCTTTCCATGTGATACATGTTCCACCATGTGTTCCTCATTACGTCATAATCTAGGAATGGAGGGCTTCACTATATTAGAGAGATATTTTGAAATGTATACAAGTGACTCTTTTACACCAACTAACCCTCAAGCAGATCACCAAGGAGGAGATGCTTACACTTCAGAGGGGGAAGATTGGCCTTGATTTCCTCTTAGTTTGCCACCTTTATATACCTTTGTGGTAAGCAAGAATCTGATGAAGAGGTAGAGGTGGAGGATGTCTCAATTGGAGGCATGGTACAAGGCAAGGAGTAGGATCCTAAACCTGAGGTCCTCAACCAGCTTGTTGAGGCCATTATGGCCAAAGATCTCCTCCAAATTGAGGTACCTCAATCTGGTGAAGCATTCTCGTCAAAGGCATTGGTGCCATACTCTAGAGAAACCAGTGCCTCAGCGACAACATAGGGTGAAGAAGAGGTGGGAGAGGGTACCCTATATGCCTATATGTACTAGATATTGTGGGAAAGGGAAAGGAGAATATGCATGAGATGTCGGAGCTTGACCTTAGTAAGCTCAGCTCTGTGTGGGTGGTGATTTGAAGGGGAGGAATTCCTGTTTTTACATGACCTAGAAAAGGTCTACAAGCTCAACCAAGCCGAGTTTCTCTCCTTGTTAGCTGTGCATGATGAATTTCCCATCGACAACAAGGTCTCGAAGGCTTTTCCCAACAAGGGCTTGTTGTGGTGCAGGGTGGTGTGCATGAGTCAGTGTGATGATCCTCAAATCAGCAATTGCAAAGGCTTAACAAAGCCATGTGTGACTGAGGATGAGTTTAGAAAAGCTCAGGAATAATTTTTGTCGACGACTAGAGAGTCTGAGGACGCTACATTAGTGTCGTTGGAGGAACACAAGTCCTCCTTTGACATTTGCAAGCCTGAGGTGGTGTGCATGAGTCAGTGATGATCCTCAAATCAGCAATTGCACAGGCTAATCAAAGCCTTGTGTGACTGAGGAGGAGTTCAGAAAAGCTCAGGAATAATTTTTGTCGACTAGAGAGTCTGAGGACGCTACATTAGTGTCGTTGGAGGAACACAAGTCCTCCATTGACATTTGCAAGCCTGAGGTGGTTAGCTCTGATGCCAAGCACACGGTAAGATAAATTATATATGAATCTAATAAATATAATTAATAATACTACTAGAATTCCACTAATCCTCTTTCTTGTGTGCTCAGGTGGTTCACCTCAAAAAATGTTAGTGTACCATGTGAGTTCAGTAGGAGGGGTTTTTGAATTAGATACGTTGAGAAAAATTAACAGGATTACATTAATAGGAGGGGTTTTTTAATTTAACTTTAGAAAAAAATCCGTTACTTCATAAGTACAGAGGGGTTGTATTATTGGGGGAAAAATTTTAGTTGAGGGCTTTTTTAAATACCTCTTGAACGCACGTGATACCTAGGGTTTTCTAGTAGTGTACCCCCTGAGATTGTGTGCAGCATATAGTCTCTGTAGATGCTTGGGATCAACGTAAAGGTGGCACACACACGAGGGTTTTGGAAGAGATGTTGCATTGGCCCCATTACATGGGTCGTATTGCACCTCAAACACCTTGTTATGGTGCACAATGCATTCAGTCCCATGGCAAGCTTCTACATGTTAGCCCTCAAAGTACTTAGCAAGGTCCTATGCTTGTCAACGACTCCAAGAAATGCTGACAAGATAGTGCTCATCAACAAGGCTGCAACGTACCCTGCCTTCCAAGGGGGTTACACTTCTGAAGTGCTCACACACACTGTATTTGCAGAGAGTATTGGTCAAAAGGACCCTGGTTGTGTTGTCAATGCCATATTGTCGGGGACCCCTCCACTTAGGAAGAAGAGGCGCAAGACTGTAGCTAGGCATCTCAAGAACATTATGAGTTAGCTTGAAAAATTATTGTAGATACTGTGTTTGACACTACTACTTTGTTAGAGATAATCAATGTAAATCCTTTTTATTAATAGAAGTGGGTTTTTTATACATAATGTCTACATAAAGTTTGATAATGTAACTTTTTATATGTGAGAGAGAGAGAGAGAGAGAGAGAGAGAGAGAGAGAGAGAGAGAGAGAGAGAGAGCCATTGTGGATAACACTAGACTGCAAGCATGTTTAGTTTGTGGTATCAGTAATGATTAATTTAGGTCAACTTCCCATGATATCCCCTATCCTCTCTAACCACAATGGGTGTGTAGTTTTGTCCTATCCAGCCATGATATGAGAGAGAGAGAGAGAGAGCCATTATGGATAACACTGGATTATTGCATGCATGTTTATTATGTGGTACCAGTAGTAATTAATTTGGGCCAACACCTAGCTCTAATTAGCAAGGCCTATGTGTATGTGAATGTGCCTACTTGTAAATTCTTGTACATGAGGACACCAAATACAAAAATAACCCCAACTTGAACAAGGCGACGTTTGCCCAGACAGGAAGCGCCTATGTGTATGTGAATGTGCCTACTTGTAAATTCTTGTACATGACAATTGGAGGACACCAAATACAAAAATAACCCCAACTTGAACAAGGCAACGTTTGCCTAGACAGGCTTCCTGTCTGGGTAAAAGTCGCCATGTTCAGGTTGGGGTCCTTTTGTATTTTTTAGCCTTCAATTATCATGCATAAGCATTCATATAGGATTGTCTATAAACTAGTTGCTTAAAATTAAAGATATATAGTGCCTTACAAAGTAGTATTAAGATCATAAAAGATACCCCTTTACATGATGAGAGAGTTAATTCGGCTTGTCAACCTCCTTGGTTTGTGCTTTGTGACGAGGTGAATCAGGTCGATCACAATAACCACCCCAGTAATAGGCCAATACCTAGCCTAAAAATCCTATGGGTGTCAAGAGAGAAACCATGGGCACGAGACACCATCCACCTCCCCTCTCTCTCTTGTTTTCCATTGTGAGGGCTTGTCTCCTGGTGGGGTACCACCTGTGCAGCCTGTTCACCTGGCCCCTGTTGAAAAACCATTGAACCCTATGACATAACCTTCTTGGACAACTCTTTGGCCCCTTCAAGGACATTTTTTTGGCTAGCCGAGATTTTTACTCTCTCGGTGACCTAGGCGCCTGTCATGTACTCCTTTCCTCTCACTGCAGTTTGCACTAGGTGTGGTTACCTTTCTGGTGGGCTGGTCTTTTCTCCTCTTGTTGAGATTTGTGGCATGTCGATCTCTGCTCCTTTCCTCTCACTGCAATTTTCACGAGGTGTGGTTACCTTTCTGGTGGGCTGGTCTTTTCTCCTCTTGTTGAGATTTGTGGCATGTCGATCTCTGCTCCTCTGCTTTTTGGGCTTTGTGGCAGGCCGCTCTCTGCTCCTCTTCTTATTGAGCTTTGCGTAGGAGCTTTGCGTGGTGACCCTCCTCCTCTTCTTGTTGCTCTTCATGGTAGGCTGTTTTAGCCTTGCTCTTCTCCTCCTTGAGTTCTCCATGTAAATTTTGTACATGTGATTTCTCCTTCTATGCCTTCGGTGCCGTGCTTTGTAGCTTTTCTCATCATTTATTTGTCACCTCTTCTTGTGCTGGTTTTTCTTCTTCGAGTGCTTTAGCTCTTTTTCGAATTTCTTGTTCGCGACGATTAACATCTGGAGGAATCTCTACATTGAAGGGCCATCTACTATTTTTCCTTTAGCTTTATTTAATTCTATGGTCAATCGTTCAATAAGCTAAGCTTGCATTATTATCAACCTTATTTCAAGCACTATCAAGGATGCAAGTGCTCTGGTATCACTTGTGAGGCTTCGGCTGAATATTCAGAGTACAATTCAAGAACATGGAATTTGCATAAATTTTTTAAGGGAGAAAGAGAACAATTATGTGTATAATCAAAGAATCTTAAAACAATCTGATATGAAGCACTCCTGGAGGAAATAATTTGAACTACCTAAACACCCCTAGCTATCTAACTAAACACCCCTAAACACCCCTAGCTATCTCACTCGCACTCTCACTCTGCACTCACACTCTCACTCGCACTCTCACTCTCATGAAAAACCCACACTCACACTCGCACACGCACTCTCACTCACACTCTCAATATCTTCTTCGATTTTTTGTGTATTCCACTTCTTCATGTCGAAAGGCAAAAGTATCCCTTTCGAGAGCTTTCTTGATCCACGTGCCATACTTTTGATGATGTCACCCTTTTTTGAAAAAAGCATGTTTGGGAAGCTTTCTTCACACTCGGTCATCATTCCCATGAGATTACTTTTTTTTAAAAGATTCAAAAATGGACTTGTTCTAGTTTAGCAAAAATCTTATAATCCCAATTTGTCTTGGGTACCAAAAACTACATGGTATTTACTCTCGACGATTTGAAACATAGAATGTAAGTTGAATCCTAAACTTTATGGTAACCTCTTTCTCTCTCAATCTCACACCCTCTCATTCAGCCTGCAAAACTGACGCCCAGATAGGTGGCTCGTGAAGGTTAATTCGGCTCGGCAAACTCCTCAGGCTTGTGCTTTGTGACAAGGTGAATCAAGTGTATCACAAAAACCACCACAACAAAAGCAAATACCCAACCTAAAAATCATATGGCTATCACCAGAGAAACTGTCGGCAGCATGAGACCCCATCCGCCTCCCCTCTCTCTCTGTTTTTCCATTGTGAGGGATTGTTCCCCATGCATTTGTGGTGGGCGGGGTGCTACCTGTGCATCCTGCTCACCTCGCCCCTATTGAAAGCCTTTGAACCCCATGACAAAGGCTTCTTAGAGAGCTCTTTGGCCCCTTCAAGAACATTTTTTTGGCTTGTTGAGGTTTTTACTCTCTCGGCTACTACCCAGGTTGCTCTCTTGTCGTTTCCTCTCACTGGCAGTATTGTTACCTTTCCGGTGGGCTAGTCTTTTCTCCTCTTGTTGAGATTTGCGGTGCACCGATCTTTGCTCCTCTGCTTGTTGGGCTTTGTCGACGGGCCTCTCTCTCCACCTCTGCTTATTGGGCTTTGCGGTGCGCTGCTCTTTGCTTCACGTCTTGTTGAGCTTTGTGGCAAGCCGGTCCCTCCTCTTCCTATTGCTCTTCATGGCAGGCCGCTTTGGCCTTGCTCTACTCCTCCTTAAGTTCTCCCTGTACATTTTGTACCTGTGCTTCCTCCTTTTGTGCCTTTGTTGCCGTGCTTTTGCAGCTTTTCTCGTGACTTATGTCACCTCTTCTTCTCTTGGTTTTTCATCTTCCTATGCTTTAGCTCTTTTTCAAATTTGTGGCTCACGATTAAAATCAAGAGGAATCTTTACATATATCCCTATACAGCACCTGAATCGTTCTCGTTCTGATTTGAAGGGCCAGCTACTGTTTTTCCTTTAGCTTTGTTTAATTATGCGGTTAATCATTCAAAAAGCTGAGCCTGCTTGGCCACCCTTTGCTAAATTGCGTTATTATCAGCAATCTTTTAAGCATGATCTAGGATGCAACCACTCTGATACCACTTGTGAGGCTTCGGCTCAATAATCACAGTACAATTCAAGGAAATGGAATTTGCACGAATTTTTGAGGCAAAAAGAGAACAATGCTTTATATAATCAAGAAAACTTACAACAATAGGGACATAAAGCATGAGTAAATGCTATTGTAATGATGAAATGATAAGCATGAGTCGTGCTTGAAATCGAATTGTAAGTGATCTCAATCATTTATTTGAGATTCAATCACTTTCTATATCATATTTTAATACACTTCTCATTTCTAGCCACTAGTGATGTGTGTGAGGGTGCCCGGGTATGTTGAGGAGACATTGGGGGCAACATGGCTTGAACTCATGGTGCTGTGAGTGCCGTGGTAAAGTGGTATGATGAGGGATTAGGTCTTGGTGAAGAGATGGCCCAAACTTGTGCCCTCGGAATTCAAACTTGGGTACAAGGGTTAAAAGAGCTTGGCTAGGAAATTAGCAAGCTTGAATGCACTTCTTCAACTTTCCTTCATCAGCTACCGATTCTAGCATATGGTGTATTCACATTGGGCAAAGTGTTCACACATTAGATAGTTGATGCATTGCAAAGGGTAAATTGTTATGCATTGTATGCAATTACGGACACTAATTGGATGATCTTGGATGCCTATTGATGAATTTTAAATGCATTGTGATAGAAATTTTTACAAGAGCACTTGTTGGGAATCGATGATTTTGTTTGTTTATATTGAGATTTGACCTTAAAAGCAAATAAAATGCTACCAAAATTTCTAAAATTCCCCTGCATACCTACAAACTAAACCCTAAATTTAGTCATAGGGTTTTTTAGGTCTTGCCTAGGGCTTTATACCCTCTTTAGTGCTCCTTTATTACTTTGCATCAATCCTTAAAGATCTTGATTTCACATCATTTTGGGGGTGAAATTAGGGTTTACCAAAAAAATTACCAAACCCTAGACTCTATCGCAAGGGTCTTTACATATCCTTTTAGTACTTAATTAGACCTTCCAATCAATCCCTTAACTCTTTGATTCTAGTTTCATTTGCTAGGTCAAAGTAACATAGTTGACTTTTGACAAAAGTCATAATAGACTTGACGTCCACTTTGACTTTGGTCAAACCTTTTGGGAGGATGATAGTACTTGCTAAGATAGTTCTAGTAAGCTAAATATCATCAAAATTGGTCTAGTTTTGGTCATCTTATAGCCAACTTTCCATTTTTGGTAGCAGTACTTCATAAGCCCTAAAACAAAGAGTATTACATCATCCGAAGACTTTCTGTTTTTGCATATCATGCAACTCTTCCCTTTGCATCCTTGGAGCTTTCCAACAAAATTAGAACCCAAATGTTGAGAAGAGCTAGATGCATGAGAAGTGGAGCCAAGAGATGTATTGGCATAGAATGGTGCATTTTCCTTTAAGAAGAAGGAACATTCTCCTTGTTTCCAAAATACATGTCATTCACATCTCTAATGTTTACTCCTTTTGGAGGCCTTGGCATCCCTAGCATAAAAGTTTTATGAGTTCAGCGGTCCTCTGTTGTGGGTAATTTGCATCTGTAACCTAGACATCTTAGTTTGGTAATAAGAAATCATAGGAAACTCACTCAAACAAGTCTAAAACATCCACAAACCTAGCATGCATTGAATAGGTGTTATAAACCCATAAAATCTTATTAAATGATGTTCTCATACATTTATAACTTAGATTTGTAAATATTCTTGTGATTAGTAGAATACATATCGTATAGGAAAAAGTTATATCTTATATGTGTAATTATTTATTCCTTTTAAAAATGATTATCCATGAAATTACAAGGCTACACTTTTACCTTATACTACTCATATGGTGTCATCAGCATTGGGAACAAGGCCATGTCTACATCTCACGAGACAAAAAGCTACACACATTATGTTCACTCTTACAGTACATGTAGGAGTTAGTCTTAGAAACCTAGCTGAATTTCAGTTGTAAGAAATGGGCACATTGACCATTGGCCACAAGCTAATTGATCTTTAATTAACTTTTCCTTATAAAATTTATTGTGTTCTATATTTGGACCACAGGGAGGGATATATATCTAAAGGTTTTTGTTCAGAGAGTAGTAGCATTTACGAATGAGCATGTAACCTAGTGGATGGGGGATTGGAGTCCCAAGGGTAGACATGTCATTCGCATCTCTAATGTTTATTCCTTTTGTAGGCCCATCCAGGGATTTAATATTCACGTGATCACAAGATTTTTTGTGATAATAACACATGTGAACAAGTTATTCACATGTTCTCATGTTACCGTTCACAAAATAACAAGTCACTTGCCATTTGGGAACCCCTTAAAAGCTTGGCTACACATGGGAATAAGCTATTCACATGTTCTCATGTTACCATCTTCACATAATAGCAGGTCAATGGCCACCTAAGAAGATTTTTTATGCCCAACAAAGATAATTTTTTTAGGCCCTTGTGAAAGCTTTGTGAATATAACATGTGATCACAAGATTTTTTGTGTTATTAACATATGTTATTAACATGTTCACATGTTCTCGTTTACGTCAGTGAAATCCCTAATCCCATCACCAAAAGAGAAGTGTTGTTGCATTCCATTGCCACCATATGAGGAGTTTTATCCACATGAGAACCTTTTAAAGGTGTACAATAATGATTACGTATCCTTGCATCTTAATAAGCCGGATGGACAACACCGTTCCTTGACTCACTTCTCAAAAAGGCCATCTCACTTTTGAAAGTGTTGAGAAGTTGATTTTTTGAATTGATCAGTTGGTCTTGAAATTCGGATTGCTTATGATTAAAAATATCCAACATTTCTCTCATCATGCACATCATCTCATAAATGTCATTGGAGACGGGTGGTGCTTCTTTGGCTTTAGAAGGTTCTTTCCTTGCATTAGCCACCACGTTTGCATAGGTGATCTCCTCATAAGCATTCTTGCCTTCGCCACCATCTCCAAGCATTATCCCCAATGTCAATGCACTATCAATGTCTTCCACAAGTACCCCTTGATTAGGTTCCAACATCTCTTGAGTTTCATCCACAATCTTGCATGCCCTTCTCCTAGGCATAGCTGCAATTCTTGGATATTAATGGATGAAAGGTAAAATGAGATTGGAATTGAGTTTTCAAGGGCTCTATGGAGAGGTAATGATATGTACTAACACAATATGAAAAAACAGAAAGTTTTCGGATGATGTAAATAGTCTCTGTTTTAGGGTATATGAAGTACTGCTAAAAATGGAAAGTTGGCTATAAGATGACCAAAGCTAGACCAAATTTGATGGTATATAGCTTCCTTGAACTATCTTAGCAGGTAATATCATCCTCCCAAAATGTTTGACCAAAGTCAAAGTAAAATTCAACTCTATTATGACTTTTGTCAAAAGTCAACTATGTTACTTTGACCTAGCAAATGAAACTAGAATCAAATGAAACTATGTTACTTTGACCTAGCAAATGAAACTAGAATCAAAGAGTTAAGGGATGGATTGGAAGGTCTAATGAAGTAGTAAAATGATATGTAAAGACCCTTGTGATACAATCTAGGGTTTATAATTGAATTAGGGTTTGATAATTTTTGGTAAACTCTAATTTCACCCCCAAAATGATGTCAAAATCAAGATCTTTAAGGATTGATGCAAAGTACTAAAGCAGCACTAAAGAGGGTATAAAGCCCTAGGCAAGACCTAAAAAAACCCTATGACTAAATTTAGGGTTTAGGTTGCAGGTATGTAGGAAAATTTTAGAAATTTTGGTAGCATTTTATTTGCTTTTAGGGTCAAATCTCAATATAAGCAAACAAAATAATTGATTTTCCCACAAGTGCTCTTGTAAAAATTTCTATCACAAGCATTCAAAATTCATCAATAGGCATCCAAGATCATCCAACTAGTGTCCCTAATTGCATACAATGCATAAAAATTTACCCTTTGCAATGCATCAACTATCCAATGTGTCAACAGTTTGCACAATGAGAATACATCATTTGCCATAATTGGTAGTCGATGAAGAAAAGTTGAAGAAGTGCATTCAAGCTTGCTAGTTTCCTAGCCAAGCTCTTTCAACCCTTGTACCCAAGTTTAAATTCCGAGGGCACAAGTTTGGGCCATCTCTTTACCACCAAGACCTAATCCCTCATTGTACCAACAAGCACCAAGTGATGATGGAAAATTCCAATTCCAATCTTGAATCACACCAAGAATATGCCACATATTCCCATAGCATTAAAACATCAACCTCCCATGAAATGCCAATGTTTTTCAAGCATGTGGGACTTCCAATAGCATGCGAAAAGCCATGGTAATCCTTATTACATGTAGGAATAGCCACTGTTAAGTGATTAGGGCTTCCAAATCACAAACCCTAAATCTTTCCCAAATCTTTAAGAAATGTAACAAATCATGAATTAATGGCAATAGCTACACACCAATAGCCTTCCAGTAGCTTGAATGCTTGAGAATGTTGAAGTATGAAGCTATATGTTGAAGATTTGTGAAGCACAATTTACTAGTTTACCCTCTTCTTCACCATGCTTCAAGAATCACCAAAGAAATCTCCAAATAGCCCAAACTTTCTTGAAATAGACCATTGCTAAGTGTTAGGAAGCATCAACGGCAATACATGTTCTTTTTCCATGCATAGGGTATACTCTCTATAGAGTTTACATGCATTTAGACATAGTCATCACAATACTTCGCAAACCTCCTTATGCTAGACTTCAGTGGGAAGTGACATTGCATGCTAATGTAAGGAGGTCTAGCAAGTATTATGAAGTGGGATCCTCTCACATATTAGAGCATACATAGGCTCTATGCATGCATGAAAAATAGAGCATGCATAGGTCCTCTCCCTTCCACTTGGACTACTCCTTGTCTGAAGCTATTTTATATGCTAATCCTAGCAGTATTAATTTTATAGATGTGGCCACCACTAGAAAATGATCTGACATTTGGAGGGGCATCCTCAAGTACACCTCCCTAGAGGATGACCTAGATTTACATAGTGTCTATGAGGTACAAGTCACTTGGTGGAAGTTTAACTTGAAGTATGGGGCCAATCTATTGAGCCACGGGTGTTTTTTACCTTCTATGTGCCATAGACTTCATCTATCCCACAATCACCCATTTCCATGTGTCCCACTAGATTCGATACCCCTCTCACCTCCACTTTTCCTACCCCTCTCCCTTCCACTTTTCGTAGTCCTCATCCTTTAGCTCCTACCACAACATGGCCTACTCCTATCCCCTCCACATAATAGACCGGACTCACATCCACAATGCCATCTCCTTGACATGCCACAACATCATAATCCCCACTCAAGTGGTAATAGTGCAAAGGAGGTGAGTGGTGGCCGTCACCTGGTGACAAACAAGGTTGCTAGGGATCCTATGCTTTATTATACTCTTGATGAACAGGACAGACCTTTTATGGATGAGATGGGATGGAGGGTTTATTATAACTTCTCTTAAGTAGTTAAACAAAATTTTGAAGATACATTCAATCCATAGGGGGAGAAAAAGGATAAATAATTCATTTATGTGGTGCAATGCATGTATGAGAAATTTTTGAATTCAAGACACACGCATTTTCCAACCAATAGACTAGGGATCGCATCATAAAGATACTGAACAATAGGAGGTCTCACGTAAGAAGGTATACTAAAGAAGGAAAACAAATGCCTGCCAATTTCTCAGTTAAAGCATTAGAAAAAGAAAAATAAAGAAGCTAGGGAGGGTACTTAATACCGTTAGTAAAAGGCATCCCATGCATGCAAAAGTATGGTGCAACAAAGTATGTTTCCAGAGGAAAGGCATGTCGGCTTACATGATTTGTAAGTTTCTTCTTTCTTATAAATCACTAAGTATAGTTCATTTCTCCTCATGAATTTCATATCTTAAGCATGTTGTAACTTGTTGTTGTAGGAAAGTGTAGTAGGTCCGGCCCAAAATGCTCGGGAGAAAAGGTACCACAAGAAACATAGTGAAGTCAGGACATGGGAGTGGATGAAACAATCGGGAGTGTTCACTGATACCGATATCCAACAAGGTCAAGGGAACTATGACTTTGTGAGTAGTTGATTCTTCGAGCTTGAATTTTAATTATCACCGAAGTCGCAATTCATGTGTTGCTTTATCTTTAGCACTAACTTTTTTGTATTGTTTCATGATTAAATGTAGAAAGATGATGCTGAAGAAGGTGGTGGTGCACATGGTGGTGGTGGTGCTTGAGCGAAAGATTATGGCAAGGAAGATCTTGAAGATGAAGATGAGGATTATTTAACTTAATTATTTTTTGTAAAAGCCACTCAATCACTTTATGTAATGTTTTGGAGACCGAGCATATATATGCAATATAATGACATTTTCTATTTGTAATCGCATTTTTTTAAATTTTTAATGTTTTTTATATGTAAAAAGAATGGAGACACAATGCAATTGATGTGGAGACACATCTCTCCCATTTTGTCCCTATTGTTTTCTCATTGTAGACTGAAGTGGGGCTATAAGCACCGCTATGCACATGGTTATGATGCGGTTATAGGTATAGGCGCGTATGTTAGAGAAATTTAAAATTCTGAATTTCCTTTGTTGGCCCACGATTGTGGATGTAGCTATGATCTCCCTCTCTTGTAGTGATGCATGGTTATCTTATCTAGTTTTTTGTGTTAACAATAGTGACTAATGCTTCTCATAGGTACATAAGCTCAAAGAAGATAGATCCATCTTTAATTGATACAATCAGCATAATGGGAGAGGAGGTAACTTGTGCTTAATCGAGGATAATTTTTCAAGATCCATACTAACTAGTCAATTACATCTAGTGGGACACTTTGTGGATGAGGTGGTCACGTGGGGTGTCATGCATGATCATCCATGAGAAGTTCATGAAGACATTGAAAGACTTTGTTAGGCAAAGAGCACAACCAAAGGGGAGAATGGCGAAGGGTTAGCTGGTGTAAAAGAGTCACTTGTATACATTTCAAAATATCTCTCTATAGGGGATCCCTCCATTCCTAGATTATGACGTAATGAGGCAAGTGAACACATGGTGGACCATGTATCACATGGAAAGGGAAAAGGCCGGAACATGGATCAAGCAATGATCAAAAAGATGAATACACTTTGTATTCTCAATAGTGACTCAAAGAATAAGTGGGTAGCAATGTATGAAGAGGTAAGAAGGACAAGAGGGGAAGAGGGACATGCTTTTATGTGTCAACATGAGAGACGTGTGTTTTTTCTACCCAACCTTGTTCAACTTCCCAAGCATTGTAAACATTGATTGGCTATACGAGGAGATGGAGATCGTACTGGAAAGAGATGGAGAAGAGGTCATCGAAGAGGAATGGGAGTATGCAAGAGGATGTCTACAAAAAGTAAGTGTGTTTCTACATATCTTCCAAACATAAAAATTTAATTTTATATTAGGGTTATATATATTGTTTATTTGGTGTTTTTTGTAGTATACCATTTACAATGCCACGTGGTCCCAAGGAACCCATTTTTGCACAAGTAGAGTTGATTCCTGGAGAAATACATTTAAGACGGTGGGGTTGTGGTGGCAAGTTTTGAGCAAGTGGATGGGAGAAAGCTTGATTATTATGGGATGATTGAGAATCTCATCAAGGTTGAATATAGGACATTTGATATCTTCATATTGGATGTCAAATGGTTCAAGGATTTGGTGTGTCGCGGTCCTCAAAAAACTATGTGGTCCTCAAAAAACTGTGTGAATGCATTCAAGTGGGATCATGGCAATAGACTCAATAGAGTTTTGGCATTGGGAGAAGGGTACCTTCCTACTGCCTCAACATAGTGAACACATACATCATTATTAAAAGTTGCTTATTCCATACTAACATTATATATTCATGCTTAATATTTGGTCACTGTCATTATTAATAGGTTCAAATAGATATACATGCCAAGAAGCGGTGGTATGTTATATAAGTTGCTCCTTCAAAGCTGATTTTCCAAGAGGAAGACATTGAAGAGTTTATGTAAGAGATGGCAATATACTGAATAGAGTTTTGGCATTGGGAGAAGGGTACCTTCGTACTGCCTCAACATAGTGAACACATACATCATTATTAAAAGTTGCTTATTCCATACTAACATTACATATTCATGCTTAATATTTGGTCACTGTCATTATTAATAGGTTCAAATAGATATACATGCCAAGAAGTGGTGGTATGTTATATAAGTTGCTCCTTCAAAGCTGATTTTCCAAGAGGAAGACATTGAAGAGCTTATGTAAGAGATGGGAGTACACGATGGACACATCAAGGTTCGAGTGGAAGATCAAGACCATGTATACACGGGATTCGAGGATACACATGTCGATGAGAGAAAATGGAAGAAAATTTGCATCCGTAACCTGGAAATCTTAGTTTGGTGATAAGAAATTATACGAAACTCACTCAAACAAGGCTAAAACATACACAAACCTAGCATGCATTGAATAGGTGTTATAAACCCATAAATCTTCTTAAAGGATGTTCTCATACATTTATAACTTAGATTTGTAAATATTCTCGTGATTAGTAGATACATATCATATAGGAAATAGTTATATCTTATATGTGTAATTATTTATTCCTTTTAAAAATGATTATCCATGAAATTACAAGGCTACACTTTTACCTTATACTACTCATATGATGTCATCACCATTGGGAACAAGGCCATGTCTACATCTCACGAGGCAAAAAACTACACACATTATTTTCACTCTTGCAGTACATGTAGGAGTTAGTCTTAGAAACCTAGCTGAATTTCAGTTGCAAGAAAGTGGCACATTGACCATTGACCACAAGCTAATTGATCTTTAATTGACTTTTCCTTATAAGATTTACTGTGTTCTATGTTTGGGCCACAGGGAGGGATATATATCTAAAGGTTTTTGTTTAGAGAGTAGTAGCATTTACGAATGAGCGTGTAACCTAGTGGATGGGGGATTGGAGTCCCAAGGCTAGACTTCAGGAGCCAATGCATTTAGAAGAGCCTGGGTTAGGGACCGTGCCATGAAAAACCTCCAAGAGAGCATGAGAAAGGATGAGTTCCGTAGGAACTCTCTAAACCAAATGATTGGCATATGTGAGCTTGTCTAGCTCTAATAAGAACGTATGGAGGTGGAAGAACATGTGAACATGGGTTACCCGGGTTAGCAGGAGGAGAACCAAGGCTGGCACTAGAACCTTTGGTAGAAGCCATCATCGAAGATGTATGGATCACCTAGGATGAGAGCGAGACTACAGAAGGATCGTGTGCCTAAATAAATGACTCAAACAAAGTAGCCTAGGGTTTTTGAATTGATACCATGTGAAACTTAAGGCTAGGGGGTAGAGGTGGCGGGGGAGAGAAGCGAGGCGGAGGAGAAGGAGGCGAGGGGGGTGGAGAGGCAGGGGAAGAGATGGCGGGGGAAGGAAGCGAGGAAGAAAAAAAGCGGGGGGGGGGAATGGCGGGGGAGGAAACGTGGAAGGAGGCGGAGGAGGAGAAGGCAGGGGGGGAAAGAAGCCGGGGGGGGAGAAGGCGGGGGGAGGAAAGAAGGCGGGGGAGGAAACGAGGAAGGAGGCAGGGGAGCGATGGCGGGGGAGGATGCGAGGCAAAAGGCGGGGGGGAGAAGGTGAGGAAGGGTGCAAGGAAGGAGGCGGGGGAGAGGACGGGGGACAAGCGAGGGGGAGAGGGGGGCGCGACGGCGAGAAGCAGTGGGAGGGGGAGAGGCGCAGATCGTCAGTCGCAAGTTATGCTCTTTTCATGCACTTCAAACTTAAGAGGTAGAAAACATTCGTGATGTGATTAGTTATGATAGAAACCAAAGAACATCTCTCATCGAATGGTTCAAAGCCAATCAATTGTATGCGGATGCAAATAGCTTATTCTATGTTAATTTCCCTTGCAAGTGGGTGTGGAATTCGGCTCCTCGCTCATGGACTAAAAGGAAAAGGGGTAATATGATTGGACATATGTATAATGTTAGTGCGAGTGCAGGTGAGCAATATTACTTATTACGGATGCTACTAACAGTGTGCAAAGGGTGCAAATCTTTTGAGGATTTGTGAACAATGAATGGACATTTGTATCCATGTTTTAAGGCTGCATGTGAAGCCAAAGGATGCTGGAGAGTGATGAGGAGTGGTATATGTGTCTCCATGAAGATGCAATTCAGAATATAGAATTCCAGCTGCGTCAATTGTTTATCGTTTTATAATGATTTTTTGTGAGCCTATATACGCTGGGCAGATTTGGGATAAATTCTCCGCCGAACTTTCAAAAAAATTTTTCCATTTGTTGTAGCAGAGAGGGTGTGTCGATGTTGGTGTGTCATTCTACAACAATGAATCAGGCTTTGTTGCACATGCAAGATCTCTTACATCAATATGGAAAGTGCTTGGCTGATTTTGAAGGGTTGCCTATTCTAGAAAGATCAAGTGTGACCACTATTAACAATGGTTTGTTGATGGAAGAGATGATGCTTGATTCTGTTCAGCACGCTAATTTGTCTATTTCCATGGAAAGGAATCTTAATAGTTCTCAATCAAGAGCATTTGATACTGTCCTTAGAGCTTTTTCTTTGAACCAAGGTGGTGTTTTTTTCCTTGATGGACCAGGTGGATCAGGCAAAACTTCTCTTTATAATGCCTTGCTATGTCAATTGCGTGGAGAGAAACATGTTGCCTTGGCATGTACATCGTTGGCATGTACATCGTCTAGAATAGCTGCATTCTTCCTCTCAAATGGTCGTACAGCTCACTCATGTTTCAAAATCCCATTGGTACTCAATGCTTCTAGCACATGTGGAATTAAAGCTAATAGCCCAGTGGTGGAGGTGTTGAAGCTTGCAAGGTTAATCATTTGGGACGAGGCTCCAATGATGCATAGGTACGCATATGAAGCACTAGATAGGACATTATGCAAAAAGTGATACAGTGTTTGGTGGAAAAGTTGTGCTCCTTGGTGGTGACTTCAGGCAAATCTTACCGGTTGTGCCAAAGGGATCGCACAAGGATATTGTTGATGCAACGTTATGCTGGTCACATATTTGGAGATATGTGTGTTTTTTAAAGCTCACCCAAAACGTGCGGGTGAGACAGAGTGCTTATAATTATATAGAACATGAATTTGTCAAATGGACATTACAAATTGGGGATGGCACTATAGGTCAGTCAAACAATGAGGACAGAGTGATAATTCTACTGTAAATGTTGATCCATGGCAACTCTGTTTTGAGTTTGGTAGAATGGGTATACAAAGATCTTTAGAGAGTTGAGGATTATGTAATAGACCCTTGTAGGCCATAATAAACTTTTTTGTATCATGCATGTAGATAAAGTTTAAAAGTGATTTTTAGGTGATTTTGGAAGTTTGTGCAAAGTCTCATATGGGCATGTTCTAACAGTCTCATCCCACCTTCACAAGTACATACATTGGGATTGATTTTTGAGCATGTTATGGATTGAATTAGAAAAAGTTTTGTATGTATGAAATGTAGTCCTTATCACATAGAATAACTTTGCCAGAGTGAAGGTTTCATACTTTAGTCGTTTTCAATCTCGTTTGATGTCTTAGATTAGAGAAAAAGTAAGAAAATGCTTGTTTTTCATTCTCTCTCTAGAAAATTCAATATTAAAGTCTGTTTTTTTGAGAATTCGGAGGCAAGTCTGGAGAGAGAGTGTCTCACGGCACTTGTAGAGCTCGCCGAGGAGAACAAAACACTATCTCATGAGCACAGGTAAATTCTCATGAGTTTTGGAGATACAGAAGCTTGAAGAAGGGTCGATTTTTTCAGTGTAAAAAATAAAAAAAATAAAAACTTTGCTAATCTTGTGGAAAAGTTTTCTTTTGTTTTCATGACACTATCTTTGCAGTTGTTGATAGACTCACAAAAATGGCTCACTTCTTTCCAATGAAAAAGACTGACATCACAATGCATATAGCAAAATTGTTTGTGAAGGAAATTTTTTGCTTGCATGGTATGCCAAAAAGCATTATTTCTGACCGGGATTCTAAGTTTACATGTAACTTTTGGAAAGAAACTTTTCATGCAATTGGCACACAATTGCGAATGAGTACTGCTTTTCATCCACAAACAGAGGTGAAACTCAAAGGGTTAATTGGGTTTTAGAGGACATGCTTAGGATGTACGTAAATGAGAAACAAACCAATTGGACTGACTATTTGTCACTTGTCAAATTTGCATACAATAGCTCATGGAATTCATCCATTAAAATGACACCTTTTGAAGCCATGTATGGGTATAATTGTGCTACACCTCTAAACTTCTCAGATCCTGCTAACAAGGTTGAAGTTTCAAAAGACATGCTTGAACAAATGGATGAACAAATGGCAAAAATCAAGAAACACATACGTGAGGCTCAAAAGAGACAAAAGAAACACTGACAAGAATAGGAGGGGTTTGGAATTTGAAAAGGGAGACGTGGTTTTCTTAAGGGTTTTTCCTCAACGAAGTAATTTGGTTTTGGGGAAGGATAGAAGATTGTCTACTCGTTTTGCTGGACCTCTCAAAGTTTTGAAAAAGATAGGGTCATTGGCTTATGAACTTGAACTTCCTTCTGATGTTAAGGTCCATCGAGTTTTCCATGTTAGTTTGTTGAAGAAATATGTTCCTAATGTTCACCATGTTTTGCAGGACAACTCTAAGCTTCAAGATGATGGTTCCCTTCGAGTTCAACCAGATTACATTTTAGATAGGAGAGTTCGAAACCTTGGGAATAGAAACATAGTAGAGGTTTTGGTTAAATGGGATTTATATCCTATCGAAGATGCTTCTTGGGTGGATCTAGATACTTTGAAATCAGAGTTCTTCATTCCAACTTTGAGGAGACAGAGTTTTTGAGAGGAGAGGAGTATGTAATAGACACTTGTAGGCCATAATAAACTTTTTTGTATCATGCATGTAGATAAAGTTTAAAAGTGATTTTTAGGTGATTTAGGATGTTTGTGCAGTCTCATATGGGCATGTTCTGATAGTGACATCCCACCTTCACAAGTGCATACATTGGGATTGATTTTTGAGCATGTTATGGATTGAATTAGAAAAAGTTTTGTATGTATGAAATGTAGTCCTTATCACATAGAACATCTTTGCTAGAGTGAAGGTTTCATACTTTAGTCGTTTTCAATCTCGTTTGATGCCTTAGATTATAGAAAAAGTAAGAAAATGCCTATTTTTCATTCTCTCTCTAGAGAATTCAATATTAAAGTCTGTTTTTTTGAGAATTCTGAGGCAATTCTGGAGAGAGAGTGTCTCACGGCGCTTGTAGAGCTCATCGAGGAGAAGAAAACACTATCTCACGAGTGCAGGTAAATTCTCATCAGTTTTGGAGATACACAAGGGTCGATTTTTCGAGTGAAAAAAAAAACAACTTTGCTAATCTTGTCGAAAAGTTTTCTTTTGTTTTTTTACCACATTTTGTAGCATTGACCGCACGCCAAAATTTACAGGAAAGGGCCGCGCGCTTTTGGAGCACTGTCTCGCTTTTGGCTATTTCTGGAGAACGCGTCTCTCTATATTCGGCATACCGCGAGTGTGTGTGACATATATCGCGAGACCTCTTGTGATTGCGATTGTGAATGTGATTGAGAGCGTGATTGTGATTGAGAGTGTGATTGCGAGTGTGATCAAGGTAGCCTATGCATACAAACGCTCGGGGGTGGTCGAGTGGTCAAGCTTCTGTATAGAAGTACTTTTTCCGTTGTAACCTCTCTTGCAATATAATAAAATCTCTGTCTCTCTCTCCATCTATTTGATCTTGTCTTGTTGTCTACCAATATTCTGTATTGTGTTTGAAGTGGTCTTGTTACAAGTGGTATCAGAGCAGGCTACATCCTTGAAGATGGCGAACTTAGAGGAACGGCTCCGAGAACAAAAAGCACTAATTCAGTCTTTGTGAGATGAATTGAGAAGGGAGAAAGCAGGGAAGGCAACTATGAATCCGGTTGAAGGTATTTTTGTGGATTTAGGAATGGGTGAACCTTCAAACAATGGAGCTAGGGATGCAAGACCGCCAACTAGAAGACAAGAGAGGATATGTGTGGATCACTATCACTGCTTTCACCACTTGGTGCTGAAGTCGTAGTCGCATGACTATCACTACTATGTGACCCGTAGTGTCTATGAGGTACAAGTCTCTTGGTGGTAGTTGAACTTGAAGTATGGGGCCAAGCTAATGAGCCACCCAAGTATTTTTTGCCTTCTATGTGCTAGTAGAGACTTCATCTATCCCTCAATCACCCATTTCCATGTGTCCCACCAGCTTCCCTAACCCTCTCACTTCCACTTTCCCTACCCCTCTCCCTTCCACTTTGCGTACTCCTAATCCTTTGGCTCCTACCATAACATGGCCTACTCCTATTCCCTCCACATAATAGACCGCACATTGACATCCACAATGCCAGCTCTGTGACATGCGGCAACCTTATAATCCCCACACAAGTGGTGACAGTGCGAAGGAGGTGAGTGGTGGCCTTCACCTATGGTGACAAACGAGGTTCGGAGGGATGCTATGCTTTGCCACTCAATCAGCTTATGTAATTTTTTGGAGACGGAGAATTTATATGCAATATAATGACATTTTTCATGTGTATATGAATTGCATTTTGTTTGTATTTGTAATGTTTTTTATATGTAAAAAAAAATCGAGACACAATGCGATTGATGTGGGGACACAGCTCTCCCAGTCTGTCCCTATTTGTTTTTCTTGTAGACTACTGTAGTGGTGCTATAGGCACGGCTATGCAAGAGGTTATGATGTGGTTATAGGTGTGGCTATCACGCGGTTGCATAAGAGAAATTTAAAATTTTGAATTTCCTTTGTTGGCCCACGAATGTGGATGCAGCTATGCTCTCACTCTTTTGTAGTGATGCATGGTTATCTTATCTAGTTTTTTGTGTTAACAATAGTGACTAATGCTTCTCATAGGTACATAAGCTCAAAGGGATAGATCCTTCTTTGATTGATACAGCCCGCATAATGGGAGTGGAGTTAGTGTGCTTGATCAAGGATAATTTTTCAAGATCCATACTCACTAGTTAACTACATCTAGTGGAACACTTTGTGGATGAGGTGGCTGTGTGTGGTGTCCTGCATGCTCATCCATGAGAGGTTCATGAAGAAATTGAAAGACTTTGTAAGGCAAAGAGCACAAAAAAAGGGGAGCATGGTGGAGGGTTAGTTTGGTGTAAAAGAGTTGCTTGTATACATTTAAAAAGGTCTATCTAAAGTGGATCCCTCCATTTCTAGATTATGATGTTAATGAGAGGACGGTGAACACATGGTGATGACCATGTATCACATGGAAAGGGAAGAGGCCGGAACATGGATCAAGCAATGATCAACAAGATGAATATATTTTTTATTCTCAAGAGTGACTCAATGAATAAGTGGGTGGCAAGGTATGAAGAGGTAAGAAGGATGAGAGAGGAAGAGAGACATGATTTTAGGTGTCAACATGAGAGACGCGTGGTTTTTCTAGCCAACCATATTCAACATCATAAGAATTATAAACATTAATTGGCTATACGAGGAGATGGAGACAATAGTGGAAAGAGATGGAGAAGAGGTCATCAAAGGAGGGGAATTGGAGTATGCTATTGAAATTTGAGCATAATGATGAGCTATAGTGGATCAAACACTAGAATCAACATCATTAACAAAGTGATTAGCAAATAATTAAGACATAATTAGTAGGTAATTAGCAAATAGATTAATGTAGGCATGGATACTCAAAAACTAGCAAATTCTCATTAAGGCTATGCCTCAATTTATAGAGTTTACATCAAGCATCAAATCCCATTGATTTCTCCATGATTTACTCTCAGAATATCTCCACCTCTTGCCTGATTCTCTCCACCTCTTCTCTTTTCCCTGAATATCTCCCAGAATAACTCCACACTCCTAAATTCTCTCATGTTATCCTTTATTCTCTCCGAGTAGATCCTTCTCACCTTTTCACAGGTTCTTTCACAATTACATCTTCTCTTTTACAGCCTCCAACCAAGGGCTTGTTCCCGCACACACCCTATTCACTTGTATATTTCAACACCTCCCCTCAAGTGAATAATCCTAGTACACCTAGACCCTATACCAAGTTTGCCTCCCCTTACTTGATAGTCCATGACTAGTGTCTACTCCTCCCCTCAAGTTATCTTAGCACACCTGGACCCTATATCAAGTTTCTCTCTTACTTGATAGTCCGTGACCAGTGCCTCAAGTCCCTAATTTCCATAGTCCTTGACACTCTCTCTCTCTATGTGTCCAAGGCTACTATAAGTGCCCACGACCTTGACTAAAGTGCTCACACATACATCTACCGCGTGGCCTACATCATCGGTGGCACAGAGGTGGTTTTACTTTGTTGGGGTAGGTTACATTGGGTTGTGGGGTCTCTCTCTCTCTCTCTCTCTCTCTCAGAGATTTTCACATGGCTCCTCACTCTTTGGAGCCTCACATCTTCTCTTTTCTTCAGTCTTCTTTTCGTGGCAGCATATCTCCACGCGTTCGTCTCTTCTTTCAGTCTTCTCGGGGCAGCTTCTCTTCTTGTGGTAGCTTCTCTTCTCGTGTCCATGTCTTCCTTCAATTATTCCTTTAGATCTTCTTGGTGTGGATCCTCTTCTTGGAAAGAGATATTCTTCTTCTTTCATGGTTGGGGCCATGAGCTCGTCTGTCGGGTCTTTTTGCTCCATGTGAGCAACATGTTCAAATGATTTGCTGACAGTTCCTTTGGGCTTTTTATGTTTATCTTTTGTTATTATGCAATGCAAACCCAAATTTATGCGGGAGGTCTTACCTCTTGCCTTATTCTGGACAAGGACAGTGTCTATTCCCATTTTTACACTGATGCAATGAGCCCAATACATAATGCGTATAGCATCCATTCTCATGCACATTCCAAAATGCAACTCTGGCTGTGAATAATCTTGATTTTGAGTGAGATTTACAGGCATTAACCAAGGGTTAAATGCAAAATGATGATTATCACAAATTTATCAGCATAATTTTTCCATAAATTACATTAAATCAAAGGTAACCAATTTGTATGGGATGGTTGGAGTATCAAACCAACTCCGATTTACAATCTAAAGTTATAGGGATCTGTATCAGATACCTAATGGTTAATTTGAACCCTCAATTATACCAAAATATAGTGATTAGCACTGATTAATCATTGATTAGCAAATTAATGCTCTATTTTGTATACAGAAAACAGAGTATGCGGGGAGTCGAGATCTGGTGCCTTACACTTCAAATGACCTCAAATGCTTTCAAAGGCATCAATAGCAGTGAGTCTAGTAGAGGATTAAGCCAAGAAACACAAGATTTGACCAAATATTGAAAGCTTAATCTCTGTTTTACCAAAGTCACCTGCAGATTTGATGAAGAGCTTGGATTTCAATGTAGACTTGATGAAATTGAATTCTGTCTTCACCAACTTGTAGAGCATGCTTGAATACACCTTGGGCTAAGAGGAATTAGAGACATTTGATTTGAGAAAGAAGAAATCTGTAAATTACTCAGGAAAAAATGCACCGGCTAAAATCGTAAATTCTCCCTCCTTCGCTGGTGGTTTGCAGTGCTGTTTTGATAGGCAGTGTGTTGGCTACCATATGCTAGAAGCTTTTGCCCTAATTGTGAGTGTGCAAGCTGAATGGAGTCCTCCACTAGCTGGGGGTGAAGGAGGGAAGTGAAAAAATAACTAAAATTTGGATTATTTTCTAATTATCTACTAATCTTAATTAATTAACTAATGGGCTCATAAACCTAATTGATTCTAGGCATGGCTCTGATACCATGTTGAAATTTGAGCATAATGATGAGCTATGGTGGATCAAACACCAGAATCAACATCATTAACAAAGTGATTAATTAGTGGGTAATTAGCAAATAGATTAATGTAGGCATGGATACTCAAAAACCAACAAATTCTCATTATGGCTATGCCTCAATTTATAGAGTTTACATCAAGCATCAAATCCCATTGATTTCTCCATGATTCACTCCCAGAATATCTCCACCTCTTGCCTGATTCTCTCCACCTCTTCTCTTTTCCCTGAATATCTCCCATAATAACTCCACACTCCTAAATTCTCTCATGCTACCCTTTATTCTCTCCCAGTAGATTCTTCTCACCTTTTCACAAATTCTTTCACAATTACATGTTCTCTTTTATAGCCTCTAACCAAGGGCTTGTTCCCGCACACACCCTATTTACTTGTATATTTCAACATATGCAAGAGGATGTCTACAAAAAGTAAGTGTGTCTCTACATCTCTTTTCAACATAAAACATTAATTTTATATTAGGCTCATATATTTTGTTTATTCAGTGTTTTCTATAGTATACCATTTACAATGCCACGTGGTCCCAAGGAAAACAGTTTTGCACAAGTAGAGTTAACTCTAGGAGAAATACATAATACGGTGAGGTTATGGTAAGTTTTGAGCAAGTGGATGGGATAAAGCTTGATTATTATGGGATTATTGAGAGTATCATCAAGGTTGGATATAGGAAATTTGATATCTTCATATTGGATATCAAATGGTTCAAGGATTTGGTGTCTCGCGGTCTTCAAGCAACTATGAGAAGGCATTCAAGTGGGTTATGGCAATAGACTCAACAAAGTTTTGGCAACGGGAGAAGGGTCCCTTTGTACTACCTCAACATTGTGAACACGTACATCATAATTAAAAGTTTCTTATTCCATACTAACATTATATATTCATGCTTAATATTTGGTCACTCTCATTGTTAATAGGTTGAACCAGACATACATGCCAAGAAACAGTGGTATGTTATATAGGTTACTCCTTCAAAGACTATTTTCCAAGAGGAAGACATTATTAAGCTTATGTAAGAGACGGGAGTACAAGATGGACACATCGAGGTTTTGAGTGGAAGATCAAGAGCATGTATACATGGGATTCAAGGATGCACATGTCGATGAGAAAAAATGGAAGATGTAGAGTATGAGTTATCACTTACAAATGTAGAGTATGAGTTATCACCTACCAATGTAGGTGAAAGTGTCCCATGCACAAATGCAACATATGATGATATTTAAGGGGATGGTGATGATATTGATCAGGATGTAGAGTCCACCACTAGTAGTGGATTATATCTCTTTGTTGACATTGGAATGTCCATAGGTGGGGCTATGGATCTAGAGAAAGAGTCTTGTTTGCATGTATGGATCTAACTCAAGACATGGTTGACGAGGCATCCACTTCTATTAAAAAATAAGCAAAGATGGATTTGTTATAAAGCAATGGTAAATAATAATATGTATATGTGTTGTTCTTTAATATTTTTACTTTGTGTAGGTGCATGTTAAATTGAAGCACAATAAAACGCTTCTTTAGCTTCTTTATTTCTTTATTTATTTTTTAACTAGTTATAACTCAAAGTTGAGCCATTTTTGTATCTCAAGTAAAAGACTAGTGTTACATTATGTTGAGTGGCAGCATAAAAGCTTTATGAGTTGAACGGTCCTTTATTGTGGTTAATTTGCATCCGTAACTTGGACATCTTAGATTGGTGACAAGAAATTATAGGAAACTCACTCAAACAAGTCTAAAATATACACAAACCTATCATGCATTGAATAGGTGTTATAAACCCATAAAATCTTCTTAAATGATGTTCTCATACATTTATAACTTAGATTTGTAAATATTATCGTGATTAGTAGAATACATTTTATATAGGTAATAGTTATATCTTATATGTGTAATTATTTATTCCTTTTAAAAATGATTATCCATGAAATTACAAGGCTACACTTTTACCTTATAGTACACTCATATGGTGTCATCTCACCATTGGGAACAAGGCCATGTCTACATCTCAGGAGGCAAAAAACTACACACATTATGTTCACTCTTGCAGTATATGTAGGAATTAGTCTTAGAAACCGAGCTAAATTGCGATTGTAATAAGAAACTGGCACATTGAGCATTGACCACAAGCTAATTGATCTTTAATTGACTTTACCTTATAAGCTTTATTCTCTTCTATGTTTGGACTAGAGGGAGGGATATATATCTAAAGGTTTTTGTTGAGAGAGTAGAAGCATTTATACGAACAAGCATGTAATTACCTAGTGGATGGCGGATTTGAGTCCCAAGGCTAGACTTCAAGAGCCAATGCATTTGCGCTTCAGCATCAAAAGAGCCTGGGTTAGGGTTCGTGCCATCAAAAGCCTCCAAGAGAGCATGAGAAACGATGAGTTCCATACGAACTCTCTAAACTAAATGATTGGCATATGTGAGCTTGTCTAGCTCTAATAAGAACGTTTGGAGGTGGAAGAACAGGTGAGCATGGGTTAGCAGGAGGAGGACCAAGGTTGGCACTAGAACCTTTAGTAGAAGCCATCATCGAAGATGTATGGATCACCTAGGACGAGAGCGAGACTAGAGAAGGATCGTGTGCCTAAATAAATGATTGAGACAAAGTAGCCTGGGGTTTCTAAACTGATACCATGTGAAACCTAAGGCTTTAGCTAACACACACACACACACACACACAATTCACAAAGAAGGCGAATACAAGAAGATAATAAACTCAACTTAATTAAAGCCCAACCCCCAAGAGAATTATATCCAAGAAAGTGGTTCTAACAGACTGAGCCATGTAACTTCAAACCGTTGTTATTGAACTATAAAGCTGAATCCCGAAGGGAATTATATGCACAGAGAAGGCAAATACAAGAAAACAATAAAGTCACAAGGTGAACCCTCAAGGGATTCAGTGGTGAAATTTGAAACCTTCAAAGGGCACCAAAGCCCTTCAAACCTTCTAGAGAAGGCCTCTTTGAAATTAGGGGTGCAAAAAAGAAGACTACTAGTTTGAAAATTTCTCACATTTTACACATAAATATACATATTTAGTTAATTTTTAAAGATTGAGCTAGTTTAGGCCTTCAAATTGATGGTTAGGGTAGGCCTTGAAATTTTAGCCTTTTGAAAGAAATTATATACAAGAAAGTGGTTCTAACGGACTGAGGCGTGTAGTGAACCGTAAAGTACAAGGTTATATAAAGCGAAGATTTACTTCATTAAGGTTCTAGTAACCTTTAACAGATCGTCTCTACAAACTTGGATGTTATAGATTCGTCAATGCTTCAAAAGCCTCATTGGTTGCCATTCGGACCGCTTATTCTGAGGCCGACGGCTATATCAACCGGAGCCCACGATAAGATTGTTGATGGGGATGAAGATGAGCTTCACGAAAAAGCCCACGAAGCCCATTACCACGAAGCCGACCGCTGTTCGGCAGGCGACTTTCGTGAACTCTGGCAACACGGGCAGACGAAGTAAGAGCTGCAGTTGCGTAAGTTACATTAATGCCCTAGATTACATGATGCGTATTTATACCTGTACGGTCTGGTTTGTGGCATCGCCTAAGGAAGCGCACGCTGTCGAGGGTGAAGTCCTGTATCGGCTTCACAGCACTACTCTGCACTGCCTGCACGGCGAGGTCTTTGATGGGCTGAATCCCGCGGACTGCGTCCATGATCTCGTATGTTGTGTCTCCTTGTAGAAAATTAGGAGCAGTTTATAACGATGATATTGCAACTGATTCCTTAACGAGGATGTGTGCGCTATATTAATATAGGCTGGTGCATATATTCAATTTGGGGCCGACTGGCTCCACGGCCAGCTTCCGACTAATTTTGGCGAGAAAGCCTGCGATCGTCATACATATATTGACGGCTGCGAGTACCTCAATAGCTAGCCTCTTGAACACCAAGGCAAAAGACCTAAGTGCCATGGATCTACGTGTGCTGTAGCGTGTAGTGGCGAGAGCGCGATTGCGTCGTCGTGCTGTCATCTGGCCTTCTGCCCGGCGCCAGTTGAACCATGCTATTGTTGTTGCCCATGAAAGGTCTCTTATAATGTTTTGTGCGTGACGCCTTGAGTAGCCTGCCACCTTTAGACCAATAGCTCGTCCATGTCTTCAAAATTTGAAGTGCAAAACCAACCGTAACCCAAACTGACACGGGTACTTGTTACGTTTCCTATGAAGAACACCCACGCCGTGTGATAAATACATGACCCAAAATGCACCTTCGCAGATGCTTTCATGGACGTTTCTGCAGAAAAGGCAAACAAAAGAAACACAAAACATAAGATTCGCACAAGCAAGTTCACCTGGAAAGGAGATGTTGTGCGAATCACCTCGAAAGGAGATGCTTGAAAGGACGGCACTCACCTGCCGTGCTGCCATCAGCAATGTCCGTGTTCGCCTCCTCTGCCACCGGTCTTGTAAATCCATATGCAGTGGCCTACTCCTCGAGGCGATCACTAACCAACACACTCGTGCCTGCATCATCTGCACCATAAACTATACTACGGCTCAAAGACTCACCGTAGGATGCATCTAAGCAATGTATCCAAAATAATCTACAAAAGGCCACTCACCGTTAGAATTCAAAGGCATACATCCCACACATGGCACCCATTGGGCCGCCTTCTAGAGTGCTTTGTCTTGGCTTCCCTCCAAGAGTTGTACTCGTACATGCCGGCCTCCACGAAAGACATGATGAAGTCTTATTTTGTGGCTCGGAAGGTGTCACGGTGTTTCTCGCACATGCATTGATACAAAGCTTGGAACTCCACACATACCCTCATTAGCCTATATTTCTTTGAGTAAACCCTAATGTCAGGGGATGGCTTTACCAAGCACTCTCGTTGGGACCTTGAAAGGTTCCAATATGAGAAAATGACATCTACGTTAGGGTGCTTCGAAACAGGATGGTGGTTGAGATGTTCCAAGTTCTTGAGGTGACGAACATTGCCCTCGGTGGACACACAGGGTGGGATCGTGCATACGTAGTACTTGTGTTACAGCGGCCTGTATATGCGGGAGTGCACCTCCCACTATAACGAAATAACATATCAATGTATACATGGACAACAACAAACCAAATTGACGAAAAACAGACTCAAACAATTAGTATTACCATGTCCTGATCATGAAGAAGGGTGCACTCCTCTGGCGCATCTGGAATATATATCTATAAGATACGGGTATCTGGAATCTCTTTATGAGGTGCCCGTTCACCTAGGATGTCAACATATAAAATTTACAGAATTGTGATGTAAAGTTTTCACATCTGACAGGGTCTCCTCACTATGATTGTTACCATCAAATACAAAATTGAGATTTGATGACAATATCTTGAAATAGAAGAATTACATCATTTATTTAGCAGAGAAACCAAACTCCATAAAAGAGCTCAAACCTCTTGACCACCAAGATTTCTCTCGCTGCACACTCGCATAAGTCTCCCTTTGTAGAGGTTTGATCAAATTACATAAAATGATATACATATCTAAAATTTTAATTAATCATCCTCTAATCAATGATTAATAATCCTGCAGAGACCACTCTCAATAATATGCACATGAGTGAACTCAAAATTTGCCAAAAGGGGACCCTATTTGATCATATTTCTTGAAAACGTGTGCATGACCAATTTTAGCTCGGTGCTCCTACCACCACCTAGGAAAACAACCCTATTAAGGAGAATATATCTCCTAGACAATGAAGAACTAGAAAATTTCTACAAGACAACTTTCGAAGCCCTCTAAATTCTACACATTCTTGCTCTTGAAGTCTACACACTAAAACAATTACCCTAGTCCCAAAACCAAAGCCCTCTAAATTTTGCATATTTTTTTCTCTTGAAGTCTACACACCAAAAAACTTTATCTTTAGTCCCAAAAAGCACGTGCAAATTTGTGGCATGAAAAACTAAGCAAATAATGAGATGCAGATGACTTGTGTACCAATTCAGAGGGTAGATTTGGACACTTAACCAAATGAATGAACGTATTGCAAAAATTATCCACTTCAAATTATCTACAACTCTCTCATACAACATTTCCTCTAATTTTGACTCTAAACTACTCAAAAACAATCCACACAATAGTAGAAATCTCTCTTAAACATAAATAAAAAATTCTTATTGTTTCAAACAGTGTCCACAAAAGTTCCTAGACTCACAAATATATTTTAATTTAAAATCCAAAGTGGATCATTACATATCTGACACTCTAATTTATGGGTAAACCATGGAGTTCAAATATCTCCTTCATAAAAAGTTTCGCCACTTTCATGGCTCCATCTGTCTTGTTCATTAAAAAGAAATATGTGATCTTAGTGAAGTATTTCCACAACTACTATGAAAAACATGTCACAACTTCCTCTAGTAGTAGAAAACTTAATGATGATTTCCATAGAAATGGACACCCACTTTCGATTAGAAACATCAATAAGTTCCATTCCCCTTCGACTCTACTTTGTTCCACTTTGACTCTTTGGCAAAATGACACTCTCTTACATGATTTACAATACATTTTGATTTCTGACCAAAATAATGATTTCCATAACTTTACATATGTTTTGTTAAATCCTACATGTACTAGATTAGACTGACCAAATGGAGTCGAGTAGCTTGATGGTCTGTTAGTGTGAGGCTTCGACTCAATAATCACAATACAATTCAAGAAAATAGAAATTTCTGTAAATTTTTGAGGCAGAAAGAGAACAATTCTATATATAATCAAGAAAACTTACAACAATCTGATATGAAGCACTCTTGGAGGAAAAAGCTAGAACCACTCGACTACCCCCGAGATATCTCACTCTCATGAAAATCTCGCACTCGCACTCGCACTCGCAATCACACTCGCACTCACACTCTCAGCTCTTCTTCAATTTTTTGTGTATTCCTCTTTTTCACGTCGAAAGCCAAAAGTATCCCTTTCTGGAGATTTCTTGATCCGTGTTCCGTATTTTTGGCAGTCTCCCTTTTTGGAAAAAGCATGTTCGGGAAGCTTTCTGTACACACAGTCATCATTCCCATGAGATTACACTAGAAAAAGAACACTTTTTCCATGGTGCACCATTTGCGCCTCGGTGATCCGATGACGATGCTCAATAGCTCATCGCAAACATTCCATCCTCCTCTTTGACTTTGTATCTCTTCATCAAAGGCTAAATCTTTATTCTTTGCAATGTCTTGGCATAAAAATCTAGGCACATCATTAGCATAAAACCACTCAAAATCTACTTTGGAGTCACCAAATGGATGTGAAATAATGTGAATCACAAAGATTTCACTTGAGGAAAGTTGTTCTATGTACAAAACAGAAAAACTCCCTCATACAAAACTTCTCCTAATTCCACCTCTAACCTAATCAAAACTCATCCACAAAAATGGCAACTACCTCAAAATGATCAAAATGAAAAATTTCTTGCAACATTAAATTTTGTTGAAACGTGTTAAATGTCCTTACCAAACATTCTACACACTTTCTACAACATGAATTTATGAAGAATATTTATACGAAATTATGAAGCGTCACAGTTAGCCACCATAAAGGAAGACAAACTTAATGCATAAACACATCAATAGGCATAAAACATACAATGGTAAAAACATACTTGTGCACTACAACAAAAGCAAGCAATAGCGGAACTTATTTGCAACATTTTACATTATGCCGCTATGAGCACTGTTAAGAATTTCTAAAGAGGCACTATAAACGATGTTACAGCTGCCAATGATGCTAATTAAATAATAGAAGATATAAAACTTGTGTGGAAATAAAAAAATAAACCAATTAAACTCCAAAAAACTTGTCAAACATCCAAATATTTTAGAAATACAACAACAAAATTACCAAATCATTACAAACTGATCAATATGTACATAGATTATGATGATATACATATTTAATTAGTACCATCATCAATTCCATCTTGTAATAAATCTATGCATGCCAATCGTTCTATCTCTAAGTCCATCATTTTGATGGCCCTTATATCAATATAAAGTCATATTCCACTACTTGAAGAAGAAGATATACCATACTTAAATTCTTTAGTTTCCTTTTGAATTGAGTGTAATTGATAAGGTTCAGCTTTGGTGTATGGTGTATGGCTCATGGTTATGCATCCAAGTGTAGATAACCAATCTTTACACCCCAAGATTATACCAATGGGAACATGTCAAACCCATATAAAGCATCAACAAATCCACTTTTGAAGTGTAATCATGTGAAAACACCAATGCCACATCATGGCATACCATTTTGCAATCCATTTTAGCCCCATTTGCCACTTGTAATTCATGTAAATTTATCAAACACATGGGATATAATTTGAGACTACATATGGATTTTGTATTCACAAAGCTATGTGTACTTCCACTATCCACCAAAACATGAGCAATTCTTCCATTGATGTATGCCTTAACCCTCAAAGTGTTTGCTCCTTTGCACCCGGCATACAAATCATGGGAAAATGTGCATAAGGTTGGTTCCATACAAGTATCTTATAAAGTACACATAGGTAAGCCATTATCATAGTCAACTTGTGACCAATGTTTAGTGCCACTAGGGTATTCACCATACGGCTCATAATCATGGTAATTCTCCTCAAAGTCTTGGCAATCATTGAAGATTTCAGCCTCTTTCTCATTATTATCTTCAAAGACTTCAGAGTCCATATTAAGCTTGACATTCCTTGCTTTGCAGACTTTGTAATGCTCCTTGTTCCATTTCTCTCCACATTTGAAGCATAGGTCTTTACTGCTCAATTCATTCATGCGGTTCTCCCTTAAAAACTTGACCTTAGTAGCACCATTTGGAGGCTTCCCATCAACATTTGTAGACTTTTGAGGAGCATGAGAATAATTGCCAAATCTATAATTTTATTTTCATCCATCTACATACACCATTGGAAACTTGGGCACAAAGCCATCCATGTATCTCGATCCATTCAAACTTGGGCACAAAGCCATCCATTCAAACTTGGGTTATACAACCTTCTTTGAATATCCAGGGGATCAAATTGTGTGATATCAGTGTTTTCTTCTGTGTTTTGGTTCAATTTTATGTTCGAGGGAAGGAGTTCTCTTGGTTGAGAGACTACTGAGAGTCAACTTGGTTGAGTTTGGTTTGGGGATAGTTAGCTCTTGAGTAAGGGTTGATTCTGAGTTATCCAAACATTAGAATGATCAGCATATGATATAGGGATGTTGTGCTAACTAGTATTGGTTGAGCGAAAGTGATTCTGTGCATGAGCTGTGAAAGTTCTGGACCTATTTGAGGACATCACACAGAAGGCTTAATATTTTACAGAATATCTGGGGCAATAGTCAAACACAACAGGTCAGCTGATTGCTTTTGAAGTTTGGAACTAGTCTTGTTTAAGTGTTTAGAGGTCCCTGTGGTGTCAACTGACCCAGGGGATAGAGTTTTGGTATCATCCAGGTCAGCTTGGGTAGTTGGGTAGGTTCTGCCCATAGTTGGTTGCCTTCACCTATGGTGAAAAACGAGGTTCGTGGGGATGTTATGCTTTATTATACTCTTGATGAGGAGGGTGGGCCCTTTATGGATGAGATGGGATGGAGGGTTTATTATAACTTACGTTAAGTAGTTAATCAAACTTTTAAAGATGCTTTGAATCCGTAAGGGGAGCAAAAGGATAAAGAATTCATGTATGTGGTGGTGAAATGTATGTATGACAAATTCTCAAATCCAAGACATGCATTTTTCCAACCAATGGACTAAGGATTGCATCATAAAGATACTAACTGAACAATAGGAGGTCTCACATAAGGAGGTGCACTAAAGAAGGAAACAAAAGGACCAACAATTGCTTAGTTAAAGGAGTGGAAGAAGAAAAAGAAAGAAGCTAGGGAGGGTACTCCATACCCTCAGTAAAAGGCGGCACATGCGAGTTAGTTGCAAAATTATGGTGCAACAAAGTATGTTTCCAAAGGAAAGGCAGCTTGGCTTGCATGATTTGTAAGTTTCTTCTTTCTTATACATCACTAAGGTTAGTTCATTTCTCCTCATAAATTTCATATCTTAAGCATGTTGTAATTTGTTGTAAGAAAGGCAAGCAGGTCGTCCTGCCCAAAATGCTCGGAAGAATAGGAACCATAAGAATCATAGTGAAGTCAAGACTTGGGAGTGGATGAAACAATCGAGAGTGTTCATTGATACCGATATCCAACGCGGTCAGGAGAATTATGACTTTGTGAGTAGTTGATTCTTTGAACTTGAATTTTAATTATCACCGAAGTCTCAATTCCTATGTTGTCTTACCTTTAGCACTAACTTTTTTGTATTGTTTCATTATTAAATGTAGAAAGACAATGTTGAAGAAGGTGGTGGTGCTAGAAAGGAAGATTATGTGGCGAGGAGGATCTTGAAGATGAAGATGATTTAACTTAATTAGTTTTTGTAAAAGCAACTCAATCACCTTATGTAATTTTTTGGAGACGGAGAATATATATGCAATATAATGACATTTTCTCATGTTCATATGAATTGTTTTTTTTGTTGTATTTGTAATGTTTTCTATATGTAAAAAAATGGAGACACAATGGGATTGATGTAGGGACACATCTCTCCCATTCTCTCCCTATTTGTTTTTCTTGTAGACTAAAGTGCGGCTCTAGGCACGGATATGATGCGGTTATAGGTGCGGCTATCATGTGACTACATTAGAGAAATTTAAAAGCCTGAATTTCCTTTGCTGCCCACGATTGTTGTTTCATTTTTTTTTGCCCTTCCACTATGTTTTGATGCATGAGCATATGCGTGGCAGCATGCGCATATTGAAGAGTGATGCCTTCACTTTGTACCCTCACTTGGTTTTGGCACACAAGCATTTTTTTTGCAAGCAAGAAACCTCCATCAAGGCACCACACTCAAGCATGTGTGGGACTAAGTGCTTGACCTACTTTAATTTTTAAAGGCTTTAAACCTTAGCTTGCTAGTCTTGGCCCACTTTAATTTAAAAAAGGCTTTAAACCTTAGTGGTTGGGAATTAACAAGCAGCATATGAAATGAATCATCGCCATGCAGCATGATATGAATCGCCGCTAGCGCATGACTAAAGCAAGTCATCGCCCCACCAGCACAACCCGCACGCGTTCGCTTGAAGAGAGAGGGAGTGCTGCCATTTTCTGGGCCGGCCTTTGTGCTACGAGCAAGAAAAGAGGAGGGATATAAGGCTTTGCTAATCACCGCTGCCAGCAGTCGCGCTAAGATCGTGAAGGAGAAAGAGACGAAGCATCGCCAGACCTCTCACGTGCAAAATAAGAGAGAGGTGTGCTCATTCTGGTGTCCAGAAAAACGGAAGAGTGAAAAAAAGAGAGCATCTCGGTTGCGTTGCAGCAGGGAGACGAATTTCATATTACATATTTTTTTAAGCTTTTCTCTATAAAAAAAACATCATTGAAAAGAGGCTATTTCCATTTTCACTTGACCAAGAGAATAGAAGGAAGAAAAAGGCATAATAACTTCGTCTCTTTTCCTTGCATGTGAAGAGAGAAGCGGAAGAGGAGAAGATATTTGTAACAAAGAAGCAGGTGTGATTTTCGGTGGCAAACAATAGCATAGCCTCGCACTCACCCACTCACATAGTCACGCGTTAGCAAGCCTTGTAAGTTGTTTGTATTCAAAAATTGAAAGCATTGTAAAATTCAATCCTTGAGGGTCGTGAGAGGGCACCTCTCTCGCGAGACGAAAGGCATCATCGGCGGCAAGCGCGCAAAAGCTTCATCAACATCAAGCAAAAAGTGGCTAGATAAGATTTCTTCTCTCTCTTTTTCTCATCATAAAGAGCTACATAATTCGTCTCGTAAATCAAGCACCCTGCACATGAAATTCAATAAACAAAGCACATTTCACGCTACCTTTTGCCTCGTTCATTGGTGTCATGGTGTCATCTCGCTCTTTTGTCATTTAGTACAAAACTTGTTTAACATTTGTGTGTGTATACATCATCACCACTCCATCATTGTAGCGCCGCATTTGTCGAAAAGATCCATAGCACACATTCCTATCTACTAGTGCCTTCTTCTTTGGGGTGTTGGGAGAGTGTAGCATTATTCTTGTTGGATATCTGGGGGGATGTCAAGTTTTGTTCTCTTTGCCTTGCTCGTCCAGATATTTCCCAGACAGTGGCATGCTCGTCGGTGGGACCTTGACTTGGTCTTGGTTCCGCGACACGAACCTACTTGGAAAGGGGACATGCAAAGTGCCAAAGATTGGCAAGATAATTGCATTCACTACCGCCCCTATCCTCAAACCACCTGATGCTTCCACGCCTTATCATTTATTTTCTTGTTGTTCTCATTTGGTAATATCCGCTTGCATTGCACAACTTTATGATAGAAAAATGCACCCCATTGCATATTATAGCCGCAAGCTTGAAGATGCTGAAACACGCTACACGTGGGTTGAGAGAGCTTGTCTAGCTATTGCTAAGAGTGCTAGGAAGTTTCGCACATATATGGCTACCTAGCACACCATCATCTATGTCTCTGAAGATTCATTGCGCCTTTTATTGAATAAGTTAGAGCCCCTTGAGTGTATTATACGATGGATTGTTGAGTTGCAGGCCTTTGACTATGAGCTTAAATCTAAACCTCCTGCATTGCAAAAGTTAGTGGATTGCTTAGTTGATGTAATCCCATGCAAAGATGAGCCTATTGCACCTGCACATGAGTTATTTCACATTGAGTATGCAGGTGAGTGGTATGACCAAATTGCTCATTATTTGTCCACACTTGAGTTTCCTTCTGACATGAGCAAAGCCGCGAAGAAGAGATTAGTTACGCATGCTTAGAAATTCACTATCATTGATGGGTCTTTGTACCACAAAGGGTTTGAGGGCATTTATCGCCGATGTGTTGCACGAGAGAAAATTCCACACATTTTGAAAGAGTGTCATGATAGTGCATGTGGAGGTCATTTTGTTGGGAAACTCACTGCATTGAAAATTTTGAGGGTTGGGTATTGATGGCCATCTTTTCTTAAAGATTCATTTGAGTGGTGTAAAAGATGTGATGTTTGCCAGAGAGCCACCCGCCTTGAGAATCGTTTGCACCCTAATAATCCTATTCAAGTTTCCCTTCCTTTCGAGAAGTGGGGGGATTGACTATGTGGGCCCTATCACACCTACTTCCAGGCATGGGAAATATTATATCATTGTTGCTACGGATTACTTAACTAAGTGGAGTGAGGCTAGAGATATGAGGAAGGATGATGCACGCACTATAGCTACATTTTTGACTGAACATATCATTTGTCATTTTGGGGCACCTGCTGAGTTAGTTTCTGATAGGGGGACCCAATTTCTTAATGATGTCATTGAGGAACTCACTGCTTATTTCAATATCCGTCATAAACCACCCCCTACAAACTTTCTACTAATGGTGGGGAAGTTGAGAGCACAAACAAAACTTTGGTCACTATCCTTAGAAAAACTGTGGACACTCATAAAAGGGATTGGGATGAGAAGTTGCAAGTAGATGTTTGGGCTTATAACACTACTTTCAAGGAAGCCACGAGGTTCACTCCTTTCTCTTTAGTTTATGGGCAAGAATGTGTGTTACCTATTGAGCATGAGCTGGCGAGTTTGAGGTTTTTGCACGAGCACACACTACCTTTGGAGGAGAGTTTGCAAGAGAGATTGGGCACTTTGGAGCATCTAGATGAGTGGAGATTGAGAGCCTATCTACATCAAGAGGTTGCTAAGAAACGTCAAACCAAGCAACCTGATAAGAAAGCTAAAACCTATTCTTTTGAGAAAGGGCAATTGGTTCTTGTCTATTATACACGTCATGAGCTTTTCCCTGGGAAGTTGAGCCATTTATGGTCGGGTCCTTATTGCATTGCTGAGGTTTATCCTCGCAACAATAAAGTACAGCTTGCAAAAATAGATGGGACATGGTTCTCTACCAAAACCAATTTTGATAAAATTAAGCCCTATTGGATGTGATTGCATTGACTTTTTAGTTATGAGTTGCAGATGATGTTGAATCTTCCACGTCTTTTTGGATTCTATACTTTGATGGAGCATGTAGGGGCACGGACAAACTTGGTAGTTGCGGCATTGTCATATATCCATCTCAAGGGACTGCTATTCTTTTGGGAGTTCTTTTGGGAGATCATTTGAGCAACAACATTGCTGAATATCAAGCACTTTTGATTGGTTTGAGAGCACTACTTATCTTGGGGGTTCTTTTGGGAGATCATTTGAGCAACAACATTGCTGAATATCAAGCACTTTTGATTGGTTTGAGAGCACTACTTCTTTTGGGAGCATCTCATGTTCATATCTATGGAGATTCACAACTCATGGTCCACCAGTTTCATGGCCAAGCCCGCACCCTCCACCCTTTGATGCACTACTATAGTCTTTTAGCCCGTGACCTCTTCACCCATTTCACCTCTTCGTCCTTGACCTTTTTGCCTCATCATGGAAATCGTGTTGCAGATTGCTTAGCTTTGATGGCCCTTTCTGGTTCCTTTACCCAAAATTTTGATCGTGCCTTGGTAGATACCCATTCCTTTGACATTGATCCTTGGGAAATAGTGCAAGACCTTAAGTGTTTGGGAGTTGAGGAGTTGGGTAGTCTTCTAAGGGTTTTCAAATCATCCCATCCTTCCATTTTTGCTTCTCTCATTCTATCCATGACCCGTCGATTGATTCACTTGTCAGATGTTACCTTTCTTACTATAGATCCTAGCTATTTGCTCATGATCCTATAGCCCAATGGATAAGGCACTAGTCTAACCGGAGATTCTGGGTTCACACTAGCCAGCTAGCTTTCCCCGCAAGACGCCACTGTTGCATTTTTTTCCCCCCTTCCACTACGTTTTGATGCATGAGCATATGCATGGCAGCATGCACATATTGAAGAGTGATGCCTTCACTTTGTACCCTCACTTGGTTTTGGCACACAAGCATTTTTTTTGCAAGCAAGAAACCTCACTTGGTTTTGGCACACAAGCATTTTTTTTGCAAGCAAGCAACCTCCATCAAGGTGCCGCACTCAAGCATGTGTTGGACTAAGGGCTTGATTCACTTTAATCTTAAAGGCTTTAAACCTTAGCTTGCTGGGCTTGGCCCACTTTAATTCAAAAAAGGCTTTAAACCTTAGTGGCTGGGAATCAACAAGCAACGTATGAAATGATTCATCGCCATGCAGCATGATATGAACTGCCAGCACATGCCTGAAGCGAATCATTGCCCCCAGCACAACCCACACGCATTCGCTTGAAGAGAGAGGGAGTGCTGCCATTTTCTGGGCTGGCCTTTGTGCTGGGACCAAGAAAAGAGGAGGGATATAAGGCTTTGCTAATCGCCCGCTGCTAGCAGTCGTGTCGAGATCGTGAAGAAGAAAGAGACGAAGCGTCGCCAGACCTCACACGTGCAAAAGAAGAGAGAGGTGTGCTCGTTCCGGTGTTCAGAAACGGAAGAGTGAAAAAAAAAGAAGAAAAAAGAGCATCTCGGTTGCGTTGCAGGGAGACGAATTTCATAATATATATATATTTTTAAAGCTTTTCTCTAAAAAAAATGTTGTTGAAAAGAGGCTGTTCCCGTTTTCACTTGACCAAGAGAATAAAAGGAACAAAAAGTCATAATAACTTCATCTCTTTTCCTTGCATGTGAAGAGAGAAGCGGAAGAGGAGAAGATATTTGTAACAAAGAAGCAGGTGTGATTTTCGGTGGCAAACAATAGCAAAGTCTCGCACTCACCCACTCACCCACTCACATAGTCATGCGTTAGCAAGCCTCGTAAGTTGTTTGTATTCAAAAATTGAAAGCATTGTAAAATTCAATCCTTGAGGGTCGTGAGGGCACCTCTCTCGTGACGGAAGGCATCATCGGCAAGCGCACAAAAGCTTCATCAACATCAAGCAAAAAGTGGCTAGATAAGATTTCTTCTCTCTCTTTTTCTCATCATAAAGAGCAACATAATTCGTCTTGTAAATCAAGCACCCTGCACATGAAATTAAATAAACAAAGCACATTTCATGCTACATTTTGCCTCGTTCATTGGTGTCGTGGTATCATCTCGCTCTTTTGTCATTTAGTACAAAACTTATTTAACATTTATGTTTGTATACATCATCACCACTCCATCATTATAGCGATGCATTTGTCAGAAAGATCCATAGGACACATCCCTATCTACTAGTGCCTTCACCTTTGGGGTGTTGGGAGAGTGTAGCATTATTCTTGTTGGACTGGGGGGTTGTCGGGTTTTGTCCTCTTTGCCTTGCACGTCCAGATATTTCCCAGCCAATTGTGGATGTGGCTATGCTCTCATTCAATTGTAGTGATGCATGGTTGTCTTATCTAGTTTTTTGTGTTAACATTAGTGACTAATGCTTCTCATAGGTATATAAGCTCAAAGGAGATAGATCCATCTTTAATTAATATGGCTTGCATAATGGGAGTGGAGGTAGTGTGCTTGATGGAGGATATTTTTTCAAGATCCATAGTCACTAGTCGACTATATCTAGTGGCACACTTTGTGGATGAGGTGGCCATGTGTGGTGTCATGCATGCTCATCCAAGAGAGGTTCATGTCATGAAGACATTGAAAGACTTTGTTAGGCAAAGAGTACAACCAAAGGGCAGTATGGTGGAGGGTTAGTTGGTGTAAAAGAGTCACTTGTATACATTTCAAAATATCTCTCTAATATAGTGGAGCCCTCCATTCCTAGATTATGACGTAATGAGGATGGTGAACACATGGTGGAACATATCACATGGAAAGGGAAGAGGCCGGAACATGGATCAAGTAATTCTCAACAAGATGAATACATTTTTTATTCTCAATAGTGACTCAATAAATAAGTGGGTTGCAAGGTATGAAGAGGTAAGAAGGACGAGAGAGGATGAGAGACATGCTTTTAGGTGGCAACATGAGAGATGTGTGGTTTTCTACCCAACCTTGTTCAACTTCTCAAGTATTGTAAACATTGATTGGCTATATGAGGAGATGGAGACGATATTGGAAAGACATGGAGAAGAGTTCATCGAAGAGGAATGGGATTATGCAAGAGGATGTCTACAAAAAGTAATTGTGACCCTACATCTCTTCTCAACATAAAACATTAATTTTATATTGGGGCCATATATATTGTTTATTTGGTGTTTTTTTGTAGTATACCATTTATAATGCCATGTGTTCCCAAGGAAAGAATTTTTGCTCAAGTAGAGTTGACTCCAGGAGAAATACATAAGATAGTGGGATTATGGCAAGTTTTGAGAAAGTGGATGGGAGAAAGCTTGACTTTTATGGGATGATTGAGAATATCATCTAGGTTGGATATAGGTAATTTGATATCTTCATATTGGATGTCAAATGGTTCAAGTATTTGGTGTGTCATGGTTCTCAAGCAACTGTGAGAAGGCATCCAAGTGGGATCATGGCAATAGACTCAACAAAGTTTCGGCAATGGGAGAAGGGTACCTTCATACTACCTCAACATTGTGAACATGTACATCATTATTAAAAGTTTCTTATTCCATACTAACATTATATGCTCATGCTTAATATTTGGACCCTCTCATTGTTGATAGGTTCAACCAGACATTCATGCCAAGAAGCGGTGGTGTGTTATATAAGTTGCTCCTTCACTAGAGCTTATGTTGAATGAGAGAAAATGGAAGATGCAGAGAATGGGTTATCACCTAGCAATGTAGAGTACGAGTTATCACCTACCAATGTAGGTGAAAGTGTTAATAATATTGAAGGAGATGATGATTATATTGATCAAGATGTAGAGTCCACAACTAGTAGTGGATTATATCTCTTTGTTGACATTGGAATGTCCATAGGTGGGGCTATGAATCTAGAGATGGAGTCATTTGCGTGTATGGATCTAATTCAAGACATGGTTGATGGGGTATCTATTACATGTGATTTGATTAAAAAATAAGTAATGATGGATTTTTTATTAACAATGGTAAATTATAATATGTATGTGTGTTGTTCTTTAATATTTTTACTTTGTGTAAGTGCATGTTAAATTGAAGCACAATAAAATGCTTCTTTATTTATTTATTTTAACTATTTATAACTCAAAGTTGAGCCATTTTTGTATCTCAAGTAAAAGACTAATGTTACATTATACACGAGATTCTAGGATACACATGTCGATGAGAGAAAATGGAAGATGTAGAGTATGAGTTATCACCTAGCAATGTAGAGTACAAGTTATCACCTACCAATGTAGGTGAAAGTGTTGAAGATATTGATCAATATGTAGAGTCCACCACTAGTAGTGGATTATATCTCTTTGTTGACATTGGAATGTCCATAGGTGGGGCTATGAATCTAGAGATAGAGTCGTTTACGTGTATGGATCTAATTCAAGACATGGTCAATGAGGCATCTAGTACATGTACTTTTATTAAAAAATAAGTAATGATGGATTTGTTATTAGAAATGGTAAATTATAATATTTATATGTGTTGGAATGTCTACATTAGGTAGGGCTATGGATCCAGAGATAGAGTTGTTTGCATTTATGGATCTAATTCAAGACATGGTCGACGAGACATCTACTTCTATTAAAAAATAAGCAATGATGGATTTGTTATAAGCAATGGTAAATTATAATATGTATATGTGTTCTTTAATATTTTTACTTTATGTAGGTGCATGTTAAGTTGAATCATAATAAAATGCTTCTTTAGCTTCTTTATTTCTTTATTTATTTTTTTAACTATTTATAACTCAAAGTCGAGCCATTTTTGTATCTCAAGTAAAAGACTAGTGTTACATTATGTTGAGTGGCAACATTTTATGAGTTGAACCGTCCTTTGTTGCGGTTAATTTGCATCCGTAACTTGGACATCTTAGTTTGGTGACAAGAAATTATAGGAAACTCACTCAAAAAAGTCTAAAACACACACAAACCTAGCATGCATTGAATATGTGGTTATAAACCCATAAAATCTTCTTAAATGATGTTCTCATACATTTATAACTTAAATTTGTAAATATTCTCATGATTAGTAGAATACATATCATATAGGTAATAGTTATATCTTATATGTGTAACTATTTATTCCTCTTAAAAATGATTATCCATGAAATTACAAGGATGCACTTTTACCTAACACTACTCATATGTTGCATAACCATTGGAAATAAGGCCATGTCTACATCTCACGAGGTAAAAAACTACACACATTATGTTCATTCTTGCAGTATATGTAGGAGTTAGTCTTAGAAACCCAGACCTTCAATTTGGGTTGTAAGAAACTAGCACATTGACCATGGACCACAAGCATATTGATCTTTATTTGACTTTCCTTATAAGCTTTATTGTCTTCTATGTTTGGATGATAGGGAGGGACATATATCTAAAGGTTCTGGTTTAGAGAGTAACTTAGCATATATGAATGAGTGTGTAACCTGATGGATGGGGGATTGGAGTCCCCAGGCTAGAGTGGAGGAGCCAACACATTTGGGCTTAAGCATCATAATGACCTAGGTTAGGGACCGTGTCATAAAAAACCTCCCAGAGAGCACGATGAAGGATGAGTTCTATACAAACTCTCTAAACCAAATGATTGGCACATGTGAGCTTGTCTAGCTAATGAGAACATATGGAGGTGGAATAACAGGTGAACAAGGGTTACCAGGGTAAGCAGGAGGAGGACGAAGGTTGGCACTAGAACCTTTAGGAGAAGCCATAGTGGAAGATGTATGGGTCACCTAGGACGAGAGGGAGATTGCAAAAGTATCATGTGCCTAAATAAATGATTAAAACAAAGTAGCCTAGGGTTTTTGAGCTGATACCATGTGAAACTTAAGGCTTTAGCTAACACACACACACACACACACACACACATAGAATACACAAAAAGAAGATAATAAACTCAATTTAATTAAAGCCAATCCTTGAAGGGAATTATAGACAAGAAAGTGGTTCTAACAGACTGAGCCATGTAACTTTAAACTATTTTTATTGAACCTGAATCCTCAAGGGAATTGTATGCACAGGGAAGGCAAATACAAGAAGACAATAAAGTCAACTTAATTCAAGGTGAACCCTCAAGGGAATCAGTGCTGAAATTTGAAGCTTTCAGAGGGCACCAAAGCCCTTCAAACCTTCTACAGAAGGCTACCAGTTTGAAATTTTTGTACATTTGACAAATAAATATACATATTTGTAACATACCTCCAAGATTTGAATTCCAACAGGTTTTCAGTGGTTTTCCAACAGTAAAGATTCTAAGTGTTAAAATTAAGTGAAAATTCAAGATTGAGTTCTCAATTAGTTAGTAAACTCAAAGGAAGTCTTTAAGTGTGTATATGGACATGCAAATAAAAATTTGATAAAAAAGTAAAACGTGGCCTATTTTTGCAGTGGACTTTCATATACAGTTGATTTTGGTGATTCCGCCCACGTTGGGTTGCGTTCTGGTAAATTTAAGTACCCACACAACTAGTATCTGTGATAATTGTGCACGAAATTATACCTTGCAGATTACAGCCGTGACAGTAGATCTGAGAGGCTTGCCAAATCTAGAAGCAGCTTTTCGACAACTTTTGGAGAGTAGACACGGATTCCCAATCAATCAAGACATCAGAAAATATACCGGGAAAGTACACAAACACTCTTTTTACTATTTTGCTTTAAATTCTTTTGTGCTTAAATAAATAAATCAATAAGCGTGTATATGAGAGAATCTGAGTTGAGGTATGGAACGCTTAACGATTGAATGTATTAATTAAAAATGATCACCTTAGTCTAAAGACTCATAGAATAAACACTTTTGGAGATAAAGAATTAGAAAATAGAATATTTCACTAGTTTATGACGAGATTCTAGGTAAAACCTTCATGAGGGGCTATTTTGCAAAGAGTTTATCTTTCCCTATGTTTAGAATCAAATTTTGATGTAAACATGAAAGTTTTAGATAGCAAGAAACTCTACAAGAGTGTGTGAGACTCTAGAAAGCAAATTCCATTCATTTTTGAGTTATTCGAGTGCAAAGTGGGGCACTTGGCTATTTTTGACAGTTTCATGCTGAAAACACAACTTTGGTTGTTTTGAATGCTCTCAAAGAGACCATAGAACTCATTTTTTAGAGAACCATCACTGAGACGTGCTTTATAGAGCATTAGAAGTCCTAAAACTCTATAGTTTTGACTTTTCTCTAATTTCAAATAGATTGAAAGATATTACTCTCCCAAAGAGACCAGTTATTAGGCTTTGCCTTAGAAATTGCTATCAAGATTGACTATCTTATCTATATAGACCAGCTGGACTAACACATAAGCATAGTTAAGGCTTAGCTATAGTGACTAGAGATGATCTTGCTCGTTAGAAAACATGATAATTGATTATGTTAAAAACAAGGATTTCCATGTGACTTAAAAGATAAAGAGAAGTTAAAGATTGTTTAAATTAAAAGTTTATTTTATACTTGAAATTGATTGTGATTAATTTGAATATGCATGCCTTGAAAGATTATGGACTAGCGATGAGTGTGAGGTGATATGTATGAGTTATGATTGCTTTGTTGTGAGATGAATGATTGATATGCATGCGTATGAGTGATTGATATGCATGTGTATGATGAGACTCGATATGAGATTTTAAGATTCGGGCCAGCCATCCTTAGACAAGGAATGCGAGATACAGAATGAGATTTATGCCCTCTGGGATCCATGTGGTAGAACCCAGAGAGGACGAGATTCAGAAAGAGGCATACCCGGGATAGCCGATGTCCAGTGTATAGGTTGGGTGGACGAGCATCGGAGAAAGCCCTAGATTGGTTGGATTTTAGTATATATGACTAACCATGTTGTCGAGCATGGTGATGATGATAGAATCTTGAGATACACACATACATTGTGATTGATTGAGATGCTATGCTGTATTTGATAGAGATTTATATCATGTGAATGTTTGTTTAAGATTACATGATTCTTTGCTTATGTGATAAGAACCTTGGATATAACATGCATGCTTGTTTGCTATTTGAGAAGGTTGATTTGATTGTATTGCTATGTAGAAATATCAAGATTAAGTGAGTTTAATGTTTTCTCAAATTAAGTTGTACGATTAAGATATGGTTAGCTGTCACAATTGGTATCAGAGTATAGGTAGGGCAGTCCGCACTTAATTACGGATGTTGCAAGTCCTAGGTAATTGATATTACTATTATTTTTTTTCTGTGATACAGACATAAGTTTATTTTCTTTAAAAAGGCCTTTGCAATTTTGTTGTATAGTCACAAGATAGCTCACAAATCCATTTTATGATAAGAAGGAGACTAAGAGAATGCAATGGGTCACATATTTGTTTCCAGAGAAGGCCTATGTTTCTGTTGTTTAGAAAAGAGTCATAAAACTAATGAGTGCAAAAACAAGCCAGCATTACATGAGGTGCATGAGAGATTAAATACAAGAGATCAAAAAACAAGGCAAAATGTGCAAGAGAATGTACGTGGATTTTCAATTAATGAAAATGCTTGTGGAGAAAGAAGGAAAAGCTGCTGTTGCAATTGTGGTCGAGGATATTGAAGAATATGCATATGTTAATGCTGCTGTTCATGCAAGTGTAAGGCAAAAACCAAGATTCAATTATTAATATTCCTATCAAGATTGTGAATAATGTATTTCAAGTATTGAATAATTCAAGAAGTATGCATAGTTTTCAATTACCCCATGTGGTAAACAATTAGGAATAACTTAATTTTATGAAAAGAAGCTTATGGTAGAGCTTGCTTCAAGAAATCAACAGACATGTAAGGAGTATGTCAAGAATACACCTTTCATATAGATGACCTCAAGTCAAAGTGGCTTTCCATGTGTTGGCTTTGGGAAGATATGACGCCATATTAGGAATAGATTGGTTAGTGCCTAGAAAGCCCAAGATATTATGTCATGAAAATTAGGTTTGCATGATTGGAGATGATGGTAAAGATTATTGCTTATAGTGTCAAAGATATGATGTAGAATTTAGAACGATGTTTGCTTTGCAGCAGAGCAAGAAAAGGATTTCATGTAGTATACTATTTGTTTATTAAATAGTAAGTTATCATTGTGAAGTTAATCAGCGTAGGTTGAAAAATCTATATTTACTGTCGAGGTTGCAAGTCCATCAATAAAAAGATTATGTAGCCACACTTTTTCGTAAAGTTTAAAAGTGTTTTTCTTTCTAAGCTTCTTAATTGAAGAAAGAATAGAGGATCGCTCTCTTGTGGAAGAAATTTGACTAAGTCTAAAGCTACAAGCAAAGTGAAAATAAGAGTTTGTAAATTGTTAAATTACCTTGAAGTTTAAGACAACTGTTTTTCATCAGATCTATTATTGTTTTTAAAGTTGTGATTCCAAGAAGACTTGTTTATGACATGGATAGTGATTGATTTACAAGATCAAGATACTTTGTGTAATGCCTCAAGATCTATCTAGTTTCTTATTTGGAGTTAAATTTTATAGAATTAAGACGAGTTTTGGTCATTTTGAGGTAGTTGCCATTTTTGTGGGTGAGTTTTGATTAGGTTAGGGGTGGAATTAGGAGAAGTTGTGTATGAGAGAGTTTTTCTGTTTTGTACATAGAACAACTTTCCTCAAGTGAAATCTTTGTGATTCACATGATTTCACATCCATTTGGTGACTCCAAAGTGGATTTTGAGTGGTTTTATGCTAATGATGTGCCTAGATTTTCGTGCCAAGACATTGCAGGTCCTAAACGGAGGTCAAGAATAAAGATTTAGCCTTAGATGAAGAGATACAAAGTCGAAGAGGAGGATGGAATGTTTGAGATGAGCTATTGAGCATCCTCATCGGATCACCGAGGCGCAAATGGTGCACCATGGAAAAGGGTTTTTTTCCTGGTGTAATCAAATGGGAATGATGATCGCGTGTCAAGAAAGCTTCTGGACCATGCTTTTTCCAAAAAGGGAGACCACCAAAAATATGGAACGCGGATCAAGAAATCTCCAGAAAGGGCTACTTTTGGCTTTCGACGTGAAAAAGAGGAATACACAGAAAATCGAAGAAGAGCTGAGAGTGAGAGTGCAAGTGTGATTGTGAGTGCGAGTGCGAGTGCAAGATTTTCATGAGAGTGAGAGTGCGAGTGAGATATCTCAGGGGTAGTCGAGTGGTTCTAGCTTTTTCCTCCAAGAGTGCTTCATCAGATTGTTGTAAGTTTTCTTGATTATATATAGAATTGTTCTCTTTATGCCTCAGAAATTTACACAAATTTCTATTTTCTTGAATTGTATTGTGATTATTGAGTCGAAGCCTCACACTCACAGACCATCAAGCTACTCGACTCCATTTGGTCAATCTAATCTAGTACATGTAGGATTCAACAAAACGTATGTAAAGTTATGGAAATCATTATTTTGGTCAGAAATCAAAATTTATTGTAAATCATGTAAGAGAGTGTCATTTTGCCAAAGAGTCAAAGTGGAACAAAGTAGAGTCAAAGGGGAATGGAACTTCTTGATGTTTCTAATCGAAAGTGGGTGTCCATTTCTATGGAAATCATCATTAAGTTTTCTACTACTAGAGGAAGTTGTGACATGTTTTTTATAGTAGTGGTGGAAATACTTCACTAAGATCACATATTTATTTTTAATGAAAAAGACAGATGGAGCCATGAAAGTGGCGAAACTTTTTATGAAGGAGATATTTGAACTCCATGGTTTACCCAAAAATTAGAGTGTCAGATATGTAATGATCCACTTTGGATTTTAAATTAAAATATATTTGTGAGTCTAGGAACTTTTGTGGACACTTTTTGAAACAATAAGAATTTTTTATTTATGTTTAAGAGAGATTTCTACTATTTTGTGGACTGTTTTTGAGTAGTTTAGAGTCAAAATTAGAGGAAATGTTGTATGAGAGAGTTGTAGATAATTTGAAGTGGATAATTTTTGCAATACATTCATTCATTTGGTTGTGTCCAAATCTACCCTCCGAATTGGTACACAAGTCATCTACATCTCATTATTTGCTTAGTTTTTCATGCCACAAATTTGCACGTGCTTTTTGGGAGTAAAGATAAAGTTTTTTGGTGTGTAGACTTCAAGAGAAAAAATATGCAAAATTCAGAGGGTTTTGGTTTTGGGACTAGGGATAAAGTGTTTTAGTGTGTAGACTTCAAGAGCAAGAATGTGTAGAATTCAGAGGGCTTCGGAAGTTGTCTTGTAGAAATTTTCTAGTTCTTCATTGTCTAGGAGATATAGTCTCCTTAATAGGGTTGTTTTCCTAGGTGGTGGTAGGAGCACCGAGCTAAAATTGGTCATGCACACGTTTTCAAGAAATATGATCAAATAAGGTCCTCTTTTGGCAAATTTTGAGTTCACTCTTGTGCATATTATTGAGAGTGATCTCTCTTGGTTTATTAATCATTGATTAGAGGATGATTAATTGAAATTTTAGATATGTATATCATTTTATGTGATCAATCTAATCTAGTACATGTAAGATTCAACAAAACATATGTAAAGTTATGGAAATCATTATTTTGGTCAGAAATCAAAATGTATTGTAAATCATGTAAGAGAGTGTCATTTTGCCAAAGAGTCAAAGTGGAACAAAGTAGAGTCAAAGGGGAATGGAACTTCTTGATGTTTCTAATCGAAAGTGGGTGTCCATTTCTATGGAAATCATCATTAAGTTTTCTACTACTAGAGGAAGTTGTGACATGTTTTTTATAGTAGTGGTGGAAATACTTCACTAAGATCACATATTTATTTTTAATGAAAAAGATAGATGGAGCCATGAAAGTGGCGAAACTTTTTATGAAGGAGATATTTGAACTCCATGGTTTACCCAAAAATTAGAGTGTCAGATATGTAATGATCCACTTTGGATTTTAAATTAAAATATATTTGTGAGTCTAGGAACTTTTGTGGACACTTTTTGAAACAATAAGAATTTTTTATTTATGTTTAAGAGAGATTTCTACTATTTTGTGGACTTTTTTTGAGTAGTTTAGAGTCAAAATTAGAGGAAATGTTGTATGAGAGAGTTGTAGATAATTTGAAGTGGATAATTTTTGCAATACATTCATTCATTTGGTTGTGTCCAAATCTACCCTCCGAATTGGTACACAAGTCATCTACATCTCATTATTTGCTTAGTTTTTCATGCCACAAATTTGCACGTGCTTTTTGGGAGTAAAGATAAAGTTTTTTGGTGTGTAGACTTCAAGAGAAAAAATATGCAAAATTCAGAGGGTTTTGGTTTTGGGACTAGGGATAAAGTGTTTTAGTGTGTAGACTTCAAGAGCAAGAATGTGTAGAATTCAGAGGGCTTCGGAAGTTGTCTTGTAGAAATTTTCTAGTTCTTCATTGTCTAGGAGATATAGTCTCCTTAATAGGGTTGTTTTCCTAGGTGGTGGTAGGAGCACCGAGCTAAAATTGGTCATGCACACGTTTTCAAGAAATATGATCAAATAAGGTCCTCTTTTGGCAAATTTTGAGTTCACTCTTGTGCATATTATTGAGAGTGATCTCTCTTGGTTTATTAATCATTGATTAGAGGATGATTAATTGAAATTTTAGATATGTATATCATTTTATGTGATCAGTCTAATCTAGTACATGTAAGATTCAACAAAACATATGTAAAATTATGGAAATCAATATTTTGGTCAGAAATCAAAATGTATTGTAAATCATGTAAGAGATTGTCATTTTGCCAAAGAGTCAAAGTGAAACAAAGTAGAGTCAAAGGGGAATGGAACTTCTTGATGTTTCTAATCGAAAGTGGGTGTCCATTTCTATGGAAATCATCATTAAGTTTTCTACTACTAGAGGAAGTTGTGACATGTTTTTTATAGTAGTGGTGGAAATACTTCACTAAGATCACATATTTATTTTTAATGAAAAAGACAGATGGAGCCATGAAAGTGGCGAAACTTTTTATGAAGGAGATATTTGAACTCCATGGTTTACCCAAAAATTAGAGTGTCAGATATGTAATGATCCACTTTGGATTTTAAATTAAAATATATTTGTGAGTCTAGGAACTTTTGTGGACACTTTTTGAAACAATAAGAATTTTTTATTTATGTTTAAGAGAGATTTCTACTATTTTGTGGATTGTTTTTGAGTAGTTTAGAGTCAAAATTAGAGGAAATGTTGTATGAGAGAGTTGTAGATAATTTGAAGTGGATAATTTTTGCAATACGTTCATTCATTTGGTTAAGTGTCCAAATCTACCCTCTGAATTGGTACAAAAGTCATCTGCATCTCATTATTTGCTTAGTTTTTCGTGCCACAAATTTGCATGTGCTTTTTGGGACTAAAGATAAAGTTTTTTGGTGTGTAGACTTCAAGAGAAAAAAATATGCAAAATTTAGAGGGCTTTGGTTTTGGGACTAGGGATAAAGTGTTTTAGTGTGTAGACTTCAAGAGCAAGAATGTGTAGAATTCAGAGGGCTTCGGAAGTTGTCTTGTAGAAATTTTCTAGTTCTTCATTGTCTAGGAGATATATTCTCCTTAATAGGGTTGTTTTCCTAGGTGGTGGTAGGAGCACCGAGCTAAAATTGGTCATGCACACGTTTTCAAGAAATATGATCAAATAAGGTCCTCTTTTGGTAAATTTTGAGTTCACTCATGTGCATATTATTGAGAGTGGTCTCTGCTGGATTATTAATGATTGATTAGAGGATGATTAATTAAAATTTTAGATATGTATATCATTTTATGTAATTTGATCAAACCTCTACAAAGGGAGACTTATGCGAGTGTGCAGCGAGAGAAAGCTTGGTGGTCAAGAGGTTTGAGCTCTTTTATGGAGTTTGGTTTCCATCAAATTATACTCAAATATTGATGGAGATTCTCTGCTAAATAAATGATGTAATTCTTCTATTTCAAGATATTGTCATCAAATCTCAATTTTTTATTTGATGGTAACAATCATAGTGAGGAGGCCCTGTCACATGTGAAAACTTTACATCACAATTCTGTAAATTTTATATGTTGACATCCTAGGTGAACGGGCACCTCATAAGAGATTCCAGATACCCGTATCTTATAGATATATATTCCAGATGCGCCAGAGGAGTGCACCCTTCTTCATGATCAGGACACGGTAATACTAATTGTTTGAGTCTGTTTTTCGTCAATTTGGTTTGTTGTTGTCCATGTATACATTGATATGTTATTTCGTTATAGTGGGAGGTGCACTCCCGCATATACAGGCCGCTATAACACAAGTACTACGTATGCACGATTCCACCCTGTGTGTCCACCGGGGGCAATGTTCGTCACCTCAAGAACTTGGAACATCTCAACCACCATCGTGTTTCGAAGCACCCCAACGTAGATGTCATTTTCTCACATTGGAACCTTTCAAGGTCCCAACGAGAGTGCTTGGTAAAGCCATCCCCTGACATTAGGGTTTACTCAAAGAAATATAGGTTAATGAGGGTATGTGTGGAGTTCCAAGCTTTGTATCAATGCATGTGCGAGAAACACCGTGACACCTTCCGAGCCACAAAATAAGACTTCATCATGTCTTTCGTGGAGGCCGGCATGTACGAGTACAACTCTTGGAGGGAAGCCAAGACAAAGCACTCTAGAAGGCGGCCCAATGGATGCCATGTGTGGGATGTATGCCTTTGAATTCTAACGGTGAGTGGCCTTTTGTAGATTATTTTGGATACATTGTTTAGATGCATCCTACGGTGAGTCTTTGAGCCGTAGTATAGTTTATGGTGCAGATGATACAGGCACGAGTGTGTTGGTTAGTGATCGCCTCGAGGAGGAGGCCACTGCATATGGATTTACAAGGCCGGTGGGAGAGGAGGCGAACACGGACATTGCTGATGGCAGCACGGCCGGTGGGTGCCGTCCTTTCAAGCATCTCCTTTCGAGGTGATTCGCACAACATCTCCTTTCCAGGTGAACTTGCTTGTGCGAATCTTATGTTTTGTGTTTCTTTTAATTTGTTTGCCTTTTCTGCAGAAACGTCCATGAAAGCACCTGCGAAGGTGCATTTTGGGTCATGTATTTATCACACGGCGTGGGTGTTCTTCATAGGAAACGTAACAAGCACCCGTCAGTTTGGGTTACGGTTGGTTTTGCACTTCAAAGACATGGACGAGCTATTGGTCTAAAGGTGGCAGGCTACTCAAGGCGTCACGCACAAAACATTATAAGAGACCTTTCATGGGCAACAACAATAGCATGGTTCAACTGGGCCCGGGCAGAAGGCCAGATGACAGCACGACGACCTGCATGAGGGTGGATTTTACCTTCATAAGGTAAAATCGCAATCGCGCTCTCGCCACTACACGCTACAGCACACGTAGATCCATGGCACTTAGGTCTTTTGCCTTGGTGTTCAAGAGGCTAGCTATTGAGGTACTCGCAGCCGTCAATATATGTATTACGATCGCAGGCTTTCTCGCCAAAATTAGTCGGAAGCTGGCCGTGGAGCCAGTCGGCCCCAAATTGAATATATGCACCAGCCTATATTAATATAGCGCACACATCCTCGTTAAGGAATCAGTTGCAATATCATCGTTATAAACTGCTCCTAATTTTCTACAAGGAGACACAACATACGAGATCATGGACGCAGTCCGCGGGATTCAGCCCATCAAAGACCTCGCCGTGCAGGCAGTGCAGAGTAGTGCTGTGAAGCCTATACAGGACTTCACCCTCGACAGCGTGCGCTTCCTTAGGCGATGCCACAAACCAGACCGTACAGAGTTCACGAAAGTCGCCTGCCGAACAGCGGTCGGCTTCGTGGTAATGGGCTTCGTGGGCTTTTTTGTGAAGCTCATCTTCATCCCCATCAACAATCTTATCGTGGGCTCCGGTTGATATAGCCGTCGGCCTCAGAATAAGCGGTCCGAATGGCAACCAATGAGGCTTTTGAAGCATTGATGAATCTATAACATCCAAGTTTGTAGAGACGATCTGTTAAAGGTTACTAGAACCTTAATGAAGTAAATCTTCGCTTTATATAACCTTGTACTTTACGGTTCACTACACGCCTCAGTCCGTTAGAACCACTTTCTTGTATATAATTTCTTTCAAAAGGCTAAAATTTCAAGGCCTACCCTAACCATCAATTTGAAGGCCTAAACTAGCTCAACCTTTAAAAATTAACTAAATATGTATATTTATGTGTAAAATGCGAGAAATTTTCAAACTAGTAGTCTTCTTTTTCGCACCCCTAATTTCAAAGAGGCCTTCTCTAGAAGGTTTGAAGGGCTTTGGCGCCCTTTGAAGGTTTCAAATTTCACCACTGAATCCCTTGAGGGTTCACCTTGTGACTTTATTGTTTTCTTGTATTTGCCTTCTCTGTGCATATAATTCCCTTCGGGATTCAGCTTTATAGTTCAATAACAACGGTTTGAAGTTACATGGCTCAGTCTGTTAGAACCACTTTCTTGGATATAATTCTCTTGGGGGTTGGGCTTTAATTAAGTTGAGTTTATTATCTTCTTGTATTCGCCTTCTTTGTGAATTGTGTGTGTGTGTGTGTGTGTGTTAGCTAAAGCCTTAGGTTTCACATGGTATCAGTTTAGAAACCCCAGGCTACTTTGTCTCAATCATTTATTTAGGCACACCATCCTTCTCTAGTCTCGCTCTCGTCCTAGGTGATCCATACATCTTCGATGATGGCTTCTACTAAAGGTTCTAGTGCCAACCTTGGTCCTCCTCCTGCTAACCCATGTTCACCTGTTCTTCCACCTCCAAACGTTCTTATTAGAGCTAGACAAGCTCACATATGCCAATCATTTAGTTTAGAGAGTTCGTATGGAACTCATCGTTTCTCATGCTCTCTTGGAGGCTTTTGATGGCACGAACCCTAACCCAGGCTCTTTTGATGCTGAAGCGCAAATGCATTGGCTCTTGAAGTCTAGCCTTGGGACTCAAATCCGCCATCCACTAGGTAATTACATGCTTGTTCGTATAAATGCTTCTACTCTCTGAACAAAAACCTTTAGATATCCCTCCCTCTAGTCCAAACATAGAAGAGAATAAAGCTTATAAGGAAAAGTCAATTAAAGATCAATTAGCTTGTGGTCAATGCTCAATGTGCCAGTTTCTTATTACAATCGCAATTTAGCTCAGTTTCTAAGACTAATTCCTACGTATACTGCAAGAGTGAACATAATGTGTGTAGTTTTTTGCCTCATGAGATGTAGACATGGCCTTGTTCCCAATGGTGAGATGACACCATATGAGTGTACTATTAGGTAAAAGTGTAGCCTTGTAATTTCATGGATAATCATTTTTAAAAGGAATAAATAATTACACATATAAGATATAACTATTACCTATATGATATGTATTCTACTAATCACGATAATATTTACAAATCTAAGTTATAAATGTATGAGAACATCATTTAAGAAGATTTTATGGGTTTATAACACCTATTCAATGCATGATAGGTTTGTGTATGTTTTAGACTAGTTTGAGTGAGTTTCCTATAATTTCTTGTCACCAATCTAAGATGTCCAAGTTACGGATGCAAATTAACCACAATAAAGGACCGTTCAACTCATAAAACTTTTATGCTGCCTCTCAACATAATGTAACACTAGTCTTTTACTTGAGATACAAAAATGGCTCAACTTTGAGTTATAACTAGTTAAAAAATAAATAAAGAAATAAAGAAGCTAAAGAAGCGTTTTATTGTGCTTCAATTTAACATGCACCTACACAAAGTAAAAATATTAAAGAACAACACATATACATATTATTATTTACCATTGCTTTATAACAAATCCATCTTTGCTTATTTTTTAATAGAAGTGGATGCCTCGTCAACCATGTCTTGAGTTAGATCCATACATGCAAACAAGACTCTTTCTCTAGATCCATAGCCCCACCTATGGACATTCCAATGTCAACAAAGAGATATAATCCACTACTAGTGGTGGACTCTACATCCTGATCAATATCATCACCATTCCTTAAATATCATCATATGTTGCATTTGTGCATGGGACACTTTCACCTACATTGGTAGGTGATAACTCATACTCTACATAAAATTACATAAAATGATATACATATCTAAAATTTCAATTAATCATCCTCTAATCAATGATTAATAAACCAAGAGAGATCACTCTCAATAATATGCACATGAGTGAACTCAAAATTTGCCAAAAGAGGACCTTATTTGATCATATTTCTTGAAAACGTGTGCATGACCAATTTTAGCTCGGTGCTCCTACCACCACCTAGGAAAACAACCCTATGAAGGAGACTATATCTCCTAGACAATGAAGAACTAGAAAATTTCTACAAGACAACTTCCGAAGCCCTCTGAATTCTACACATTCTTGCTCTTGAAGTCTACACACTAAAATACTTTATCCCTAGTCCCAAAACCAAATCCCTCTGAATTTTGCATATTTTTTCTCTTGAAGTCTACACACCAAAAAACTTTATCTTTACTCCCAAAAAGCACGTGCAAATTTGTGGCGTGAAAAACTAAGCAAATAATGAGATGTAGATGACTTGTGTACCAATTTGGAGGGTAGATTTGGACACAACCACATGAGTGAACGTATTGCAAAAATTATCCACTTCAAATTATCTACAACTCTCTCATACAACATTTCCTCTAATTTTGACTCAACTACTCAAAAATAGTCCACAAAATAGTAGAAATCTCTCTTAAACATAAATAAAAAATTCTTATTGTTTCAGAAAGTGTCCACAAAAGTTCCTAGACTCACAAATATGTTTTAATTTAAAATCCAAAGTGGAGCATTACATATCTGACACTCTAATTTATGGGTAAACCATGGAGTTCAAACATCTCCGTCATAAAAAGTTTCGCCACTTTCATGGCTCCATCTGTCTTTTTCATTAAAAAGAAATATGTGATCTTAGTGAAGTATTTCCACCACTACTATAAAAAACATGTCATAACTTCCTCTAGTAGTAGAAAACTTAATGATGATTTCCATAGAAATGGACACCCACTTTCGATTAGAAACATCAAGAAGTTCCATTCCCCTTCGACTCTACTTTGTTCCACTTTGACTCTTTGGCAAAATGACACTCTCTTACATGATTTACAATACATTTTGAATTCTGACCAAAATAATGATTTCCATAACTTTACATACGTTTTGTTAAATCCTACATGTACTAGATTAGACTGACCAAATGGAGTCGAGTAGCTTGATGGTCTGTTAGTGTGAGGCTTCGACTCAATAATCACAATACAATTCAAGAAAATAGAAATTTGTGTAAATTTTTAAGGCAGAAAGAGAACAATTGTATATATAATCAAGAAAACTTACAACAATCTGATGAAGCACTCTTGGAGGAAAAAGCTAGAACCACTCGACTACCCTCGAGATATCTCACTCGCACTCTCATTCTCATGAAAATCTCGCACTCGCACTCGCACTTGCACTCGCATCACACTCGCACTCTCACTCTTAGCTCTTCTTTGATTTTCTGTGTATTCCTCTTTTTCACATCGAAAGCCAAAAGTAGCCCTTTCTGGAGATTTCTTGATCTGCATTTCATATTTTTGGTGGTCTCCCTCTTTGGAAAAAGCATGGTTCCAGAAGCTTTCTTCACACGCGATCATCATTCCCATGAGATTACACTAGGAAAAGAACCCTTTTCCATGGTGCACCATTTGCGCCTCAGTGATCCGATGAGGATGCTCAAAAGCTCATCTCAAACATTCCATCCTCCTCTTCGACTTTGTATCTCTTCATCTAAGGCTAAATCTTTATTCTTGACCTCCCTTTAGGACCTGCAATGTCTTGGCACGAAAATCTAGGCACGTCATTAGCACAAAACCACTCAAAATCCACTTTGGAGTCACCAAATGGATGTGAAATCATGTGAATCACAAAGATTTCACTTGAGGAAAGTTGTTCTATGTACAAAACAGAAAAACTCTGTCATACACAACTTCTCCTAATTCCACCTCTAACCTAATCAAAACTCACCCAAAAAAATGGCAACTACCTCAAAATGACCAAAACTCGTCTTAATTCTATAAAATTTAACTCCAAATAAGAAACTAGATAGATCTTGAGGCATTACACAAAGTATCTTGATCTTGTAAATCAATCACTATCCATGTCATAAGTAAGAAACTAGATAGATCTTAAGGCATTACACAAAGTATCTTGATCTTGTAAATCAATCACTATCCATGTCATAAACAAGCCTTCTTGGAATCACAACTTTAAAAACAATAATAAATCTGATGAAAAACAGTTGTCTTAAACTTCAAGGTAATCAAACAATTTGCAAACTCGTATTTTCACTTTGCTTGTAGCTTTAGACTTAGTCAAATTTCTTCCACAAGAGAGTAATCCTCTATTCTTTCTTCAATTAAGAAGCTTAGAAAGAAAAACACTTTCAAACTTTACGAAAAAGTGTGGCTACATAATCTTTTTATTGATGGACTTGCAACCTCGACAGTAGATATAGATTTTTCAACCTACGCTGATTAACTTCACAATGATAACTTACTATTTAATAAACAAATAGTATACTACATGAAATCCTTTTCTTGCTCTGCTGCAAAGTACACATCATTCTAAATTCTACATCATATCTTTGACACTATAAGCAATAATCTTTACCATCATCTCCAATCATGCAAACCTACTTTTCATGACATAATATCTTGGGCTTTCTAGGCACTAACTAATCTATTCCTAATATGGTGTCATATCTTTCCAAAGCCAACACATGGAAAGCCACTTTGACTTGAGGTCATCTATATGAAAGTTGTATTCTTGACATACTCCTTACATGTCTATTGATTTCTTGAAGCAAGCTCTACCATAAGCTTCTTTTCATAAAATTAAGTTATTCCTAACTGTTTACCACATGGGGTAATTGAAAACTATGCATACTTCTTGAATTATTCAATACTTGAAATACATTATCACAATCTTGATAGGAATATTAATAATTGAATCTTGGTTTTTGCCTTACACTTGCATGAATAGCAGCATTGACATATGCATATTCTTCAATATCCTCGACCACAATTGCAACAGCAGCTTTTCCTTCTTTCTCCACAAGCATTTTCATTAATTGAAAATCCACGTACATTCTCTTGCACATTTTGCCTTGTTTTCTGATCTCTTGTATTTAATCTCTAATGCACCTCATGTAATGCTAGCTTGTTTTTGCACTCATTAGTTTTATGACTCTTTTCTAAACAACAGAAACATAGGCCTTCTCTAGAAACAAATATGTGACCCACTGCATTCTCTTAGTCTACATAAAATTTGCCTTCTCATCATAAAATGGATTTGTGAGCTATCTTGTGACTATACAACAAAATTGCAAAGGCCTTTTTAAAGAAAATAAACTTATGTCTGTATCACATAAAAAAAATAATAGTAATATCAATTACCTAAGACTTGCAACATCCGTAATTAAGTGCAGACTGTCCTACCTATACTCTGATACCAATTGTGATAGCTAACCATATCTTAATCGTACAACTTAATATAAGAAATCATAGCAATACAATCAAATCAACCTTCTCAAATAGCAAACAAGCATGCATGTTATATCCAAGGTTCTTATCACATAAGCAAAGAATCATGTAATCTCAAACAAACATTCACATGATATAAATCTCTATCAAATATAGCATAGCATCTCAATCAATCACAATGTATGTGTCTATCTCAAGATTCTATCATCATCACCATGATCGACAACATGGTTAGTCATATATACTAAAATCCAGCCAATCTAGGGCTTTCTCTGATGCTCGTCCACCCAACCTATACACTGGACATCGGCTATCTCGGGTATGCCTCTTTCTGAATCTTGTCCTTTCTGGGTTCTACCACATGGATCCCAGAGGGCATAAATCTCATTCTGTGTCCGGCATTCCTTGTCTAAGGATGGCCGGCCCGAATCTTAAAATCTCATATGGAGTCTCATCATACACATACATATCAATCACTCGCATGCATATTCAAATTAATCACAAACAATTTCAAGCATAAAATAAACTTTTAATTTAAATAGTCTTTAACTTCTCTTTATCTTTTAACTCACATGGGAATCCTTGTTTTTAACATAATCAATTATCATGTTTTCTAACGAGCAAGGTCATCTCTAGTCACTATAGCTAAGTCTTAACTACGCTTATGTGTTAGTCCAGCTGGTCTATATAGATAAGATAGTCAATCTTGATAGCAATTTCTAAGGCAAAGCCTAATAACTAGTCTCTTTGGGAGAGTAATATCTTTCAATCTATTTGGAATTAGAGAAAAGTCAAAACTATAGAGGTTTAGGACTTCTAATGCTCTATAAAGCACGTCTCAGTGATGGTTCTCTAAAAAATGAGTTCTATGGTCTCTTTGAGAGCATTCAAAACAACCAAAGTTGTGTTTTCAGCATGAAACTGTCAAAAACAACCAAGTGCCCCACTTCGATCAAAAAATGAATCGAATTTTGGCTTTCTAGAGTCTCATACACTTTTGTAGAGTTTCTTGCCATCTAAAACTTTCATGTTTACATCAAAATTTTATTCTAAACACAGGGAAAGATAACTCTTCGCAAAATAGCCCCTCATGAAGGTTTTACCTAGAATCTAGTCATAAACTAGTGAAATATTCTATTTTCTAATTCTTTATCTCCAAAAGTGTTTATTCTATGAGTCTTTAGAGTAAGGCGATCATTTTTAAATAATAAATTCAATCGTTAAGCGTTCCATACCTCAACTCAGATTCTCTCATATACACGCTTATTGATTTATTTATTCAATCACAAAAGAATTTAAAGCAAAATAGTAAAAAGAGTGTTTGTGTACTTCCCCGGTATATTTTCTGATGTCTTGATTGATTGGGAATCCTTGTATACTCTCCAGAAGTTGTCGAAGAGCTGCTTCTAGATTTGGCAAGCCTCTCAGATCTACTGTCATGGTGGCTGTAATCTGCGCAACAGGTATAACTTCGTGCACAATTATCAGATACTAGTTGTGTGGGTACTTAAATTTACCAAAACGCAACCCAACGTGGGCGGAATCACCAAAATCAGTTGTATATGAAAGTCCACTCCAAAAATAGACCACGTTTTACTTTTTTTTATCAAATTTTGATTTGCATGTCCATATACACACTTAAAGACTTCCTTTGAGTTTACTAACTAATTGAGAACTCAATCTTGAATTTTCACTTAATTTTAACACTTAGAATCTTTACTGTTGGAAAACCACTGAAACCCTGTTGGAATTCATTATTGAAATCTGTATCATCCAAAACTTACGATTATCTTTAGTCATAGCTTGGTTAATCTTGGAGGTATGTTACAAATATGTATATTTATTTGTAAAATGTACAGAAATTTTCAAACTGGTAGCCTTCTGTAGAAGGTTTGAAGGGCTTTGGTGCCCTCTGAAAGCTTCAAATTTCAGCACTGATTCCCTTGAGGGTTCACCTTGAATTAAGTTGACTTTATTGTCTTCTTGTATTTGCCTTCCCTGTGCATACAATTCCGTTGAGGATTCAGGTTCAATAAAAATAGTTTAAAGTTACATGGCTCAGTCTGTTAGAACCACTTTCTTGTCTATAATTCCCTTCAGGGATTGGCTTTAATTAAGTTGAGTTTATTATCTTCTTTTTGTGTATTCTGTGTGTGTGTGTGTGTGTTAGCTAAAGCCTTAAGTTTCACATGGTATCAGTTCAAAAACCCTAGGCTACTTTGTTTCAGTCATTTATTTAGGCACACGATCCTTTTGCAATCTCCCTCTCGTCCTAGGTGACCCATACATCTTCCACTATGGCTTCTCCTAAAGGTTCTAGTGCCAACCTTCGTCCTCCTCCTGCTTACCCTGGTAACCCTTGTTCACCTATTATTCCACCTCCATACGTTCTCATTAGCTAGACAAGCTCACATGTGCCAATCATTTGGTTTAGAGAGTTTGTATAGAACTCATCCTTCATCGTGCTCTCTGGGAGGTTTTTTATGACACGGTCCCTAACCTAGGTCATTATGATGCTTAAGCCCAAATGTGTTGGATCCTCCACTCTAGCCTGGGGACTCCAATCCCCCATCCATCAGGTTACACACTCATTCATAAATGCTAAGTTACTCTCTAAACAAGAACCTTTAGATATATGTCCCTCCCTATCGTCCAAACATAGAAGACAATAAAGCTTATAAGGAAAGTCAAATAAAGATCAATATGCTTGTGGTCCATGGTCAATGTGCCAGTTTCTTACAACCCAAATTGAAGGTCTGAGTTTGTAAGACTAACTCCTACATATACTGCAAGAATGAACATAATGTGTGTAGTTTTTTACCTCGTGAGATGTAGACATGGCCTTGTTTCCAATGGTTATGCAACATATGAGTAGTGTTAGGTAAAAGTGCATCCTTGTAATTTCATGGATAATCATTTTTAAGAGGAATAAATAGTTACACATAGAAGATATAACTATTACCTATATGATGTGTATTCTACTAATCACGAGAATATTTACAAATTTAAGTTATAGATGTATGAGAACATCATTTAAGAAGATTTTATGGGTTTATAACCACATATTCAATGCATGCTAGGTTTGTGTGTGTTTTAGACTTTTTTGAGTGAGTTTCCTATAATTTCTTGTCACCAAACTAAGATGTCCAAGTTACGGATGCAAATTAACCACAACAAAGGACCATTCAACTCATAAAACTTTTATGTTGCCACTCAACATAATGTAACACTAGTCTTTTACTTGAGATACAAAAATGGCTCGACTTTGAGTTATAAATAGTTAAAAAAATAAATAAAGAAATAAAGAAGCTAAAGAAGCATTTTATTATGCTTCAACTTAACATGCACCTACATAAAGTAAAAATATTAAAGAACACATATACATATTATAATTTACCATTGCTTATAACAAATCCATCATTGCTTATTTTTTAATAGAAGTAGATGTCTCGTCGACCATGTCTTGAATTAGATCCATAAATGCAAACAACTCTATCTCTGGATCCATGTAGACATTCCAACACATATAAATATTATAATTTACCATTTCTAAAAACAAATCCATTATTACTTATTTTTTAATAAAAGTACATGTACTAGATGCCTCATCCACCATGTCTTGAATTAGATCCATACACGCAAACGACTCTATCTTTCAATATCATCAACACTTTCACCTACATTGGTAGGTGATAACTTGTACTCTACATTGCTAGGTGATAACTCATACTCTACATCTTCCATTTTCTCTCATCGACATGTGTATCTTGGAATCTCGTGTATAATGTAACATTAGTCTTTTACTTGAGATACAAAAATGGCTCAACTTTGAGTTATAAATAGTTAAAATAAATAAATAAAGAAGCATTTTATTGTGCTTCAATTTAACATGCACTTACACAAAGTAAAAATATTAAAGAACAACACACATACATATTATAATTTACCATTGTTAATAACAAATCCATCATTACTTATTTTTTAATCAAAGTACATGTACTAGATATCCCATCAACCATGTCTTGAATTAGATCCATACACGCAAATGACTCCATCTCTAGATTCATAGCCCCACCTATGGACATTCCAATGTCAACAAAGAGATATAATCCACTACTAGTGGTGGACTCTACATCTTGATCAATATAATCATCATCTCCTTCAATATTATTAACACTTTCACCTACATTGGTAGGTGATAACTCGTACTCTACATTGCTAGGTGATAACCCATTTTCTGCATCTTCCATTTTCTCTCATTCAACATGTGCATCTTGGAATCTCGTGTATGCATGCTCTTCATTTTCCACTCAAACCTCGATGTGTCCATCTTGTACTCCCGTCTCTTACATAAGCTCTTGAATGTCTTCATCCCAGTGGAAAATAGTCTTTGAAGGAGCAACTTATATAACACACCACCGCTTCTTGGCATGAATGTCTGGTTGAACTTATTAACAATGAGAGGGACCAAATATTAAGCATGAGCATATAATGTTAGTATGGAATAAGAAACTTTTAATAATGATGTACATGTTCACAATGTTGAGGTAGTACGAAGGTACCCTTCTCCCATTGCCGAAACTTTGTTGAGTCTATTGCCATGATCCCACTTGGATGCCTTCTCACAGTTGCTTGAGAACAATGACACACCAAATACTTGAACCATTTGACATCCAACATGAAGATATCAAATTACCTATATCCAACCTAGATGATATTCTCAATCATCCCATAAAAGTCAAGCTTTCTCCCATCCACTTTCTCAAAACTTGCCATAATCCCACTGTCTTATGTATTTCTCCTGGAGTCAACTCTACTTGAGCAAAAATTCTTTCCTCGGGAACACATGGCATTATAAATGGTATACTACAAAAAAACACCAAATAAACAATATATATGACCCCAATATAAAATTAATGTTTTATGTTGAGAAGAGATGTAGGGTCACAATTACTTTTTGTAGACATCCTCTTGCATAATCCCATTCCTCTTCGATGAACTCTTCTCCATGTCTTTCCAATATCGTCTCCATCTCCTCCTATAGCCAATCAATGTTTACGATACTTGAGAAGTTGAACAAGGTTGGGTAGAAAACCACACATCTCTCATGTTGCCACCTAAAAGCATGTCTCTCATCCTCTCTCGTCCTTCTTACCTCTTCATACCTTGCAACCCACTTATTTATTGAGTCACTATTGAGAACAAAAAATGTATTCATCTTGTTGAGAATTGCTTGATCCATGTTCTGGCCTCTTCCCTTTCCATGTGATATGTTCCACCATGTGTTCACCATCCTCATTACGTCATAATCTAGGAATGGAGGGCTCCATTATATTAGAGAGATATTTTGAAATGTATACAAGTGACTCTTTTACACCAACTAACCCTCCACCATACTGCCCTTTGGTTGTGCTCTTTGCCTAACAAAGTCTTTCAATGTCTTCATGACATGAACCTCTCATGGATGAGCATGCATGACACCACACACGACCACCTCATCCACAAAGTGTGCCACTAGATATAGTCGACTAGTGACTATGGATCTTGAAAAAATATCCTCCATCAAGCACACTACCTCCACTCCCATTATGCAAGCCATATTAACTAAAGATGGATCTATCTCCTTTGAGCTTATATACCTATTAGAAGCATTAGTCACTAATGTTTACACAAAAAACTAGATAAGACAACCATGCATCACTACAATTGAATGAGAGCATAGCCACATCCACAATTGTCTGGGAAATGATTTCCATGATGAGGCAAAAAGGTCAAGGAAGAAGAGGTGAAATGGGTGAAGAGGTCACGAGCTAAAAGACTATAGTAATGCATCAAAGGGTGGAGGGTGCGGGCTTGGCCATGAAACTGGTGGACCACGAGTTGTGAATCTCCATAGATATGAACATGAGATGCTCCCAAAAGAAGTAGTGCTCTCAAACCAATCAAAAGTGCTTGATATTGAGTAATGTTGTTGCTCAAATGATCTCCCAAAAGACTCCCAAAATAAGTAGTGCTCTCAAACCAATCAAAAGTGCTTGATATTCAGCAATGTTGTTGCTCAAATGATCTCCCAAAAGAACTCCCAAAAGAATAGCAGTCCCTTGAGATGGATATATGACAATGCCACAACTACCAAGTTTGTCCGTGCCCCTACATGCTCCATCAAAGTATAGAATCCAAAAAGACGTGGAAGATTCAACATCATCTGCAACTCATAATGGAAAAGTCAATGCAATCACATCCAATAGGGCTTAATTTTATCAAAATTAGTTTTGGTAGAGAACCATGTCCCATCCATTTTTGCGAGCAGGACTTTATTGTTGTTGCGAGGATAAACCTCAACAATGCGATAAGGACCCGACCATAAATGGCTCAACTTCCCAGGGAAAATCTCATGACGTGCATAATAGAGAAGAACCAATTGCCCTTTCTCAAAAGAATAGGTTTTAGCTTTCTTATCACGTTGCTTGGTTTGACATTTCTTAGCAACCTCTTGATGTAGATAAGCTCTCAATCTCCACTCATCTAGATGCTCCAAAGTGCCCAATCTCTCTTACAAACTCTCCTCCAAAGGTAGTGTGTGCTCGTGCAAAAACCTCAAACTCGCCAACTCATGCTCAAAAGGTAACACACATTCTTGCCCATAAACTAAAGAGAAAGGAGTGAACCCCGTGGCTTCCTTGAAAGTAGTGTTATAAGCCCAAACATCTGCTTGCAACTTCTCATCCCAATCCCTTTTATGAGTGTCCATAGTTTTTCTAAGGATAGTGACCAAAGTTTTGTTTGTGCTCTCAACTTGCCCATTAGTAGAAGGTTTGTAGGGGGTGGTTTATGACAGATATTGAAATAAGTAGTGAGTTCCTCAATGACATCATTAAGAAAATGGGTCCCCCTATCAGAAACTAACTCAGCAGGTGCCCCAAAATGACAAATGATATGTTTAGTCAAAAATGTAGCTGTAGTGCGTGCATCATCCTTCCTCACAGCTCTAGCCTCACTCCACTTAGTTAAGTAATCCGTAGCAACAATGATATAATATTTTCCATGCCTATGGAAGTAGGTGTGATAGGGCCCACATAGTCAATCCCCCACTTCTCGAAAGGAAGGGCAGCTAGAATAGGATTATTAGGGTGCAAATGATTCTCAAGGCGGGTGGCTCTCTGGCAAACATCACATCTTTTACACCACTCAAATGAATCTTTAAAAACAGATGGCCACCAATACCCAACGCTCAAAATTTTCAATGCAGTGAGTTTCCCAGCAAAATTACCTCCACATGCACTATCATGACACTCTTTCAAAATGTGTGGAATTTCCTCTCGTGCAACACATCGGCGATAAATGCCCTCAAACCCCTTGTGGTACAAAGACCCATCAATGATAGTGAATTTCTGAGCATGCGTAACTAATCTCTTCTTCGCGGCTTTGCTCATGTCAGAAGGAAACTCAAGTGTGGACAAATAATGAGCAATTTGGTCATACCACTCACGTGCATACTCAATGCGAAACAACTCAGGTGCAGGTGCAATAGGCTAATCTTTGCATGGGATTACATCAGCTAAGCAATCCACTAACTTTTGCAATGCAGGAGGTTTAGATTCAAGCTCATAGTAGTCAAAGGCCTGCAACTCAACAATCCATCACATAATATGCTCAGGGGGCTCTAACTTATTCAATAAAAGGTGCAATGAATCTTTAGAGACATTGATGATGGTGTGCTGGGTAGCCATATTTGTGCGAAACTTCCTAGCACTCTCAGCAATAGCTAGACAAGCTCTCTCAACCCATGTGTAGCGTGTTTCAGTATCTTTAAGCTTGCAGCTATAATATGCAATGGGGTGCATTTTTTTATCATAAAGTTGTGCAATGCAAGCGGATATTACCGAATGAGAACAACAAGAAAAGAAATGATAAGGCGTGGAAGCATCAGGTGGTTTGAGGATAGGGGCAGTAGTGAATGCACTTATCTTGCCAATCTTTGGCACTTTGCATGTCCCCTTTCCAAGTAGGTTTGTGTCGCGAAACCAAGACCAAGTGAAGGTCCCACCGACGAGCGTGCCACTATCTGGGAAATATCTAGACGAGCAAGGCAAAGAGAACAAAACTCGACAACCCCCCTAGATATCCAACAAGAATAATGCTACACTCTTCCAACGCCCCAAAGGAGAAGGCACTAGTAGATAGAGATGTGTGCTATGGATCTTTCCGACAAATGCGACGCTACAATGATGGAGTGGTGATGACGTATACACACACAAATGTTAAACAAGTTTTGTACTAAATGACAAAGAGCGACATGACACCACGACACCAATGAACGAGGCAAAATGTAGCGTGAAATGTGCTTTGTTTATTGAATTTCACGTGCAGGGTGCTTGATTTACGAGACGAATTATGTAGCTCTTTATGATGAGAAAAAGAGAGAGAAGAAATCTTATCTAGCCACTTTTTGCTCGATGTTGATGAAGCTTTTGCGCGCTTGCCGATGATGCCTTCCGTCTCGTGAGAGAGGTGCCCTCACGACCCTCAAGGATTGAATTTTACAATGCTTTTAATTTTTGAATACAAACAACTTACGAGGCTTGCTAACGCGTGACTATGTGAGTGGGTGAGTGCGAGGCTATGCTATTTATTGTTTGCCACCGAAAATCACACCTGCTTCTTTGTTACAAATATCTTCTCCTCTTCCGCTTCTCTCTTCACATGTAAGGAAAAGAGACGAAGTTATTATGCCTTTTTCTTCCTTCTATTCTCTTGGTCAAGTGAAAATGGGAACAACCTCTTTTCAATGACGTTTTTTTTATAGAGAAAAGCTTAAAAAAATATATAATATGAAATTTGTCTCCCTGCAACGCAACCGAGATGCTCTCTTTTTTTCACTCTTCCGTTTTTTTGGACACCGGAACGAGCACACCTCTCTCTTATTTTGCGCGTGAGAGGTCTGGCGATGCTTCATCTCTTTCTCCTTCTGGATCTGAGTGCGACTACTGGCAGCGGCGATTAGCAAAGCATTATATCCCTCCTCTTTTCTTGCTCGTAGCACAAAGGTCAGCCCAGAAAATGGCAGCACTCCCTCTCTCTTCAAGCGAACGTGTGCGGGTTGTGTTGGTGGTGACGATTCGCTTCAGGCATGCGCTAGCGGCGATTCATATCATGCTGCATGGCAATGATTCATTTCATACGCTGCTTGTTAATGAAACAATACAAAAAAGTTAGTGCTAAAGGTAAAACAACATAGGAATTGAGACTTCGGTGATAATTAAAATTCAACTTCAAAGAATCAACTACTCACAAAGTCATAATTTCCTTGACCGCGTTGGATATCGGTATCAATGAACACTCTTGATTGTTTCATCCACTCCCAAGTCTTGACTTCACTATGATTCTTATGGTTCCTATTCTTCGGAGCATTTTGGGCAGGACGACCTACTTGCCTTTCCTACAACAAATTACAACATGCTTAAGATATGAAATTTATGAGGAGAAATGAACTAAACTTAGTGATGTATAAGAAAGAAGAAACTTACAAATCATGCAAGCCAAGTTGCCTTTCCTTTGGAAACATACTTTGTTGCACCATAATATTGCAACTAACTTGCATGTGCCGCCTTTTACTGAGGGTATGGAGTACCCTCCCTAGCTTCTTTCTTTTTCTTCTTCCACTCCTTTAACTAAGCAATTGTTGGTCCTTTTGTTTCCTTCTTTAGTGCACCTCCTTACGTGAGACCTCCTATTGTTCAGTTAGTATCTTTATGATGCAATCCCTAGTCCATTGGTTGGAAAAATGCATGTCTTGGATTTGAGAATTTGTCATACATGCATTGCACCACCACCTACATGAATTCTCTATTCTTTTGCTCCCCTTACGGATTCAAAGCATCTTTAAAATTTTGATTAACTACTTAACATAAGTTATAATAAACCCTCCATCCCATCTCATCCATAAAGGGCCCACCCTCCTCATCAAGAGTATAATAAAGCATAACATCCCCGGGAACCTCATTTGTCACCATAGGTGAAGGTAACCAACTATGGGCAAAACCTACCCAACTTCCCAAGTTGACCTGGATGATCCCGAAACTCTATCCCCTGGGTCAGTTGACACCATAGGGACCTCTAAACACTTAAACAAGACTAGTTCCAAACTTCAAAAGCAATCAGCTGACCTGTTGTGTTTGACTATTGCCTTAGATATTCTGTAAAATATTAAGCCTTCTATGTGATGTCCTCAAATAGGTCCAGAACTTTCATAGCTCATGCACAGAATCACTTCCGCTCAACCAATACTAGTTAGCACAACATCCCTATATCATATGCTGATCATTCTAATGTTTGGATGACTCAGAATCAACCCTTACTCAAGAGCTAACTATCCCCAAACCAAACTCAACCAAGTTGACTCTCAGTAGTCTCTCAACCAAGAGAACTCCTTCCCTCCAACATAAAATTGAACCAAAACACAGAAGAAAACACTTGGTTGTTTTTGACAGTTTCATGCTGAAAACACAACTTTGGCTGTCTTGAATGCTCTCAAAGAGACCATAGAACTCATTTTTAGAGAACCATCACTGAGACGTGCTTTATAGAGCATTAGAAGTCCTAAAACTCTATAGTTTTGGCTTTTCTCTAATTCCAAAAAGATTTAAAGATATTACTCTCCCAAAGAGACCAGTTATTAGGCTTTGTCTTAGAAATTGCTATCAAGATTAACTATCTTATCTATATAGACTAGATGGACTAACGCATAAGCATAGTTAAGACTTAGCTATAGTGACTAGAGATGACCTTGCTCGTTAGAACATGATAATTGAGTATGTTAAAAACAAGGATTCCCATATGAGTTAAAAGATAAAGAGAAGTTAATAAATTAAAAGTTTGTTTTATACTTGAAATTGATTGTGATTAATTTGAATATGCATGCCTTGAAAGATTGTGGAGTAGAGATGAGTGTGAGATGATATGTATGAGTTATGATTGCTTTGTTTTGAGATGAATGATTGATATGCATGCATATGACTGATTGATATGCATGTGTATGATGAAACTCGACATGAGATTTTGAGATTCGGGCCAGCCGTCCTTAGACAGAGAGAATGCCGGACACATAGAAACGAGATTTATGCCCTCTAGGATCCATGTGGTAGAACCCAGAGAGGACGAGATTCAGAAAGAGGCATACCCGCAATAGCCGATGTCCAGTGTGCAGGTTGGGTGGACGAGCATCGCAGAAAACCCTAGATTGGCTGGATTTTGGTCATTATGACTAACCATGTTGTGGAGCATGGTGATGATGATAGAATCTTGAGATAGACACATACATTGTGATTGATTGAGATGCTATGCTGTAATTGATAGATATTTATATCTTGTGAGTGATTGTTTGAGATTACATGATTCTTTGCTTATGTGATAAGAACCTTGGATATAACATGCATGCTTGTTTGCTATTTGAGAAGGTTGATTTGATTGTATTGCTATGTGGAAATAGCAAGATTAAGTGAGTTTAATGTTTTCTTAGATTAAGCTATACGATTAAGATATGGTTAGATTCAGGACCGTCACAGTTTGTATCAGAGTATAGGTTGGGCAGTTCGCACTTAATTAACGGATGTTGCAAGTCTTGGTTTATTGATATTACTATTAGTGTGATACAGATAGAAGTTTATTTTCTTTAAAAAAGCCTTTGCAATTTTGTTGTATAGTCACAAGATAGCTCACAAATCCATTTTATGATGAGAAGGCAAATTTTATGTAGACTAAGAGAACGCAGTGGGTCACATATTTGTTTCCAGAGATGATAGAAAAGGTGTGGCATGAAGGCCTATGTTTCTGTTGTTTAGAAAAGAGTCATAAAACTAATAAGTGCAAAAACAAGCTAGCATCACATGAGGTGCGTAAGAGATTAAATACAAGAGATCAGAAAACAAGGCAAAACGTGCAAGAGAATGTACGTGGATTTTCAATTAATGAAAATGCTCATGGAGAAAGAGGAAAAGCTGCTGTTGCAATTGTGGTCGAGGATATTGAAGAATATGCACATGTCAATGCTGCTGTTTATGTAGGTAAGGCAAAAAACCAAGATTCAATTATTAATATTTCTATCAAGATTGTGAATAATGTACTTTAAGTATTGAATAATTCAAGAAGTATGCATGGTTTTCACCCCACGTGGTAAACAGTTAGGAATAACTTAATTTTATGAAAAGAAGCTTATGGTAGAGCTTGCTTCCAGAAATCAACAGACATGTAAGGAGTATGTCAAGAATATACCTTTCATATAGATGACCTCAAGTCAAAGTGGCTTTCCATGTGTTGGCTTTGGGAAGATATGACGCCATATTAGGAATAGATTGGTTAGTGCTGCCTAGAAAGCCCAAGATATTATGTCATGAAAAGTAGGTTTGCATGGTTGGAGATGATGGTAAAGATTATTGCTTACAGTGTCAAAGATATGATATAGAATTTAGAATGATGTTTGCTTTGCAACAGAGCAAGAAAAGGATTTCATGTAGTATACTATTTATTTATTAAATAGTAAGTTATCATTGTGAAGTTAATAAGTGTAGGTTGAAAAATCTATATCTACTGTTGAGGTTGCAAGTCCATCAATAAAAAGATTATGTAACCACACTTTTTTGTAAAGTTTGAAAGTGTTTTTCTTTCTAAGCTTCTTAATTGAAGAAAGAATAGAGGATCGCTCTCTTGTGGAAGAAATTTGACTAAGTCTAAAGCTACAAGCAAAGTGAAAATAAGAGTTTGCAAATTGTTTGATTACCTTGAAGTTTAAGACAAATGTTTTCATCAGATTTATTATTGTTTTTAAAGTTGTGATTCCAAGAAGAAGGCTTGTTTATGACATGGATAGTGATTGATTTACAAGATCAAGATACTTTGTGTAATGCCTCAAGATCTATCTAGTTTCTTATTTGGAGTTAAATTTTATAGAATTAAGACGAGTTTAGGAGACCTACTCAACTCTAGTGTATACATAACTAGCTTAACATATAAAATCGTTTATCCAAGATAAGATCTATTAGAGATATGAATGGAAGAGAGTATAATATTGAGAAAAAAATGCTATAGTATTGAGATTCTTATAGATATAGTGATTTGATTTCATCCAAGAGATAGCTAAGAAATGAAAAATCTAGTTAAGAGCTTATTATATTAAGTTAATATCTTAGACAAGCAAGTTGTCAAGTCGTTCTTTCCAAGGATACTTGAAGAAATGTCAAGACGAAGACATATGGATATTTATAGTTTTCTTGAAAGTCAAAAGCATACGACTTCTCAAGTACTATATCAAGTATAATAGCTGAGTAAGAAAAAACTATTTCTCAATGTCTAATGATTGAGGATAAGATGCTTTTATCGTCGAGGATGACGATTTCTTAATGGGGAGAGGATGTAACATACCTCTATGAGAATAACCAAGTTATGATTAAAGATAAACCTAAGTTTTGGATGCTATAGATTTTAGTAATGAATTCCAACAGGTTTTCAGTGGTTTTTCAGCACAGTAAAGATTCTAAGTGTTAAAATTAAGTGAAAACTTAAGATTGAGTTTACAATTAGTTAGTATACTCAAAGGAAGCCTTTAAGTGTGTAGATGGACATGCAAATCGAAATTTGATAAAAAAGTAAAACGTGACCTATTTTTGGAGACAAACAGATGATTTTGGCAATTCCATCCGCGTTGGGTTGTAGACTACATGCGTTCTAGTAATTTTAAGTACCCACACAACTAGTATCTTATAACTGCGTGTGAAGTTATACCTGTTTTACAGATTGGAAGTATGAACTAGTGTAATCAATTTTTGAAAATAACAAAAAATCAATATAGAGTCTACAAAACATAAACATGAAAGTGCCTAAAAATAGATATAGTTATGTATGCACGTGCATCATCTTATGCTAATCGTGTGATTTGAGACCATACAATTGATGATCGCCCTTCTTGTTTGTCATTTGTAAATACACCTTTTAATGAGAGTGCGTTACACCGATTGGTTTACAAAAAGATGAAATTTGCTTCTTGATATTCTTTTCCTCCTGCCTTGTCAACCTCCATGGTGCCTTTGGTAAAACCACCTTGTCTTTGACTACCCTTGGCCATGCTCTTTCCATGTGTCCAATATCCTCTAGGTCATCCATTTTTGCATTGGTGTTTTTTTACCAATTAGATGGTCCCAAATCATTCATGCAACATTCTTAAAAATGTGCATTGGATCCAAAAACAATTTATTCTTAACTTTGTACAACATGGTAGATGATAGAAGATTGAGTGCCTTTTCACGCCTGCGGGTGCTATGATGGGAGTCCCCTCCATCTCTCATCCCACTCTTTATCTCTTCATCTTCCCTCCAATGGCATTGTAGGAGGAAAATGCCACATAGCATCCCAATTTGCACCTCTCATCACAATCGGAGAAACCTCTAATGGAGCAATTTGATGGAAACCAAACTCCATAAAAGAGCTCAAACCTCTTGACCACCAAGCTTTCTCTTGCCACACACTCGCATAAGTCTCCCTTTGTAGAGGTTTGATCAAATTACATGAAATGATATACATATCTAAAATTTCAAATAATCATCCTCTAATCAATGATTAATAAACCAAGAGAGATCACTCTCAATAATATGCACATGAGTGAACTCAAAATTTGCCAAAAGAGGACCTTATTTGATCATATTTCTTGAAAACGTGTGCATGACCAATTTTAGCTCGCTGCTCCTACCACCACCTAGGAAAACAACCCTATTAAGGAGACTATATCTCCTAGACAATGAAGAACTAGAAAATTTCGACAAGACAACTTCTGAAGCCCTCTGAATTCTACACATTCTTGCTCTTGAAGTCTACACACTAAAACACTTTATCCCTAGTCCCAAAACCAAAGCCCTCTGAATTTTGCATATTTTTTCTCTTGAAGTCTACACACCAAAAAACTTTATCTTTACTCCCAAAAAGCACGTGCAAATTTGTGGCGTGAAAAACTAAGCAAATAATGAGATGTAGATGACTTGTGTACCAATTCGGAGGGTAGATTTGGACACAACCAAATGAGTGAACGTATTGCAAAAATTATCCACTTCAAATTATCTACAACTCTCTCATACAACATTTCCTCTAATTTTGACTCAACTACTCAAAAATAGTCCACAAAATAGTAGAAATCTCTCTTAAACATAAATAAAAAATTCTTATTATTTCAAAAAGTGTCCATAAAAGTTCCTAGACTCACAAATATATTTTAATTTAAAATCCAAAGTGGATCATTACATATCTGACACTCTAATTTTTGGGTAACCATGGAGTTCAAATATCTCCTTCATAAAAAGTTTCGCCACTTTCATGGCTCCATCTGTCTTTTTCATTAAAAAGAAATATGTGATCTTAGTGAAGTATTTACACCACTACTATAAAAAACATGTCACAACTTCCTCTAGTAGTAGAAAACTTAATGATGATTTCCATAGAAATGGACACCCACTTTCGATTAGAAACATCAAGAAGTTCCATTCCCCTTCGACTCTACTTTGTTCCACTTTGACTCTTTGGCAAAATGACACTCTCTTACATGATTTACAATACATTTTGATTTCTGACCAAAATAATGATTTCCATAACTTTACATACGTTTTGTTGAATCCTACATGTACTAGATTTGACTGACCAAATGGAGTTGAGTAGCTTGATGGTCTGTGAGTGTGAGGCTTCGACTCAATAATCACAATACAATTCAAGAAAATAGAAATTTGTGTAAATTTTTGAGGCAGAAAGAGAACAATTCTATATATAATCAAGAAAACTTACAACAATCTGATGAAGCACTCTTGGAGGAAAAAGCTAGAACCACTCGACTACCCCTGAGATATCTCACTCGCAGTCTCACTCTCATGAAAATCTTGCACTCGCACTCGCACTCACAATCACACTTGCACTCTCACTCTCAGCTCTTCTTCGATTTTCTGTGTATTCCTCTTTTTCACGTCGAAAGCCAAAAGTAGCCCTTTCTGGAGATTTCTTGATCCGCGTTCCATATTTTTGGTGGTCTCCCTTTTTGGAAAAAGCATGGTTCCAAAAGCTTTCTTGACACGCGATCATCATTCCCATGAGATTACACTAGGAAAAAAACCCTTTTCCATGGTGCACCATTTGCGCCTCGGTGATCCGATGAGGATGCTCAATAGTTCATCTCAAACATTCCATCCTCCTCTTCGACTTTGTATGTCTTCATCTAAGGCTAAATCTTTATTCTTGACCTCCGTTTAGGACCTGCAATGTCTTGGCATGAAAATCTAGGCACATCAATAGCACAAAACCACTCAAAATCCACTTTGGAGTCACCAAATGGATGTGAAATCATGTGAATCACAAAGATTTCACTTGAGGAAAGTTGTTCTATGTACAAAACAAAAAAACTCTCTCATACACAACTTCTCCTAATTCCACCTCTAACCTAATCAAAACTCACCCACAAAAATGGCAACTACCTCAAAATGACCAAAACTCATCTTAATTCTGTAAAATTTAACTCCAAATAAGAAACTAGATAGATCTTGAGGCATTACACAAAGTATCTTGATCTTGTAAATCAATCACTATCCATGTCATAAACAAGCCTTCTTGGAATCACAACTTTAAAAATAATAATAAATCTGATGAAAAACAGTTGTGTTAAACTTCAAGGTAATCAAACAATTTGCAAACTCTCATTTTCACTTTGCTTGTAGCTTTAGACTTAGTCAAATTTCTTCCACAAGAGAGCGATCCTCTATTCTTTCTTCAATTAAGAAGCTTAGAAAGAAAAACACTTTTAAACTTTACGAAAAAGTGTGGCTACATAATCTTTTTATTGATGGACTTGCAACCTCGACAGTAGATATAGATTTTTCAACCTACGCTGATTAACTTCACAATGATAACTTACTATTTAATAAACAAATAGTATACTACATGAAATCCTTTTCTTGCTCTGTTGCAAAGCAGACATCATTCTAAATTCTACATCATATCTTTGACACTATAAGCAATAATCTTTACCATCATCTCCAATCATGCAAACCTACTTTTCATGACATAATATCTTGGGCTTTCTAGGCACTAACCAATCTATTCCTAATATGGCGTCATATCTTCCCAAAGCCAACACATGGAAAGCCACTTTGACTTGAGGTCATCTATATGAAAGGTGTATTCTTGACATACTCCTTACGTGTCTGTTGATTTCTTGAAGTAAGCTCTACCATAAGCTTCTTTTCATAAAATTAAGTTATTCCTAACTGTTTACCACTTGGGGTAGTTGAAAACTATGCATACTTCTTGAATTATTCAATACTTGAAATACATTATTCACAATCTTGATAGGAATATTAATAATTGAATCTTGGTTTTTGCCTTACACTTGCATGAAGAGCAGCATTGACATATGCATATTCTTCAATATCCTTGACCACAATTGCAACAGGAGCTTTTCCTTCTTTCTCCACAAGCATTTTCATTAATTGAAAATCCACGTACATTCTCTTGCACATTTTGCCTTGTTTTTTGATCTCTTGTATTTAATCTCTCATGCACCTCATGTAATGCTGGCTTGTTTTTGCACTCATTAGTTTTATGACTCTTTTCTAAACAACAAAAACATAGCCCTTCTCTGGAAACAAATATGCCTAGGTCATTATGATGCTTAAGCCCAAATGTGTTGGCTCCACCACCTAGCCTGGGGACTCCAATCCCCCATCCATCAGGTTACACACTCATTCATAAATGCTAAGTTACTCTCTAAACAAGAACCTTTAGATATATGTCCCTCCCTATCGTCCAAACATAGAAGACAATAAAGCTTATAAGGAAAGTCAAATAAAGATCAATATGCTTGTGGTCCATGGTCAATGTGCTAGTTTCTTACAACCCAAATTGAAGGTCTAGGTTTCTAAGACTAACTCCTTCATATACTGCAATAATGAAGATAATGTGTGTAGTTTTTTACCTCGTGAGATGTAGACATGGCCTTGTTTCCAATGGTTATACAACATATGAGTACTGTTAGGTAAAAGTGCATCCTTGTAATTTCATGGATAATCATTTTTAAGAGGAATAAATAGTTACACATATAAGATATAACTATTACCTATATGATATGTATACTACTAATCACGAGAATATTTACAAATTTAAGTTATAAATGTATGAGAACATCATTTAAGAAGATTTTATGGGTTTATAACCACATATTCAATGAATGCTAGGTTGGTGTGTGTTTTAGACTTTTTTGAGTGAGTTTCCTATAATTTTTTCTCACCAACTAAGATGTCCAAGTTACGGATGCAAATTAACCACAACAAAGGACCGTTCAACTCATAAAACTTTTATGTTGCCACTCAACATAATGTAACACTAGTCTTTTACTTGAGATACAAAAATGGCTCGACTTTGAGTTATAAATAGTTAAAAAAATAAATAAAGAAATAAAGAAGCTAAAGAAGCATTTTATTATGCTTCAACTTAACATGCACCTACATAAAGTAAAAATATTAAAGAACACATATACATATTATAATTTACCATTGCTTATAACAAATCCATCATTGCTTATTTTTTAATAGAAGTAGATGTCTCGTCGACCATGTCTTGAATTAGATCCATAAATGCAAACAACTCTATCTCTGGATCCATGTAGACATTCCAACACATATAAATATTATAATTTACCATTTCTAATAACAAATCCATCATTACTTATTTTTTAATAAAAGTACATGTACTAGATGCCTCATCGACCATGTCTTGAATTAGATCCATACACGCAAACGACTCTATCTTTAGATTCATAGCCCCACCTATGGACATTCCAATGTCAACAAAGAGATATAATCCACTACTAGTGGTGGACTCTACATATTGATCAATATCATCAACACTTTCACCTACATTGGTAGGTGATAACTTGTACTCTATACTGCTAGGTGATAACTCATACTCTACATCTTCCATTTTCTCTCATGGACATGTGTATCCTGGAATCTCGTGTATAATGTAACATTAGTCTTTTACTTGAGATACAAAAATGGCTCAACTTTGAGTTATAAATAGTTAAAATAAATAAATAAAGAAGCATTTTATTGTGCTTCAATTTAACATGCACTTACACAAAGTAAAAATATTAAAGAACAACACACATACATATTATAATTTACCATTGTTAATAACAAATCCATCATTACTTATTTTTTAATCAAATTACATGTAATAGATACCCCATCAACCATGTCTTGAATTAGATCCATACACGCAAATGACTCCATCTCTAGATTCATAGCCCCACCTATGGACATTCCAATGTCAACAAAGAGATATAATCCACTACTAGTGGTGGACTCTACATCTTGATCAATATAATCATCATCTCCTTCAATATTATTAACGCTTTCACCTACATTGGTAGGTGATAACTCGTACTCTACATTGCTAGGTGATAACCCATACTCTGCATCTTCCATTTTCTCTCATTCAACATGTGCATCTTGGAAACTCGTGTATGCATGCTCTTCATTTTCCACTCAAACCTCGATGTGTCCATCTTGTACTCCCGTCTCTTACATAAGCTCTTGAATGTCTTCATCCCAGTGGAAAATAGTCTTTGAAGGAGCAACTTATATAACACACCACCGCTTCTTGGCATGAATGTCTGGTTGAACCTATTAACAATGAGAGGGACCAAATATTAAGCATGAACATATATGTTAGTATGGAATAAGAAACTTTTAATAATGATGTACATGTTCACAATGTTGAGGTAGTACGAAGGTACCCTTCTCCCATTGCCAAAACTTTGTTGAGTCTATTGCCATGATCCCACTTGGATGCCTTCTCACAGTTGCTTGAGAACCATGACACACCAAATACTTGAACCATTTGACATCCAACATGAAGATATCAAATTACCTATATCCAACCTAGATGATATTCTCAATCATCCCATAAAAGTCAAGCTTTCTCCCAACCACTTTCTCAAAACTTGCCATAATCCCACTGTCTTATGTATTTCTCCTGGAGTCAACTCTACTTGAGAAAAAATTCTTTCCTTGGGAACACATGGCATTATAAATGGTATACTACAAAAAAAACACCAAATAAACAATATATATGACCCCAATATAAAATTAATGTTTTATGTTGAGAAGAGATGTAGGGTCACAATTACTTTTTGTAGACATCCTCTTGCATAATCCCATTCCTCTTCGATGAACTCTTCTCCATGTCTTTCCAATATCGTCTCCATCTCCTCATATAGCCAATCAATGTTTACAATACTTGAGAAGTTGAACAAGGTTGGGTAGAAAACCACACATCTCTCATGTTGCCACCTAAAAGCATGTCTCTCTTCCTCTCTCGTCCTTCTTACCTCTTCATACCTTGCAACCCACTTATTTATTGAGTCACTATTGAGAACAAAAAATGTATTCATCTTGTTGACAATTACTTGATCCATGTTCCGGCCTCTTCCCTTTCCATGTGATATGTTCCACCATGTGTTCACTATCCTCATTACGTCATAATCTAGGAATGGAGGGCTCCACTATATTAGAGAGATATTTTGAAATGTATACAAGTGACCCTTTTACACCAACTAACCCTCCACCATACTGCCCTTTGGTTGTGCTCTTTGTCTAACAAAGTCTTTCAATGTCTTCATGACATGAACCTCTCATGGATGAGCATGCATGACACCACACACGGCCACCTCATCCACAAAGTGTGCCACTAGATATAGTCGACTAGTGACTATGGATCTTGAAAAAATATCCTCCATCAAGCACACTACCTCCACTCCCATTATGCAAGCCATATTAAATAAAGATGGATCTATCTCCTTTGAGCTTATATACCTATGAGAAGCATTAGTCACTAATGATAACACAAAAAACTAGATAAGACAACCATGCATCACTACAATTGAATGAGAGCATAGCCACATCCACAATTGTCTGGGAAATATCCGGATGTGCAAGGCAAAGAGGACAAAACCCGATAACCCCCTCAGATATCCAACAAGAATAATGCTACACTCTCCCAACACCCCAAAGGAGAGGGCACTAGTAGATAGGGATGTGTGCTATGGATCTTTCTGACAAATGCGGCGCTATGATGATGGAGTGGTGAATGTATACAAACACAAATGTTAAATAAGTTTTGTACTAAATGACAAAAGAGCGAGATGATACCACGACACCAATGAACGAGGCAAAATGTAGCGTGAAATGTGCTTTGTTTATTTAATTTCACGTGCAGGGTGCTTGATTAACAAGACGAATTATGTTGCTCTTTATGATGAGAAAAAGAGAGAGAAGAAATCTTATCTAGCCACTTTTTGCTTGATGTTGATGAAGCTTTTGTGTGCTTGCTGATGATGCCTTCCGTCATGAGAGAGGTGCCCTCACGACCCTCAAGGATTGAATTTTACAATGCTTTCAATTTTTGAATACAAACAACTTACGAGGCTTGCTAACGCATGACTATGTGAGTGGGTGAGTGGGTGAGTGCGAGACTTTGCTATTGTTTGCCACCGAAAATCACACCTGCTTCTTTGTTACAAATATCTTCCCCTCTTCCGCTTCTCTCTTCACATGCAAGGAAAAGAGACGAAGTTATTATGACTTTTTGTTCCTTTTATTCTCTTGGTCAAGTGAAAACGGGAACAACCTCTTTTCAACAACATTTTTTTTAGAGAAAAGCTTTAAAAATATATATATATTATGAAATTCGTCGCCCTGCAATGCATCCGAGATGCTCTTTTTTCTTCTTTTTTCACTCTTCCGTTTCTGAACACCGGAACGAGCACACCTCTCTGTTCTTTTGCACGTGTGAGGTCTTCTTCACGATCTCGACACGATTGCTAGCAGCGGGCAATTAGCAAAGCCTTATATCGCTCCTCTTTTCTTGCTCGCAGCACAAAGGCCAGCCCAGAAAGTGGCAGCACTCCCTCTCTCTTCAAGCGAACGCGTGCGGGTTGTGCTGGGGGCGATGATTCGCTTGAGGCATGTGCTGGCAGTTCATATCATGCTGCATGGTGATGAATCATTTCATACGTTGCTTGTTAATTCCCAGCCACTAAGGTTTAAATCCTTTTTTAAATTAAAGTGGGCCAAGCCTAGCAAGCTAAGGTTTAAAGCCTTTAAGATTAAAGTGGATCAAGCCCTTAGTCCAACACATGCTTGAGTGCGGCACCTTGATGGAGGTTGCTTGCTTGCAAAAAAAATGCTTGTGTGCCAAAACCAAGTGAGGTTTCTTGATGGAGGTTTCTTGCTTGCAAAAAAAATGCTTGTGTGCCAAAACCAAGTGAGGGTACAAAGTGAAGGCATCACTCTTCAATATGTGCATGCTGCCATGCATATGCTCATGCATCAAAACATAGTGGAAGGGGGGGAAAAATGCAACAGTGGCGTCTTGCGGGGAAAGCTAGCTGGCTAGTGTGAACCCAGAATCTCCGGTTAGACTAGTGCCTTATCCATTGGGCTATAGGATCATGAGCAAATGGCTAGGATCTATAGTAAGAAAGGTAACATCTGACAAGTGAATCAATCGACGGGTCATGGATAGAATGAGAGAAGCAAAAATGGAAGGATGGGATGATTGGAAAACCATTAGAAGACTACCCAACTCCTCAACTCCCAAACACTTAAGGTCTTGCACTATTTCCCAAGGATCAATGTCAAAGGAATGGGTATCTACCAAGGCACGATCAAAATTTTGGGTAAAGGAACCAGAAAGGGCCATCAAAGCTAAGCAATCTGTAACACGATTTCCATGATGAGGCAAAAAGGTCAAGGAAGAAGAGGTGAAATGGGTGAACAGGTCACGGGCTAAAAGACTATAGTAGTGCATCAAAGGGTGGAGGGTGCGGGCTTGGCCATGAAACTGGTGGACCACGAGTTGTGAATCTCCATAGATATGAACATGACGTGCTCCCAAAAGAAGTAGTGCTCTCATACCAATTAAAAGTGCTTGATATTCAACAATGTTGTTGCTCAAATGATCTCCCAAAAGAACCCCCAAAATAAGTAGTGCTCTCAAACCAATCAAAAGTGCTTGATATTCAGCAATGTTGTTGCTCAAATGATCTCCCAAAAGAACTCCCAAAAGAATAGCAGTCCCTTGAGATGGATATATGACAATGCCGCAACTACCAAGTTTGTCCGTGCCCCTACATGCTCCATCAAAGTATAGAATCCAAAAAGACGTGGAAGATTCAACATCATCTGCAACTCATAACTAAAAAGTCAATACAATCACATCCAATAGGGCTCAATTTTATCAAAATTGGTTTTGGTAGAGAACCATGTCCCATCCATTTTTGCGAGCTGTACTTTATTGTTGCGAGGATAAACCTCAGCAATGCGATAAGGACCCGACCATAAATGGCTCAACTTCCCAGGGAAAAGCTCATGACGTGCATAATAGAGAAGAACCAATTGCCCTTTCTCAAAAGAATAGGTTTTAGCTTTCTTATCACGTTGCTTGGTTTGACGTTTCTTAGCAACCTCTTGATGTAGATAGGCTCTCAATCTCCACTCATCTAGATGCTCCAAAGTGCCCAATCTCTCTTGCAAACTCTCCTCCAAAGGTAGTGTGTGCTCGTGCAAAAACCTCAAACTCGCCAACTCATGCTCAATAGGTAACACACATTCTTGCCCATAAACTAAAGAGAAAGGAGTGAACCCCGTGGCTTCCTTGAAAGTAGTGTTATAAGCCCAAACATCTGCTTGCAACTTCTCATCCCAATCCCTTTTATGAGTGTCCACAGTTTTTATGAGTGTCCACAGTTTTTCTAAGGATAGTGACCAAAGTTTTGTTTGTGCTCTCAACCATTAGTAGAAAGTTTGTAGGGGGTGGTTTATGACGGATATTGAAATAAGCAGTGAGTTCCTCAATGACATCATCAAGAAATTGGGTCCCCCTATCAGAAACTAACTCAGCAGGTGCCCCAAAATGACAAATGATATGTTTAGTCAAAAATGTAGCTGTAGTGCATGCATCATCCTTCCTCACAGCTCTAGCCTCACTCCACTTAGTTAAGTAATCCGTAGCAACAATGATATAATATTTCCCATGCCTAGAAGTAGGTGTGATAGGGCCCACATAGTTAATCCCCCCACTTCTCGAAAGGAAGGGCAACTAGAATAGGATTATTAGGGTGCAAACGATTCTCAAGGCGGGTGCCTCTCTGGCAAACATCACATCTTTTACACCACTCAAATGAATCTTTAAAAACAGATGGCCATCAATACCCAACCCTCAAAATTTTCAATGCAGTGAGTTTCCCAACAAAATGACCTCCACATGCACTATCATGACACTCTTTCAAAATGTGTGGAATTTTCTCTCGTGCAACACATCGGCGATAAATGCCCTCAAACCCTTTGTGGTACAAAGACCCATCAATGATAGTGAATTTCTGAGCATGCGTAACTAATCTCTTCTTCGCGGCTTTGCTCATGTCAGAAGGAAACTCAAGTGTGGACAAATAATGAGCAATTTGGTCATACCACTCACGTGCATACTCAATGCAAAACAACTCAGGTGCAGGTAAAATAGGCTCATCTTTGCATGGGATTACATCAGCTAACTTTTGCAATGCAGGAGGTTTAGATTTAAGCTCATAGTCAAAGGCCTACAACTCAACAATCCATCGTATAATCCACTCAGGGGGCTCTAACTTATTCAATAAAAGGCGCAATGAATCTTCAGAGACATAGATGATGGTGTGTTGGGTAGCCATATATGTGCGAAACTTCTTAGCACTCTTAGCAATAGCTAGACAAGCTCTCTCAACCCACATGTAGCGTGTTTCAGCATCTTTAAGCTTGCGGCTATAATATGCAATGGGGTGCATTTTTCTATCATAAAGTTATGCAATGCAAGCGGATATTACCAAATGAGAACAACAAGAAAATAAATGATAAGGCGTGGAAGCATCAGATGGTTTGAGGATAGGGGCGGTAGTGAATGCACTTATCTTGCCAATCTTTGGCACTTTGCATGTCCCCTTTCCAAGTAGGTTCATGTCGCCCGCGGAACCAAGACCAAGTCAAGGTCCCACCGATGAGCGTGCCACTGTCTGGGAAATATCTGGACGAGCAAGGCAAAGAGAACAAAACTCGACATTCCCCCAGATATCCAACAAGAATAATGCTACACTCTCCCAACACCCCAAAGGAGAAGGCACTAGTAGATAGGAATGTGTGCTATGGATCTTTCCGACAAATGCGACGCTACAATGATGGAGTGGTGATGATGTATACACACACAAATGTTAAACAAGTTTTGTAGTAAATGACAAAAGAGCGAGATGACACCACGACACCAATGAACGAGGCAAAAGGTAGCGTGAAATGTGCTTTGTTTATTGAATTTCACGTGCAGGGTGCTTGATTTATGAGACGAATTATGTAGCTCTTTATGATGAGAAAAAGAGAGAGAAGAAATCTTATCTAGTCACTTTTTGCTTGATGTTGATGAAGCTTTTGCGCGATGATGCCTTTTGTCTCGCGAGAGAGGTGCCCTCACGACCCTCAAGGATTGAATTTTACAATGCTTTCAATTTTTGAATACAAACAACTTACGAGGCTTGCTAACGCGTGACTATGTGAGTGTGTGAGTGCGAGGCTATGCTATTGTTTGCCACCAAAAATCACACCTGCTTCTTTGTTACAAATATCTTCTCCTCTTCCGCTTCTCTCTTCACATGCAAGGAAAAGAGACGAAGTTATTATGCCTTTTTCTTCCTTCTATTCTCTTGGTCAAGTGAAAACGGAAATAGCCTCTTTTCAATGACATTTTTTTAATAGAGAAAAGCTTAAAAAAATATGTAATATGAAATTTGTCTCCCTGCTGCAACGCAACCGAGATGCTCTCTTTTTTTCACTCTTCCATTTTTCTGGACACCGGAACGAGCACACCTCTCTCTTATTTTGCGCGTGAGAGGTCTGGCGATGCTTCGTCTCTTTCTCCTTCACGATCTTAGCATGACTGCTAGCAGCGGTGATTAGCAAAGCCTTATATCCCTCCTCTTTTCTTGCTCGCAGCACAAAGGCAGGCCCAGAAAATGGCAGCTCTCCCTCTCTCTTCAAGCGAACGCGTGCGGGTTGTGCTAGTGGGGCGAAGATTTGCTTTAGGCATGCGGGTTGTGCTAGTGGGGCGACGATTTGCTTTAGGCATGCGCTAGCGGCGATTCATATCATGCTGCATGGCGATGATTCATTTCATAAGTTGCTTGTTAATTCCCAGCCACTAAGGTTTAAAGCCTTTTTTAAATTAAAGTGGGCCAAGACTAGCAAGCTAAGGTTTAAAGCCTTTAAAAATTAAAGTAGGTCAAGCACTTAGTCCCACACATGCTTGAGTGCGGTGCCTTGATGGAGGTTTCTTTTCTTGCAAAAAAAATGCTTGTGTGCCAAAACCAAGTGAGGGTACAAAGTGAAGGCATCACTCTTCAATATGCGCATGCTGCCACGCATATGCTCATGCATCAAAACATAGTGGAAGGGCGAAAAAAAATGCAACAACAATCGTGGGCAGCAAAGGAAATTCAAGCTTTTAAATTTCTCTAATGTAGTCACATGATAGCCGCACCTATAACCGCATCATATCCGTGCCTAGAGCCGCACTTTAGTCTACAAGAAAAACAAACAGGGAGAGAATGGGAGAGATGTGTCCCTACATCAATCCCATTGTGTCTCCATTTTTTTACATATAGAAAACATTACAAATACAAAAAAAAAACAATTCATATAAACATGAGAAAATGTCATTATATTGCATATATATTCTCCGTCTCCAAGAAATTACATAAGGTGATTGAGTGGCTTTTACAAAAACTAATTAAGTTAAATCATCTTCATCTTCATCTTCAAGATCCTCCTCGCCACTTTCTAGCACCACCACCTTCTTCAACATTGTCTTTCTACATTTAATAATGAAACAATACAAAAAAGTTAGTGCTAAAGGTAAAACAACATAGGAATTGAGACTTCGGTGATAATTAAAATTCAGATTCAAAGAATCAACTACTCACAAAGTCATAATTCCCCTGACCGCGTTGGATATCGGTATCAATGAACACTCTCGATTGTTTCATCCACTCCCAAGTCTTGACTTCACTATGATTCTTATGGTTCCTTTTTTTCCGAGCATTTTGGGTAGGACGACCTGCTTGCCTTTCCTACAATAAATTACAACATGCTTAAGATATGAAATTTATGAGGAGAAATGAACTAAACTTAGTGATGTATAAGAAAGAAGAAACTTACAAATCATGCAAGCCAAGTTACCTTTCCTTTGGAAACATACTTTGTTGCACCATAATTTTGCAACTAACTCGCATGTGCCGCCTTTTACTGAGGGTATGGAGTACCCTCCCTAGCTTCTTTCTTTTTCTTCTTCCACTCCTTTACCTAAGCAATTGTTGGTCCTTTTGTTTCCTTCTTTAGTGCACCTCCTTACGTGAGACCTCCTATTGTTCAGTTAGTATCTTTATGATGCAATCCTTAGTCCATTGGTTGGAAAAATGCATGTCTTGGATTTGAGAATTTGTCATACATGCATTGCACCACCACATACATGAATTCTTTATCCTTTTGCTCCCCTTACAGATTCAAAGCATCTTTAAAAGTTTGATTAACTACTTAACATAAGTTATAATAAACCCTCCATCCCATCTCATCCATAAAGGGCCCACCCTCCTCATCAAGAGTATAATAAAGCATAACATCCCCGGGAACCTCGTTTGTCACCATAGGTGAAGGCAACCAACTATGGGCAAAACCTACCCAACTACCCAAGCTGACCTGGATGATACCTAAACTCTATCCCCTGGGTCAGTTGACACCACAGGGACCTCTAAACACTTAAACAAGACTAGTTCCAAACTTCAAAAGCAATCAGCTGACCTGTTGTGTTTGACTATTGCCTTAGATATTCTGTAAAATATTAAGCCTTCTGTGTGATGTCCTCAAATAGGTCCAGAACTTTCACAGCTCATGCAAAGAATATCTTCCGCTCAACCAATACTAGTTAGCACAACATCCCTATATCATATGCTGATCATTCTAATGTTTGGATGACTCAGAATCAACCCTTACTCAAGAGCTAACTATCCCCAAACACAACTCAACCAAGTTGACTCTCAGTAGTCTCTCAACCAAGAGAACTCCTTCCCTCGAACATAAAATTGAACCAAAACACAGAAGAAAACACTGATATCACACAATTTGATCCCCTTGATATTCAAAGAAGGTTGTATAACCCAAGTTTGAATGGACGGCTTTGTGCCCAAGTTTGAATGGATCGAGATACATGGATGGCTTTGTGCCCAAGTTTCCATTGGTGTATGTAGATGGATGAAAATAAAATTACAGATTTTGCAATTCTTCTCATGCTCCTCAAAAGTCTACAAATGTTGATGGGAAGCCTCCAAATGGTGCTACTAAGGTCAAGTTTTTAAAGGAGAACCGCATGAATGAATTAAGCAGTAAAGACCTATGCTTCAAATGTGGAGAGAAATGGAACAAGGAGCATTACAAAGTCTGCAAAGCAAGGAATGTCAAGCTTAATATGGACTCTGAAGTCTTTGAAGATAATAATGAGAAAGAGGCTGAAATCTTCAATGATTGCCAAGACTTTGAGGAGAATTACCATGATTATGAGCCGTATGGTGAATACCCTAGTGGCACTAAACATTGGTCACAAGTTGACTATGATAATGGCTTACCTATGTGTACTTTGTAAGATACTTGTATGGAACCAACCTTATGCACATTTTCCCATGATTTGTATGCCGGGTGCAAAGGAGCAAACACTTTGAGGGTTAAGGCATACATCAATGGAAGAATTGCTCATGTTTTGGTGGATAGTGGAAGTACACATAGCTTTGTGAATACAAAATCCATATGTAGTCTCAAAATATATCCCATGTGTTTGATAAATTTACATGAATTACAAGTGGCAAATGGGGCTAAAATGGATTGCAAAATGGTATGCCATGATGTGGCATTGGTGTTTTCACATGATTACACTTCAAAAGTGGATTTGTTGATGCTTTATATGGGTTTGACATGGTTCCCATTGGTATAATCTTGGGGTGTGAAGATTGGTTATCTACTCTTGGATGCATAACCATGAGCCATACACCATACACCAAAGCTGAACCTTATCAATTACACTCAATTCAAAAGGAAACTAAAGAATTTAAGTATGGTATATCTTCTTCTTCAAGTAGTGGAATATGACTTTATATTGATATAAGGGCCATCAAAATGATGGACTTAGAGATAGAACGATTGGCATGCATAGATTTATTACAAGATGGAATTGATGATGGTACTAATTAAATATGTATATCATCATAACCTATGTACATATTGATCGGTTTGTAATGATTTGGTAATTTTGTTGTTGTATTTCTAAAATATTTGGATGTTTGACAAGTTTTTTGGAGTTTAATTGGTTTATTTTTATTTCCACACAAGTTTTATATATACTATTATTTAATTAGCATCATTGGCAGCTGTAACATCGTTTATAGCGCCTCTTTAGAAATTCTTAACGGTGCTCATAGCGGCATAATGTAAAATGTTGCAAATAAGCTCCGCTATTGCTTGCTTTTGTTGTAGTGCACAAGTATGTTTTTACCGTTGTATGTTTTATGCCTATTGATGTGTTTCTACATTAAGTAAGTCTTCCTTTATGGTGGCTAACTGTGACGCTTCATAATTTTGTATAAATATTCTTCATAAATTAATGTTGTAGAAAGTGTGTAGAATGTTTGGTAAGGACATTAAACGCGTTTCGACAAAATTTTATGTTGCAAGAAATTTTTCATTTTGATCATTTTGAGGTAGTTGCCATTTTTGTGGATGAGTTTTGTATGAGAGTTTTTCTGTTTTGTACATAGAACAACTTTCCTCAAGTGAAATCTTTGTGATTCACATTATTTCACATCCATTTGGTGACTCCAAAGTAGATTTTGAGTGGTTTTATGCTAATGATGTGCCTATATTTTTGTGCCAAGACATTGCAAAGAATAAAGATTTAGCCTTTGATGAAGAGATACAAAGTCGAAGAGGAGGGTGGAATGTTTGCGATGAGCTATTGAGCATCCTCATCGGATCACCGAGGCGCAAATGGTGCACCATGGAAAAAGTGTTCTTTTCCTAGTGCAATCTCATGGGAATGATGATTGCGTGTAAAGAAAGCTTCCCGAACATGCTTTTTCCAAAAAGGGAGACTGCCAAAAATACGGAACACGGATCAAGAAATCTCCAGAAAGGGATACTTTTGGCTTTCGACGTGAAAAAGAGGAATACACAAAAAATTGAAGAACAGCTGAGAGTGTGAGTGCGAGTGTGATTGCGAGTGCGAGTGTGAGTGCGAGTGCGAGTGCGAGATTTTCATGAGAGTGAGAGTGCGAGTGAGATATCTCGGGGGTAGTCGAGTGGTTCTAGCTTTTTCCTCCAAGAGTGCTTCATATCAGATTGTTGTAAGTTTTCTTGATTATATATAGAATTGTTCTCTTTCTGCCTCAAAAATTTACACAAATTTCTATTTTCTTGAATTGTATTGTGATTATTGAGTCGAAGCCTCACACTAACAGACCATCAAGCTACTCGACTCCATTTGGTTAGTCTAATCTAGTACATGTAAGATTCAACAAAACGTATGTAAAGTTATGGAAATCATTATTTTGGTCAGAAATCAAAATGTATTTTAAATCATGTAAGAGAGTGTCATTTTGCCAAAGAGTCAAAGTGGAACAAAGTAGAGTCGAAGGGGAATGGAACTTCTTGATGTTTCTAATCGAAAGTGGGTGTCCATTTCTATGGAAATCATCATTAAGTTTTCTACTACTAGAGGAAGTTGTGACATGTTTTTTATAGTAGTGGTGGAAATACTTCACTAAGATCACATATTTCTTTTTAATGAAAAAGACAGATGGAGCCATGAAAGTGGCAAACTTTTTAAGAAGGAGATATTTGAACTCCATGGTTTACCCATAAATTAGAGTGTCAGATATGTAATGATCCACTTTGGATTTTAAATTAAAATATATTTGTGAGTCTAGGAACTTTTGTGGACACTTTTTGAAACAATAAGAATTTTTTATTTATGTTTAAGAGAGATTTCTACTATTTTGTGGATTGTTTTTGAGTAGTTTAGAGTCAAAATTAGAGGAAATGTTGTATGAGAGAGTTGTAGATAATTTGAAGTGGATAATTTTTGCAATACATTCATTCATTTGGTTAAGTGTCCAAATCTACCCTCTGAATTGGTACAAAAATCATCTGCATCTCATTATTTGCTTAGTTTTTCGTGCCACAAATTTGCACGTGCTTTTTGGGACTAAAGATAAAGTTTTTTGGTGTGTAGACTTCAAGAGAAAAAAATATGCAAAATTTAGAGGGCTTTGGTTTTGGGACTAGGGATAAAGTGTTTTAGTGTGTAGACTTCAAGAGCAAGAATGTGTAGAATTCAGAGGGCTTCGGAAGTTGTCTTGTAGAAATTTTCTAGTTCTTCATTGTCTAGGAGATATATTCTCCTTAATAGAGTTGTTTTCCTAGGTGGTGGTAGGAGCACCGAGCTAAAATTGGTCATGCACACGTTTTCAAGAAATATGATCAAATAAGGTCCTCTTTTGGCAAATTCTAAGTTCACTCATGTGCATATTATTGAGAGTGGTCTCTGCTGGATTATTAATCATTGATTAGAGGATGATTAATTAAAATTTTAGATATATATATCATTTTATGTAATTTGATCAAACCTCTACAAAGGGAGAATTATGCGAGTGTGCAGCGAGAGAAAGCTTGGTGGTCAAGAGGTTTGAGATCTTTTATGGAGTTTGGTTTCCATCAAATTATACTCAAATATTGATGGAGATTCTCTGCTAAATAAATGATGTAATTCTTCTATTTCAAGATATTGTCATCAAATCTCAATTTTGTATTTGATGGTAACAATCATAGTGAGGAGGCCCTGTCAAATGTACATCACAATTCTATAAATTTTATATGTTGACATCCTAGGTGAACGGGCACCTCATAAGAGATTCCAGATACCCGTATCTTATAGATATATATTCCAGATGCGCCAGAGGAGTGCACCCTTCTTCATGATCAGGACACGGTAATACTAATTGTTTGAGTCTGTTTTTCGTCAATTTGGTTTGTTGTTGTCCACGTATACATTGATATGTTATTTCGTTATAGTGGGAGGTGCACTCCCGCATATACAGGCCGCTGTAACACAAGTACTACGTATGCACGATCCCACCCTGTGTGTCCACCGAGGGCAATGTTCGTCACCTCAAGAACTTGGAACATCTCAACCACCATCGTGTTTCGAAGCACCCTAACGTAGATGTCATTTTCTCACATTGGAACCTTTCAAGGTCCCAACGAGAGTGCTTGGTAAAGCCATCCCCTGACATTAGGGTTTACTCAAAGAAATATAGGCTAATGAGGGTATGTGTGGAGTTCCAAGCTTTGTATCAATGCATGTGCGAGAAACACCGTGACACCTTCCGAGTCACAAAATAAGACTTCATCATGTCTTTCGTGGAGGCCGGCATGTACGAGTACAACTCTTGGAGGGAAACCAAGACAAAGCACTCTAGAAGGCGGCCTAATGGGTGCCATGTGTGGGATGTATGCCTTTGAATTCTAACGGTGAGTGGCCTTTTGTAGATTATTTTGGATACATTGTTTAGATGCATCCTACGGTGAGTCTTTGAGCCGTAGTATAGTTTATGGTGCAGATGATGCAGGCACGAGTGTGTTGGTTAGTGATCGCCTCGAGGAGTAGGCCACTGCATATGGATTTACAAGGCCGGTGGGAGAGGAGGCGAACACGGACATTGCTGATGGCAGCACGGCAGGTGAGTGCCGTCCTTTCAAGCATCTCCTTTCGAGGTGATTCGCACAACATCTCCTTTCCAGGTGAACTTGCTTGTGCGAATCTTATGTTTTGTGTTTCTTTTGTTTGCCTTTTCTGCAGAAACGTCCATGAAAGCATCTGCGAAGGTGCATTTTGGGTCATGTATTTATCACACGGCGTGGGTGTTCTTCATAGGAAACGTAACAAGTACCCGTGTCAGTTTGGGTTACGGTTGGTTTTGCACTTCAAATTTTGAAGACATGGACGAGCTATTGGTCTAAAGGTGGCAGGCTACTCAAGGCGTCACGCACAAAACATTATAAGAGACCTTTCATGGGCAACAACAATAGCATGGTTCAACTGGCCCCGGGCAGAAGGCCAGATGACAGCACGACGACCTGCATGAGGGTGGATTTTACCTTCATGACGACGCAATCGCGCTCTCGACACTACACGCTACAGCACACGTAGATCCATGGCACTTAGGTCTTTTGCCTTGGTGTTCAAGAGGCTAGCTATTGAGGTACTCGCAGCCGTCAATATATGTATTACGATCGCAGGCTTTCTCGCCAAAATTAGTCGGAAGCTGGCCGTGGAGCCAGTCGGCCCCAAATTGAATATATGCACCAGCCTATATTAATATAGCGCACACATCCTCGTTAAGGAATCAGTTGCAATATCATCGTTATAAACTGCTCCTAATTTTCTACAAGGAGACACAACATACGAGATCATGGACGCAGTCCGCGGGATTCAGCCCATCAAAGACCTCGCCGTGCAGGCAGTGCAGAGTAGTGCTGTGAAGCCGATACAGGACTTCACCCTCGACAGCGTGCGCTTCCTTAGGCGATGCCACAAACCAGACCGTACAGGTATAAATACGCATCATGTAATCTAGGGCATTAATGTAACTTACGCAACTGCAGCTCTTACTTCGTCTGCCCGTGTTGCCAGAGTTCACGAAAGTCGCCTGCCGAACAGCGGTCGGCTTCGTGGTAATGGGCTTCGTGGGCTTTTTCGTGAAGCTCATCTTCATCCCCATCAACAATCTTATCGTGGGCTCCGGTTGATATAGCCGTCGGCCTCAGAATAAGCGGTCCGAATGGCAACCAATGAGGCTTTTGAAGCATTGACGAATCTATAACATCCAAGTTTGTAGAGACGATCTGTTAAAGGTTACTAGAACCTTAATGAAGTAAATCTTGGCTTTATATAACCTTGTACTTTACGGTTCACTCCACGCCTCAGTCCGTTAGAACCACTTTCTTGTATATAATTTCTTTCAAAAGGCTAAAATTTCAAGGCCTACCCTAACCATCAATTTGAAGGCCTAAACTAGCTCAACCTTTAAAAATTAACTAAATATGTATATTTATGTGTAAAATGTGAGAAATTTTCAAACTAGTAGTCTTCTTTTTCGCACCCCTAATTTCAAAGAGGCCTTCTCTAGAAGGTTTGAAGGGCTTTGGTGCCCTTTGAAGGTTTCAAATTTCACTACTGAATCCCTTGAGGGTTCACCTTGTGACTTTATTGTTTTCTTGTATTTGCCTTCTCTGTGCATATAATTCCCTTCGGGATTCAGCTTTATAGTTCAATAACAACGGTTTGAAGTTACATGGCTCAGTCTCTTAGAACCACTTTCTTGGATATAATTCTCTTGGGGGTTGGGCTTTAATTAAGTTGAGTTTATTATCTTCTTGTATTCGCCTTCTTTGTGAATTGTGTGTGTGTGTGTGTGTGTTAGCTAAAGCCTTAGGTTTCACATGGTATCAGTTTAGAAACCCCAGGCTACTTTGTCTCAATCATTTATTTAGGCACACGATCCTTCTCTAGTCTCGCTCTCATCCTAGGTGATCCATACATCTTCGATGATGGCTTCTACTAAAGGTTCTAGTGCCAACCTTGGTCCTCCTTCTGCTAACCCATGTTCACCTGTTCTTCCACCTCCAAACGTTCTTATTAGAGCTAGACAAGCTCACATATGCCAATCATTTAGTTTATAGAGTTCGTATGGAACTCATCATTTCTCATGCTCTCTTGGAGGCTTTTGATGGCACGAACCCTAACCCAGGCTCTTTTGATGCTGAAGCGCAAATGCATTGGCTCTTGAAGTCTAGCCTTGGGACTCAAATCCGCCATCCACTAGGTAATTACATGCTTGTTCGTATAAATGCTTCTACTCTCTGAACAAAAACCTTTAGATATATATCCCTCCCTCTAGTCCAAACATAGAAGAGAATAAAGCTTATAAGGAAAAGTCAATTAAAGATCAATTAGCTTGTGGTCAATGCTCAATGTGCCAGTTTCTTATTACAATCGCAATTTAGCTCGATTTCTAAGACTAATTCCTACATATACTGCAAGAGTGAACATAATGTGTGTAGTTTTTTGCCTCGTGAGATGTAGACATGGCCTTGTTCCCAATGGTGAGATGACACCATATGAGTGTACTATTAGGTAAAAGTGTAGCCTTGTAATTTCATGGATAATCATTTTTAAAAGGAATAAATAATTACACATATAAGATATAACTATTACCTATATGATATGTATTCTACTAATCACGATAATATTTACAAATCTAAGTTATAAATGTATGAGAACATCATTTAAGAAGATTTTATGGGTTTATAACACCTATTCAATGCATGATAGGTTTGTGTATGTTTTAGACTTGTTTGAGTGAGTTTCCTATAATTTCTTGTCACCAATCTAAGATGTCCAAGACGGATGCAAATTAACCACAATAAAGGACCGTTCAACTCATAAAACTTTTATGCTGCCACTCAACATAATGTAACACTAGTCTTTTACTTGAGATACAAAAATGGCTCAACTTTGAGTTATAACTAGTTAAAAAATAAATAAAGAAATAAAGAAGCTAAAGAAGCATTTTATTGTGCTTCAGTTTAACATGCACCTACACAAAGTAAAAATATTAAAGAACAACACATATACATATTATTATTTACCATTGCTTTATAACAAATCCATCTTTGCTTATTTTTTAATAGAAGTGGATGCCTCGTCAACCATGTCTTGAGTTAGATCCATACATGCAAACAAGACTCTTTCTCTAGATCCATAGCCCCACCTATGGACATTCCAATGTCAACAAAGAGATATAATCCACTACTAGTGGTGGACTCTACATCCTGATCAGTATCATCACCATCTCCTTAAATATCATCATATGTTGCATTTGTGCATGGGACACTTTCACCTACATTGGTAGGTGATAACTCATACTCTACATTTGTAAGTGATAACTCATACTCTACATCTTCCATTTTTTCTCATCGACATGTGCATCCTTGAATCCCATGTATACATGCTCTTGATCTTCCACTCAAAACCTCGATGTGTCCATCTTGTACTCCCGTCTCTTACATAAGCTTAATAATGTCTTCCTCTTGGAAAATAGTCTTTGAAGGAGTAACCTATATAACATACCACTGCTTCTTGGCATGTATGTCTGGTTCAACCTATTAACAATGAGAGTGACCAAATATTAAGCATGAATATATAATGTTAGTATGGAATAAGAAACTTTTAATTATGATGTACGTGTTCACAATGTTGAGGTAGTAGAAAGGGACCCTTCTCCCGTTGCCAAAACTTTGTTGAGTCTATTGCCATAACCCACTTGAATGCCTTCTCATAGTTGCTTGAGGACTGCGAGACACCAAATCCTTGAACCATTTGACATCCAATATGAAGATATCAAATTTCCTATATCCAACCTTGATGATACTCTCAATAATCCCATAATAATCAAGCTTTATCCAATCCACTTGCTCAAAACTTACCATAACCTCACCATATTATGTATTTCTCCTAGAGTTAACTCTACTTGTGCAAAACTGTTTTCCTTGGGACCACGTGGCATTGTAAATGGTATACTATAGAAAACATTGAATAAACAATATATATGAGCCTAATATAAAATTGATGTTTTATGTTGAAAAGAGATGTAGAGACACACTTACTTTTTGTAGACATCCTCTTGCATATGTTGAAATATACAAGTGAATAGGATGTGTGCGGGAACAAGCCCTTGGTTAGAGGCTGTAAAAGAGAAGATGTAATTGTGAAAGAACTTGTGAAAAGGTGAGAAGAATCTACTCGGAGAGAATAAAGGGTAGCATGAGAGAATTTAGGAGTGTGGAGTTATTATGGGAGATATTCACGGAAAAGAGAAGAGGTGGAGAGAATCAGGCAAGAGGTGGAGATATTCTGGGAGTGAATCATGGAGAAATCAATGGGATTTGATGCTTGATGTAAACTCTATAAATTGAGGCATAGCCCTAATGAGAATTTGTTGGTTTTTGAGTATCCATGCCTACATTAATCTATTTGCTAATTACCCACTAATTACATCTTAATTATTTACTAATCACTTTGTTAATGATGTTGATTCTAGTGTTTGATCCACCATAGCTCATCATTATGCTCAAATTTCAACATGGTATCAGAGCCATGCCTAGAATCAATTAGGTTTATGAGCCCATTAGTTAATTAATCAAGATTAGTAGATAATTAGGAAATAATCCAAATTTTAGTTATTTTTCACTTCCCTCCTTCACCCCCAGCTAGTGGAGGACTCCATTCAGCTTGCACACTCACAATTAGGGCAAAAGCTTCTAGCATATGGTAGCCAACACACTGCCTATCAAAACGGCACTGCAAACCGCCAGCGAAGGAGGGAGAATTTACGATTTTAGCCGGTGCATTTTTTCCTGAGTAATTTGCAGATTTCTTCTTTCTCAAATCAAATGTCTCTAATTCCTCTTAGCCCAAGGTGTATTCAAGCATGCTCTACAAGTTGGTGAAGACAGAATTCAATTTCATCAAGTCTACATTGAGATCCAAGCTCTTCATCAAATCAGCAGGCAGGTGACTTTGGTAAAACAGAGATTAAGCTTTCAATATTTGGTCAAATCTTGTGTTTCTTGGCTTAATCCTCTACTAGACTCATTGCTATTGATGCCTTTGAAAGCATTTGAGGTCATTTGAAGTGTAAGGCACCAGATCTGGACTCCCCGCATACTCTGTTTTCTATATACAAAACAGAGCATTAATTTGCTAATCAATGATTAATCAATGCTAATCACTATATTTTGGTGTAATTGAGGGTTCAAATTAACCATTAGGTATTTGATACAGATCCCTATAACTTTAGATTGCAAATCGGAGTTGGTTTGATACTCCAACCATCCCGTACACATTGGTTACCCTTGTAATTTCTGGGAAAATTATGCTGATAAATTTGTGATAATCATCATTTTGCATTTAACCCTTGGTTAATGCCTATAAATCTCACTCAAAATCAAGATTATTCACAGCCAGAGTTGCATTTTGGAATGTGCATGAGAATGGATGCTATACGCATTATGTATTGGGCTCATTGCATCAGTGTAAAAATGGGAATAGACACTGCCCTTGTCTAGAATAAGGCAAGAGGTAAGACCTCCCGCATAAATTTGGGTTTGCATTGCATAATAACAAAAGATAAACATAAAAAGCCCAAAGGAACTGTCAGCAAATCATTTGAACATGTTGCTCACATGGAGCAAAAAGACCTGACGGACGAGCTCATGGCTCCAACCATGAAAGAAGAAGAATATCTCTTTCCAAGAAGAGGATCCACACCAAGAAGATCTAAAGGAAGAATTGAAGGAAGACATGGACACGAGAAGAGAAGCTGCCACAAGAAGAGAAGCTACCCCGAGAAGACTAAAAGAAGAGACGAACGCGTGGAGAGATGCTGCCACGACAAGAAGACTGAAGAAAAGAGAAGATGTGAGGCTCCAAAGAGTGAGGAGCCATGTGAAAATCTCTGAGAGAGAGAGAGAGAGAGAGAGAGAGAGAGAGAGAGAGAGAGAGAGAGAGAGACCACAACCCAATGTAACCTGCCCCAACAAAGTAAAACCACCTCTGAGCCACCGATGATGTAGGCCACGTGGTAGATGTATGTGTGAGCACTTTAGTCAAGGTCATGGGCACTTATAGTAGCCTTGGACACATAGAGAGAGAGAGAGAGTGTCAAGGACTATGGAAATTAGGGACTTGAGGCACTAGTCGCGGACTATCAAGTAAGAGAGAAACTTGATATAGGGTCCAGGTGTGCTAAGATAACTTGAGGGGAGGAGTAGACACTAGTCGTGGACTATCAAGTAAGGGGAGGCAAACTTGGTATAGGGTCTAGGTGTACTAGGATTATTCACTTGAGGGGAGGTGTTGAAATATACAAGTGAATAGGGTGTGTGCGGGAACAAGCCCTTGGTTGGAGGCTGTAAAAGAGAAGATGTAATTGTGAAAGAACCTGTGAAAAGGTGAGAAGAATCTACTGGGAGAGAATAAAGGGTAGCATGAGAGAATTTAGGAGTGTGGAGTTATTCTGGGAGATATTCAGGAAAAAGAGAAGAGGTGGAGAGAATCAGACAAGAGGTGGAGATATTCTGGGAGTAAATCATGGAGAAATCAATGGGATTTGATGCTTGATGTAAACTCTATAAATTGAGGCATAGCCTTAATGAGAATTTGCTAGTTTTTGAGTATCCATGCCTACATTAATCTATTTGCTAATTACCCACTAATTATATCTTAATTATTTGCTAATCACTTTGTTAATGATGTTGATTCTAGTGTTTGATCCACCATAGCTCATCGTTATGCTCAAATTTCAATAGCATACTCCCATTCCCCTCCTTTGATGACCTCTTCTCCATCTCTTTCCACTATTGTCTCCATCTCCTCGTATAGCCAATTAATGTTTATAATTCTTACGATGTTGAACATGGTTGGCTAGAAAAACCACGCGTCTCTCATGTTGACACCTAAAATCATGTCTCTCTTCCTCTCTCTTCCTTCTTACCTCTTCATACCTTGCCACCCACTTATTCATTGAGTCACTCTTGAGAATAAAAAATGTATTCATCTTGTTGATCATTGCTTGATCCATGTTCCGGTCTCTTCCCTTTCCATGTGATACATGGTCATCACCATGTGTTCACTGTCCTCATTAACATCATAATCTAGAAATGGAGGGATCTGTTGGAGCTCTATATATGGCTCACTCTACCTAACTTGGTCTCACCTATATATATGTATCTTGTCCTCAATATGAATCAGTCTTTGGGAGCGTACATGATGTGTCTCTTGTCTCGTCTCTTTCTCTCTACATTTCAACAGGATCCACTTTAGAGAGACCTTTTTAAATGTATACAAGCGACTCTTTTACACCAAACTAACCCTCCACCATGCTCCCCTTTTTTTGTGCTCTTTGCCTTACAAAGTCTTTCAATTTCTTCATGAACCTCTCATGGATGAGCATGCAAGACACCACACACAGCCACCTCATCCACAAAGTGTTTCACTAGATGTAGTTAACTAGTGAGTATGGATCTTGAAAAATTATCCTTGATCAAGCACACTAACTCCACTCCCATTATGAGGGCTGTATCAATCAAATAAGGATCTATCCCTTTGAGCTTATGTACCTATGAGAAGCATTAGTCACTATTGTTAACACAAAAAACTAGATAAGATAACCATGCATCACTACAAAAGAATGAGAGCATAGCTGCATCCACATTGGTGGGCCAACAAAGGAAATTCAAAATTTTTAATTTCTCTTATGCAACCGCGTGATAGCCACACCTATAACCACATCATAACCTCTTGCATAGCCGTGTACAGTAGTCTACAAGAAAAACAAATAGGGGCAGACTGGGAGAGATGTGTCCCCACATCAATCGCATTGTGTCGATTTTTTTTTACATATAAAAAACATTACAAATACAAACAAAATGCAATTCATATACACATGAAAAATGTCATTATATTGCATATATATTCTCCGTCTCCAAAAAATTACATAAGCTGATTGAGTGGCAAAGCATAGCATCCCTCCGAACCTCATTTGTCACCATAGGTGAAGGCCACCACTCACCTCCTTCGCACTGTCACCACTTTTGTGGGGATTATAAGGTTGTCGCATGTCGCGGAGATGGCATTGTGGATGTCAATGTGCGGTCTATTATGTGGAGGGAATAGGAGTAGGCCATGTTATGGTAGGAGCCAAACGATTAGGAGTAGCCAAAGTGGAAGGGAGAGGGGTAGGGAAAGTGGAAGTGAGAGGGTTAGGGAAGCTGGTGGGACACATGGAAATGGGTGATTGAGGGATAGATGAAGTCTCTACTAGCACATAGAAGGCAAAAAAATACCTGGGTGGCTCATTAGCTTGGCCCCATACTTCAAGTTCAACTACCACCAAGAGACTTGTACCTCATAGACACTACGTAAATGTTAGATCTCCGTAGCACCGCTACGGAGATCTAAGCGACTTGTACCTCATAGACACTACGTAAATGTAAGATCTCTGTAGCACCGCTACGGGTGCTACTATAGGAGGGGACGGCCTCTAGCTCACCACCCAGCTGCCATAGAGGAAGAATGAGGATTGCCCCTCATCCCCCACCAGGCTATATAGTGTGTGGCCTACCATCCACACTAGCCTGGCTGCCCATGGCTCCGCATGGATGTCCTCTCCCACTAAACCCCGGATGGCCACGTCCTCGGTGCTCCGGCTGAGGCATTGATGCTAAAGCCCCATCTAGCCATCTGGTCTACTGTCGGTCACTCACAGGCATTACAACCTACGTGACATTACTTCCCCCTTAAGAAGAGTTTTCATCCTCAAAAACAAACTGGGGAAACCTCTTGGAAATCGCACTACGGTGTTCCCACAAGTAGCTGCCTCCTCATCCCTGTCTGTCCATTTAACAAGTACCTCCTGGTACACTTTATGTCGGGTTTATCACCATACCCTAAAATCTTTTCTGGTTCATGTGGTATCTTTGGTGGCTCTATCAAGTCCACCAAAATCTTTGGAGAAACTGCGTTTTCTAACCCGTGAACTGATTTCTTCAGTATACTAACATGGAAGGCAAGATGGACTTGAAAACTCTCTAGTAACTCAAGTTTATATGCTACGTCCCCAATCTTCTTAAGGATTTGAAATGGACCACAATATCTCGGAGAAAGTTTATCACACTTTCTCGTTTTCATGGTTTCTGACTGCACAGGAACCTTGAGGAATACAAAGTCACCTTCTGCAAAGGTCACCTTTCTACATCCTTTATCCGCATAAGTTTTAGCGTGATCTCGAGCAGTACGAATGCTCTCACGTGCAGCTCTGAGCATATCATTCATATCTTCAAGGAAATCCTTGTTGACAAATTGAATCTTCTTCTTTTCTAGGCCTACAGCCATCAGAGATCTCGGCTGGAATCCATACATTAACATGAATGGTGTAAATCCAGTCGTCGCTGAGTGTTTGGAGCTGTTATAAGCAAACTCCAATAAGGGCAAGTACTCTTCCCAATTAGATTGCTTCTTACTAACATAAGAACGCAACGTATCCTCTAGAATTTGGTTAACTCTTTCAGTTTGACCATCAGACTCCGGATGATCTACCGTGCTCATACTCAGAGTAGTATCCAACTTTTTGAAGACTTCCCTCCAAAAATGACTATTGAACTTTCTATCTCTATGAGCTTTGCAAGGAGGATGGCATTAGCATGAAGGCAAAATCACACATGAAGAAATGGCAAAGTTGCTGGAATATTTCAAATTCTAAAATGCTTGCCACCTACGCAAGAGATTGATCATGGAATAGAGCTTGAACATAACTCTAGGCCGATCAACAAGCCACCATATGGATTGTCAAAAGTGGAGAAAGATGTGGCTAAGCAAGTTCAAGAATTAATGGATATGGGATGGGTGTAACCAAGTCAATCACCATTTGCATCTTCGGGATGTTGTTGGTGAAGAAGAAGGATGGTAACTTTTAAATGTGCATTTATTATAGGGATGTGACCAAGATCACAATAAAAAATAGGTATCTTATCCCAAGGATTGATGATCTATTGGATGAGTTAAAGGGTGCCAAGTTCTTCACAAATATTGGATGAGTTAAAGGGTGCCAAGTTCTTAACAAATATTGACTTAAGGTCCCGCTATTATCAAATAAGGATAAAGAGTGGCAACATTTAGAACCAAAAGGGGATTGTATCATTATATGGTGATGTCATTTGCACCTGCCACTTTTTAAGCCTTAATGAAAAAAATGCTACAACCTTACCTCTTCAAGTTTGTTTTGGGAGATTATGAAGCTCTTAAGAATGGCTATGCTCTCTTGGACAGTTTTGGGACAATTTTGCTACGTGGTGCATTTACATGTATATAGTGGACATCCTCATACCAATGAAGTCAAAGAATGTTTTGAGGACAAAACATATTTGGGTGGGGATGGTTTGTAATGTGGTGGTGGCCATGGGTTCATGGGCATGTTAATATGTTGGGCTTTGGGACCTAGGCTTATGGGCTTGGGGCCTAGGGCTTATGGGCCTAGGGCTTATGGGCATGGGTATAATCATTGACTGTGAAATGGGCCAAGGTATATAAGGCAATGGCACATAGTTGTAAAGGAACCTTTTAATATCTTTTATGAATACACATTACCTTGATGCCTATGGCACAAGAATCCATGGTGAGCTTCTCCCATATGAGATCTAGGATGGTGACCAACACTCATGTTGTGTACTCCATGTAATAAGTGGGCCTTCTCTTGCATTCTCTCACGTCGTTTTCATTGTTTCACTCTTCTTTCCCTCTTAGATTCAGTGGGATTTGAATCCAATATTAGTGGTGTTTTAGAGCTTCATTAGATTTGTATGTTGTTAGCACTAAGCATTGGACCTTTCACGTTGGCCTTCATTAGTGCTAGATTTGTATTTTGTGAGCACTAAGCATTGGACCTTTCACATTGGCATGCCCGTCTCTGTTAGGCTTAGGGTCTAGCATGGAGTCATGCGAGGAGCAGGCAAGGAGGGTCGCTCATCTATTGTGGGCCTCATTGTAGAGATAGACCATGAGTTAGTGGCTATTCATAAGGAGTGCCAGAGACACACCATCTACTTTACATATTGTGTTGGACTTAGAGGCGACGCTCTCATGTCTTCACAATGTTGTTTATGTAGATGAGTGGATAGCACATCATCGTATTGCTCCAATATCACATGGCTTGACATATCATTAGATGTATGAGCTTGGTCCTATTAAATATGGAGCATACTTGGACCTTTTCTTGATAGCCATGGGATGTAGCCTGGGGCAGGGAATCCCCTTACTATTTTGCAGTGTTAGCATCCTCGAATGGCGGCACATATCTATACTTGTTGTCGCATATAGGAGGATGTTGCAAACAAAACCACCAGATCTCCATATACTTTGTAAAGCAGTTACATGTAGAGTTTCTCTTAGGAGAGTAGGTTGACTACACCAGCCATTGGCCTAGGCAGCGATGCTAGTTAAAGTCATCTCCAGGACTAGGGGAGGTGGCCTCCACAGCCCTTCATGTAGTTGCTACTACAGATCCTCCATTTATACCTTTATCTACTATCGAGGCACTAGGTGCTCAGGTGGGGATTGACGTGGATAGTATCACAGAGAGCATCCAGCATGTGATGCATCTATTTCATGATAGATACCTACAGATGTCGAGGTATTTATACATATTCATTGCTTCTTTAGGTTTTTCAAAGTTGTTTGTTTACATCTTTATATCTACTTTTCTATATTTTTAAAATTAATGGTGGTTGATTTTGTCACATAGGGTCCCACATTTAGAACAAGCGAGAGATTTTCATAGGAGTTGCTAGAGGCAAGAGTAGAGATTGATTGTCTTAGAGTAGCCTTGCAGATGGCAAAGGCAGCAACTACAAAGGTGCATGCGAGAGAGATTGACATCCACCTGGTAGGTCTCTCTTTTTGTATATAAAAGAGTTATAATTAAGATCTAAACTTATAAATTTCTTTGAGTTATACCTAATTAGAGAGACTAATTAATTTTTTGTATGCTTTACTATTTGAGCAGGCCAGGACTGAGGTAGAGAGTGCTAGAGCTGAGGTAGAGCTGCATATGATCATGGAGAGGATTGTGTAGCACATGGTAGAGTAGTTGATCCTGCATATTTGGGAGTTCTGTAGGTCTTCTAACATGACAGTTCCTTACTTGCCCTTGTATCCATGACCTCTCCCTTAGGATGCACCACCATTTCTTCGTGAGACGTTTGTTGTGCTCTCTGCCTCGAGGACATAGATAGTACCAATGGATATGCTCTAGGATGTGGAAATTTTTTCCATTTGTCATGCATCACCTAGGGGCTAGTACATTTCTCAGCATGTCCCTCTTATCAAGCACAAGTCGACCTGGCCACATGTAGAATTCTCAGCATTGACAATATTCACCCATGCTTCGCTCGAGTTGATGCGCTAGGAGTGGCAAGTCTCTAGATCTATCATCAGTTAGTGACTTAGGAATCGATGCTATTGGCGATAGAGTTCAAGTGCCCGAGGTGCCTCTAGAGATTGAGTGGAGTGCACATGAGTTTAATGGATACTAAAGAGTCCTTCAAGAGAGGCAACTCACAACACACTAATGTGTGGAAAGTGCTGGGTGATCACACTGGCATCTCGATCGATGGTAGTGGCAGCAGTGGTGTCTCACATGAGCAACATGTCCTTACAGCAGAGGAGCTTACACGTGCATAGTGGTAGGCATGGACCATTGCTAATTACAGATTTTGGGTTTACAGAGGACAGAGACATCTTGCACTAGCAGGACAGGGAAAGGGCTATAGAAGCTCATGAGATTCGTGAGCTCCCAAGCACACTTACGATCCTGCCTTTGAGGTAGACCTCCTTGTATAAATTAAATAACCCCAGCAGAGCAACCAACACAACCTCCTCATCAATGTGAGGAGCATCCTTGATGTGCACACTAATCACGAGAATATTTACAAATTTAAGTTATAAATGTATGAGAACATCATTAAAGAAGATTTTATGGGTTTATAATCACATATTCAATGCATGCTAGGTTTGTGTGTGTTTGAGTGAGTTTCCTATAATTTCTTGTCATCACCAAACTAAGATGTCCAAGTTACGGATGCAAATTAACCACAACAAAAAGGACCGTTCAACTCATAAAACTTTTATGCTGCCACTCAACATAATGTAACACTAGTCTTTTACTTGAGATACAAAAATGGCTCGACTTTGAGTTATAAATAGTTAAAAAAATAAATAAAGAAATAAAGAAATAAAGAAATAAAGAAGCATTTTATTATCCTTCAATTTAACATGCACCTACACAAAGTAAAAATATTAAAGAACACAAATACATATTATAATTTACCATTGCTATAACAAATCCATCATTGCTTATTTTTTAATAGAAGTAGATGTCTCGTCCACCATGTCTTGAATTAGATACATACATACAAACGACTCTATCTCTAGATCCATAGCCCCACCTAATATAGACATTCCAACACATAAATATTATAATTTACCATTTCTAATAACAAATCCATCATTACTTATTTTTTAATAAAAGTACATGTACTAGATGCCTCATCGACCATGTCTTGAATTAGATCCATACATGCAAACGACTCTATCTCTAGATACATAGCCCCACCTATGGACATTCCAAGTTCAACAAAGAGATATAATCCACTACTAGTGGTGGACTCTACATCTTGATCAATATCATCATCATCTCCTTCAATATCATCAACACTTTCACCTACATTGGTAGGTGATAACTCGTACTCTACATTGATAACTCATACTCTACGTCTTCTATTTTCTCTCATCGTGACGTGTGTATCATGGAATTCCTGGTAAAATGTAACATTAGTCTTTTACTTGAGATACAAAAATGGCTCAACTTTGAGTTATAAATAGTTAAAATAAATAAATAAAGAAGCATTTTATTGTGCTTCAATTTAACATGCACTTACACAAAGTAAAAATATTAAAGAACAACACATATAAATATTATAATTTACCATTGTTATAAAAAATCCATCATTACTTATTTTTTAATAAAAGTTCATGTACTAGATGCCTCATCGACCATGTCTTGATTTAGATCCATACACGTAAATGACTCCATCTCTAGATTCATAGCCCCACCTATGGACATTCCAATGTCAACAAAGAGATATAATCCACTACTAGTGGTGGACTCTACATCTTGATCAATATAATCATCATCTCCTTCAATATTATTAACGCTTTCACCTACATTGGTAGGTGATAACTTGTACTTTACATTGCTAGGTGATAACCTTTACTCTAACTCTTCCATTTTCTCCCAATCAACATGTGCATCTTAGAAACTCGTGTATGAATGCTCTTGATTTTCCACTCAAACCTCGATGTGTCCATCTTGTACTCCCGTCGTCTCTTACATAAGATCTTGAATGTCTTCATCCTAGTGGAAAATAGTCTTTGAAGGAGCAACTTATATAACACACCACCGCTTCTTGGCATGAATGTCTGGTTGAACCTAATAATAACAATGAGAGGGACCAAATATTAAGCATGAGCATATAATGTTAGTATGGAATAAGAAACTTTTAATAATGATGTACATGTTCACAATGTTGAGGTAGTACGAAGGTACCCTTCTCCCATTGCCGAAACTTTGTTGAGTCTATTGCCATGATCCCACTTGGATGCCTTCTCACAGTTGCTTGAGAACCATGACACACCAAATACTTGAACCATTTGACATCCAATATGAAGATATCAAATTACCTATATCCAACCTAGATGATATTCTCAATCATGGCATAATAATCAAGCTTTCTCCCATCCACTTTCTCAAAACTTGCCATAATCCCACTGTCTTATGTATTTCTCCTGGAGTCAACTCTACTTGAGCAAAAATTCTTTCCTTGGGAACACATGGCATTATAAATGGTATACTACAAAAAAAACACCAAATAAACAATATATATGATCCCAATATAAAATTAATGTTTTATGTTGAGAAGAGATGTAGGGTCACAATTACTTTTTGTAGACATCCTCTTGCATAATCCCATTTCTCTTTGATGAATTCTTCTCCATCTCTTTCCAATACCGTCTCCATCTCCTCATATAGCCAATCAATGTTTACAATACTTGAGAAGTTGAACAAGGTTGGGTAGAAAACCACACATCTCTCATGTTGCCACCTAAAAGCATGTCTCTCTTCCTCTCTCGTCCTTCTTACCTCTTCATACCTTGCAACCCACTTATTCATTGAGTCACTATTGAGAACAGAAAATGTATTCATCTTGTTGAGAATTGCTTGACCCATGTTCCGGCCTCTTCCCTTTCCATGTGATACATGTTCCACCATGTGTTCACCATCCTCATTACGTCATAATCTAGGAATGGAGGGCCCCACTATATTAGAGGGATATTTTGAAATGTATACAAGTGACTCTTTTACACCAACTAACCCTCCACCATACTGCCCTTTGGTTGTGCTCTTTGCCTAACAAAGTCTTTCAATGTCTTCATGACATGAACCTCTCATGGATGAGCATGCATGACACCACACATGGCCACCTCATCCACAAAGTGTGCCACTAGATATAGTTGACTAGTGAGTATGGATCTTGAAAAAATATCCTCCATCAAGCACACTACCTCCACTCCCATTATGCGAGCCGTATCAATTAAAGATGGATCTATCTCCTTTGAGCTTATATACCTATGAGAAGCATTAGTTACTAATGTTAAAAAAATCCCTTATCGCCCTCCTCACAAGACCTGTAGAGATTTCAATAGCCAAACAAAATCCTCCAACTCCTAAACTCTTTCTTCCCCCTGAAGAAGCTCCTTAACGTAGTCTCTCTCTCTCTTTTGGTATATCTTCTCCTCTTGCAAAAATAATCCCTGTCTCCTCTTTATTTTGCACAGCTACCCTCTATCTTTATGCATACCCTTACTTTACCCAATATTTTTTACTTTTTCCATGCAACAGAAGCTAATAACAACTTGTTACAACTTGTTACAACAGAAGCATGCATCTCATCCAACACCTTCTTCTTGAAAGCCGAATGAGGTACAAGATACACCTTCTCCTTGAAGTACAAGAATCCATTTTGCAACCCAAAATGAGGTAACTCTTCACAAGTACCAAGCTATAATTTTTGCATCATTTGTGAAGTCTCCTCATGCAACATATACTCTTCTTGTATGTCTTTAATCCAATCTTTATGCACTTCCATGATGGCAAACAATGTACAATCTCACATTCTTGAGAGTGAATCAGCCACCACATTATCCTTTCCCTTCATGATATAAGTGATTTCAAAATCATAATTTTGAAGGGTTGCTAACCCCATCATCTTTGTTTGAGTGAGAGATTTGGTTGAAAAAGGAAATACTTGAGAACCCTATGGTCACTTCTCACATAAATCTTGCTTCTATAGAGATAGTGATGCCATTTCTCTTGATCACATGTAATATAGCACTCATCTCTTGATCATAAACATGCATCTCCTTCTCTTTATCATCAAGTTTATGACTTTCAAAAGCAATTACCCCATGATCTTGATACAACATAGCACGAATACATCTTCCACATGCATCCGCTCCTCTAATAGCGAAAGGCTTGGTGAAATACAAGCATACCAAAATTGGGGCGGAAGTAAGCATTCTCTTCAACTCTTCAAAACTTTTATGGACTGTTGCATCCCAAAATATTTCCTCCTCCTTCAACTTATTGATCAATGGAGCTGCTATGTGAGCATACTTCTCAATGAACCTTGGTAGAATGAAGAAAGCCCTAAGAATCCCCTTAGTTGAGTGATGTTCTTAGGTATAGGCCAATTCTTCACACATTGCACCTTCCTTGGGTCCACTCTAATGCCATTTTCACCCACAATGTGACCAAGATACTCAAATTTACTTGCCATGATACTTAAATTTACTTGCCATGAAAGTATATTTACTCTCATTTTCATATAATTTGTTGGCTCTAAGTGTATCAAAAATCTTGCGAACATGAACCAAATGCTCCTCTTCACTTTTGCTATACACCAAGATGTCATTGAAGAAGACCAAAACAAACTTGAAGAGGTATGGTTGTAGCATTTTGTTCATTAAGGCTTAAAAAGTGGCAGGTGCAAATGACATCACCATATAATGATACAATCCCCTTTCGGTTCTAAATGTTGCCACTCTTTATCCTTATTTGATAATAGTGGGACCTTAAGTCAATCTTTGTGAAGAACTTGGCACCCTTTAACTCATCCAATAGATCATCAATCCTTGGGATAAGATACCTATTTTTGATTGTTGTGATCTTGGTCACATCCCTGTAAAAAAAAAAGCACATTTGAAAGTTACCATCCTTCTTCTTCACCAACAACATCCCGGAGATGCAAATGGTGATTGACTTGGTTACACCCATCCCATATCCATTAATTCTTGAACTTGCTTAGCCACATCTTTCTCCACTTTTGACAATCCATATGGTGGCTTGTTGATCGGCCTAGAGTCATGTTCAAGCTCTATTCCATGATCAATCTCTTGCGTAGGTGGCAAGCATTTTGGCATTTGAAATATTCCAGCAACTTTGCCATTCCTTCATGTGTGACCTTGCCTTCATTGCTAATGCCATCCTCCTTGCAAAGCTGTAGTACATATACCATACTTAAAATCTTGAGTTTCCTTTTGAATTGAGTGTAATTGATAAGGTTCAGCTTCAGTGTATGGTGTATGGCTCATGGTTATGCATCCAAGAGTAGATAACCAATCACACCCCAAGATTATATCAATGGGAACCATATCAAACCCATATAAAGCATAAATAAATCCACTTTTGAAGTGTAATCATGTGAAAACACCAATGCCACATCATGGCATACCATTTTGCAATCCATTTTAGCCCCATTTGTCACTTGTAATTTATGTAAATTTATCAAACACATGGGCTATAATTTGAGACTACATATGGATTTTGTATTCACAAAGCTATGTGTACTTCCACTATCCACCAAAACATGAGAAATTCTTCCATTGATGTATGCCTTAATCCTCAAAGTGTTTGCTCCTTTGCACCCGGCATATAAATCATGGGACAATATGCATAAGGTTGGTTCGATACAAGTATCTTACAAAGTACACATAGGTAAGCCATCATTATAGTCAACTTGTGACCAATGTTTAGTGCCACTGGGGTCGAAATTCACCATATGGCTCATAATCATTGTAACTCTCCTAAAAGTCTTGATAATCATTGAAGATTTCATCCTCTTTCTCATTATTATCTTCTAAGACTTTAGAGTCCATATTAAGCTTGACATTCCTTGCTTTGCAGACTTTGTAATGCTCCTTGTTCCATTTCTCTCCACATTTAAAGCACAGGTCTTTACTCCTCAATTTATTCATGCAGTCCTCCCTTAAAAACTTGATCTTAGTAGCACCATGAGGAGGCTTCCCATCAACATTTGTAGACTTTTGAGGAGCATGAGAAGAATTGCCAAATCTGTAATTTGATTTTCATCCACTTACATACACCGTTGGAAACTTGGGCACAAAGCCATCCATGTATCTCGATCCATTCAAACTTGGGCACAAAGCCATCCATTCAAACTTGGGTTATACAACCTTCTTTGAATATCGAGCGGATCAAATTGTGTGATATGAGTGTTTTCTTCTATGTTTTGGTTCAATTTTATGTTGGAGGGAAGGAGTACTCTTGGTTGAGAGACTACTAGTGAGAGTCAACTTGGTTGAGTTTGGTTTGGGGATAGTTAGCTCTTGAGAGTTTTGAGTCATCCAAACATTAGAATGATCAGCATATGGTATAGGGATGTTGTGCTAACTAGTATTGGTTGAGGGGAAGTGACTCTGTGCATGAGCTGTGAAAGTTCTGGACCTATTTGAGGACATCACACAGAAAGCTTAATATTTTACAAAGTATCTGAGGCAACAGGCAAACACAATAGGTCAGCTGATTGCTTTTGAAGTTTGGAACTAGTCTTGTTTAAGTGTTTAGAGCTCCCTGGGGTGTCAAACTGACCCAGGGGATAGAGTTTCGGTATCATCTAGGTCAGTTTGGGTACTTGGGTAGGTTTTGCCCATAGTTGGTTACCTTCACCTATGGTGACAAACGAGGTTCCCGGGGATGTTATGCTTTATTATACTCTTGATGAGGAGGGTGGGCCCTTTATGGATGAGATGGGATGGAGGGTTTATT